>NW_022103917.1:14535631-14551150 GCF_000313985.2 Echinops telfairi
GCAATGAATGTACAAATGTGCTTTACACAATTGATGTATGTATGGATTGTGATAAGAGTTGTATGAGCCCCTAATAAGACGATTTAAAAAAAAGAGAAATTTATTAATATGTCTCCGTGGGAACTCCCAAACACAGTAGACATAACCTTCTTGAGCTGACCACTCTGCCTTGAATTTAACTGGTCCAGTAGATTGCCTCGGAAGCCACTCACTATTTTTCTTGGATCCTTTTAAGAAGACACCCTAATGAGTTGAAGACAAGTATATTCATGAGAGAACGTATTTGCAGCCATCTACTGATCATAAAGGCATATTTGAACATGTTTGGTTTGGAATAATCCCATGCGTGCAGGAACTGGAACCCCCACAGCACTACTTTTTGGCTAAGTTTCATATGGCAGATATGATGCAGGTTGTTCTACATATATGATCTTGTTTCATCCTTTTAACAGCCCCCTGATTTAGTCTTCTTACTGCTAGTCTCTTTTTATAGATCAGGCTCTGAAGCTCTGTAAGATCTTCAGTCTTCTGTTTAATAAGGCAGGGGAGTGTACTAATATGTTATTCTGCAAAATTATCCATGCAAGACAAAATAAAAAAGACTTTTTTGATTAAACACGGTTAATCAGAACCTCCTAATCTCTGAGCATTTCTTTTAATCAAGCTTTTACCATTCTGCTGCATAGTACTCAGATGATGGTGATGCATTTAAAATCGAATTATTTTAAGTAATGTTGATATAATCAGCATCCTATATTTTTAAGTTGTGGCATTAATTCTTGATTATTACCTGTCAAGTCTATATTCTTATTCCATCGACTAATAGAATTAATTATCAACCTGAACCCCATTGATTATCAATTTATTCATTCTGCACTCACTGTGTGCCAGTAAAAGGGATAGTCACCAAAGACTGAGTTTTGAAAAAAAAAAAAGCACAGTGAGAGAGAAAGATTCATCCTTTAAGAAACTCCCAGGTTTTTACAGAAGTCTGTTTTAATTCCCTTAAAATAATTTACTACTTTAAATTATATCATTTTATATTTACATTTATATATATATATTTTTTCAAAAATCTTATGGAGGATTATCATTCCCCTTTAAAACATTATGAAACTAAGACTAAGAGTGATTACAATGATTTACCAAAACCTAGACTGCACCTAGCAACAATCACCTGGCTTGTAAGAGAACAAGCCAGAATTTGAATACTGAATTGTTGGATTTTGAAGCATATGCTTTCCCCCACTATACCATTCTATCTTCTGTGCAACTTGTGCTCAATGTGATACTGTAAAACCAAGTAACGAGAAAAGTTTTGGCAGAGTAGACTAGGTGCATTTGACCCTGAAACGACTCAGGTTTAAGAAACATCTTATAAAATACATAAAAATCAGTGGTCTTTGAACGTAGTCTTGGTCATGTTTTCAGCATTTTCTACTACACAGAAATCATTGTTTGTTTCTTCCGTTTGAGCCATGGTGTTTACTAGGACATGGATGTGATGCAGTGAATGGCTGACTTAAGATAGAAGCAAGTTTTCATTCTTGTGCTTAGTTACTCAGATGATATAAAGGAGGAATGTTTGACAAATTCAAAAAGACACTTAATGGAAGTGTTCCAAGGAGACTCTGAGAGCTGAAAAAGCAATAGTTGTATGGGCTGAAAATCTTACCATAATGAATGAGGGCAGGACTGCAAAGTGGAGACCCAAAGCCCTTTTGTAGGCCACTGGACATCCCCTTGCAGAGGGGTTTCAGGGAGGAGATAAGCCAGTCAGGGTGCGATGTAGCAATGATGAAACATACAACTTTCCTCTAGTTCCTAAATGCTTCCTCCTCCCCCACTATCATGATCCCAATTCTACCTTGCAAGTCTGGCTAGACCAGAGGATGTACACTGGTACAGATAGAAACTGGAAACACAGGGAATCCAGGGCGGATGATCCTGTCAGGACCAATGGTGTGAGTGGTGATACTGGGAGTGTAGAGGGAAAGTGGGTTGGAAAGGGGGAACCGATTACAAGGATCTAAATGTGACCTCTTTCATGGGGGACTGACAACAGAAAAGTGGGTGAAGGGAGACGTCAGATAGGGCAAGATATGACAAAATAATAATTTATAAATTATCAAGGGTTCATGAGGGAGGGGAAAAATAAGGACCTGATGCCAGGGCCTTAAGTGGACAGCAAATGTTTTGAGAATGATGAGGGCAATGAATGTACAAATGTGCTTTACACAATTGATGTATTTTTGGATTGTGATAAGAGTTGTATGAGCCCCTAATAAAATGATTTAAAAAAAAAGAAAACATTAGCATCAGGATGCTTTTTCATTAAACGCAATAATGTTAAGTCATTTGTTAGAAGCTTAACTTTCCCTTGACTGGAACTTGGCTGACCTTTAGTGACTGTATTCTAAGCTCTTCATTGACATTTTACAACATTAGCTCCAGAATTGTAAAGCTAAGGACCTTAGCAAAATTGATGGTTAAAAAGTGAGCCTTGGCAGACCAATCTGACTCCCGTTTTGATAGGATTAGAGGACCAGTGGATAAAAGGCTTAGGAGAGATGTCCTATCTTTGGGCTTTAACAAACTTTTGATTCCACATTTCATGAAGTTTTAATTGAAATGCTTGAAATTCCAGATGCTCCTGCCAGAAAAGCAAGAAATTCTCTGCTCATCCCTGATTGAATTTTGTATGACTTAGAGCAGTGGTTCTCAACCTTCCTAAGGCCATGACCCTTTAATCTAGCTCCTCATATTGTGGTGACCCAACCATAAATTTATTTTCGTTGCTACTTCATAACTGTAATTTTTCTATTGTTATGAATCAGGCGAACCCTGTCAAAGGGTTGTTTGACCACCCCAAAGGCATTGCTACCCACAGGTTTAGAACCGCTGGCTTAGAGAGTCAAGAATGCTCTATTCTATTTTATATGGTGCTGCAGTGACTAGTGAAGTGATCGTGCTTCTGACATCATTTGAACGGGCTGGGATTAACACTATCTAAACCTGGACCATAACTCCTGCATCATGACCCCAACTACTTAATAGCCCTCCTTGTTATTTTGATACCTTTGTTGTTTGGTTTATCCCTTGTCCCACCCCCGTTTTTTCTCTCAGTTTCAGTGGCTTTCTTTTTGTGAAGGTTCTATATTATTGGAAGTGATTTTGACACCAGGATAGCTTAATGATTATATCTGCATCAGCACAACCAACTTTGAAAAAGCCTGGCACTGTGTTCATTAAATTGCCCCCTAACATACTTTCATAGTTTCATGTTTGTTGTGTTGATACAGATATCTTGATGTAAAGGAAGAATAAGTCCAAGCCTAGCCACGTTTAAAGAGGAGCCCTGGTGGTGTACTGGTTACACATTGGGCTGCTAGCTTCAAGGTCAGCAGTTCAAAATCACCAGCCAGTGTCCAGGAGAAAGATGAGGTTTCCTTCCATAAAGAGTTCCAGTCTCAGAAACACAGGGTTGCTGTGAGTTGGAGTTGACTCAATGACAGTCATTTTTTAGCTCTTCACGGAGGTAGAAAACAGCTGATAAGTTTGAAGTTCCCACAGAAATAGGGCTTTTACAAATGAAAGAGGCACTGCCTTATAAGAACTTACATTTAAGTTCTGTATTTGTCCAAAAAAAGACAGAGGACAGAAGACAGGCTTTAAAAATTAACTTGTTACTCTTAGACTCTTTAGATTTAATAATAAAATAAAATTAGAGATGACCCAAGTCTTTACAGATTCTAGATTTTGGCTTTCTTTTTCTTCCTTAGGATTGAACCAGCTTCCCTTTGACCCTGCTAGCAACAACGAACCCTTGCAGTTTGGTAGTGCCAGTGGCCCTCTGGTCACAGAAAGCCTCATTGAAAATGGAGGGGAATCAAGCAAAAAAAGAAAGCGAACAAATGCTCCTTCAGGTAAGTTAGGTTGCGTTGCACTCTTCAAGTCAGTGTTATTGAGTTAACATTTTTCTAGAACCTAGTGTGTGCTGCTGACTCTGCTAGAATATGTAGGAACTACAGAAATGAGAAATAGCCCCTTGCCTTCAAGGAATGTGTTGTGTTGCTATTTTGTGCTATCAAGTCAATTCTAATTTGTAAGCATATATGTGGATTACCTCAATGTCAAGACAGAGTTGTATCAGTGATATCGTGAAGATGCATAGGAGCATATGTATGTGAGAAACAATTTAATCAGATTTGGGGATCATGAAAGTTTCATGGCAAAAGTGGCAATAGCTGCGCTTTGAAAAATGGGCAAACTTGAGACAAGGGGATATGGGAAGGAGCATAGGTTCAAACAGAAGGAATTGCATGAGTGAATGATTCCACTATACATTTCTTTTTGGGTCTACATGTAGCCTTTACTTCTACTTAAAATAGCTATATCTATTTGCTTATCTCAAATCCCTACCCCTGTTTTCCCTAAGTGTGTTTTAGGCACTGATAGGTCTCTCAGAACAGCTGGTGAACAGATTTTTCTAAATCTCTCTAACAACTGACATTTTAGTCTCTCTGCAACCCCACCCCTTTCCCCACCCCGCATGTCCCATTAGCCTATTTGCATATAGAATCTCCTAAAAAGGATTGAGGAAAAACTAGGAGAACCAGATTTTAGCTGATCACTGGAGCTTTTCTGCTCCTACAAAGACTGATTGTCTCAGAAACCCTTAGGCCAGTTAGACTCTGTCCTATATATAAGGATAGCTGTGAGTTGGAATTGATTTGATGGTTGTAAGTGAAGTGAATCAGAACTGACTTGCTGATAATGAATATTATTATCATGATCATTATTAGTTAGGAGACCCTGAGGGGAACAAGTTCAGCTTAAGCACTCAACTATTGAAATTTGGCAGCTGCAATTCACCCACAGGCACCTCAGAAGAAAGGCCCAGCTATCTACTTCCAAAGGGTCATGCCATTGAAAACCCTATGGAGAGCAGTTCTACCCAAAAACACATGGCATTACCATGAGTTGCAATCTACTTGAGAACAGCCCCCCCCCCCACTATTTTTAAAAATCATTTTATTAGGGGCTCATACAACTCTTATCACAATCCATACATACATCAATTGTGTAAAGCACATTTGTACATTCATTGTCCTCAACATTCTCAAAACATTTGCTTTCCACCTAAGCCCCTGGCATCAGCTCATTTTTTTCACTCCCTCCCCGCTTCCACCTCCCTCATGAACCCTTGATAATTCATAAATTATTATTTTGTCGTATCTTGCCCTATCCAACGTCTCCCTTCACCCACTTTTCTGTTGTCCATCCCCCAGGGAGGAGGTTATATGTAGATCCTTGAAATCGGTTCCCCCTTTCCAACCCACCTTCCCTCCACCCTCCCAGTATCGCCACTCACACCACTGGTCCTGAAGGGATCATTCGCCCTGGATTCCCTGTGTTTCTCATTCCTATCTGTACCAGTGTACACCCTCTGGTCTACCCATCTTTGTAAGGTAGAATGGGGATCATGATAGTGGGGTGGGAGGAAGCATTTAGGAACTAGAGGAAAGTCATATGTTTCATCATTGCTATATCACACCCTGACTCAGCCCCCCCCCATTTTTATCATCATCATTATTATATGATTCTATTACGAACTTCATCCTTTTGAGCATCATCCTGTTTCATATTTTTAGGTTAACCATTAGGGATATAAATCACATATATATGAGTGTATATGTATGTATAAAAATTATCTGCCTTTTTAAGGTAGTTATTTAACATATTATGAACTTTTCTTGCTCTTTTAGGGCATAACTGAAATCATTAGTTATTGTACTGAACTGTAATAATCTATTCTTTTCATGATCTACAAAGAAATATAAGCCTTTTACCTATGCACTAAGTCATCCAAGACTGTTAATGGTTTTTTGGTTATCACAAACACATATTTGTCCTTTCTCCTTTTTGCAGACTGCAAGAATTTCTTGTTTCTTTCAGTGTCCCTTCATTAAGTAGCCCTGTTTTGCTCCTTCTAATTGGTTATGAACTTAAAAAAAAAGAATAGCAGCCAGTCCTTCAAGATGGTGTGTTACATGGGTAAGGTAGATGAGTTTATTAAGTAAGACTTAAATCTGTTCTAAGTGGCGCCTACCACGGATAGAGTGCACGGAAATTTAGTATATCAACTTTAAGACATCTCTTAGCTGCTCTGAGGATTTAGTTTTGTTTCATGTTTGATTACTTAGGAATTTGTCAACACTGGTCCTGATACGTGATATGTAATTTGAGACACTGCCTTTTGAACTGTAGTGAACTCATGAGGATGTGAAAGGGTACTACTTATATCGGAACTTGAATTGTGAACTTTCTTATTCTTAATGAGCTTATTTAGTGAGAGCAAATTAGGGATTACAAAATGTTAACAGATTAATCCATCATTAACCACATGCCATTGAGTCAGTTCTGATTAATGATGACTCTATGTGTCAAAGTTGGACTGTGCTCCACAGGGTTTTCCAGATTTTACCTATTTTTCCCCACCAGACGTAGTTCTTCAGGTCTTTCTTCTGAAGCATCCCTGAACCATGGAATCTTAGAGTTTGAAGGATTTTTTCTTGCTGTTATTGTTAGCTGCTATTGAGTAGATTCCAACTCACAGTGAAACTATGTACAACAGAGTGACACACTGCCTTGTCCAACAACATCCTCACAATTGATGTTTGAACCCTTTGTTGCAACCCTATGTCATTCCATCTCATTGAGAGTCTTCTTCTCTTTCACTGACCCTCTACTTTACCAACCTGATAATGTGCCCTAAATATGGGAAACAGAATCTTGCCAACCTCACTTCTAAGAAACATTCTGCCTAAAATTTTTCCAATTCAGATTTGTCTGGTCTTTTGACAATCCATGGTACTTTTAATAGTCTTTACTAACCCCATAAATCAATGATACTGCTTCATTTTGGGTGTCCTTATGCACTGTCCATGCCCTGGTGGTAAGTAAGCATTGCAAGGTCCCTGGTTCAAACCCACCAGCTATTCCTCAGGATGAAGATAAAACTATCATCTCCAGTAAAGATATACAGCTTCAAAAACCCTATTTAGGGTCACTGTGAGTCAGAATTCACTTCATAGCACAAGTATTCAAAGAAGGTGTCAACTCTCTTGGAGTGGTAGTTTAACTAAGTGATAATTATGACCATCCATTTGTAAACTTAGTTTTATTTCTGCTGCCTTCTCTCATATGCCTCTGTTTGAAAGCTAGGCTTGTGCTTAAATATGTGATGCCCAGTACTAAGCAGTGTTGCTTTATTTCATAGCCCAATATGGAATGGGGGAATCTTCAAGAGTTTTCATTTGCAATAATGCATGATTCCCGAGAGTTCAAGCTCTCTGGGAGACCTATCACTATATAATCATTTGTTTTGGTGTGCTGGTTCCTTTTTTCTTGGTGTGTATCATACATGCTGCATTTTAAAGATGTTCAAAAAGCCAAAGAGGAGAAATGGTTTGAGCTAAAGTACAATAGAATCCCTTATAAAGTTATGTTAGTCAAAAAATTGTATTAATCATTGTGATCAATTTGGACAATAGAAAAGTGGGTGAAGGGAAACAGCAGTTGGTGTAAGACATGGGGGGATTATAAATTTATAAATTATCAAGGGTACATGAGGGAGGGATGGTGGGGAGAATGAGCTGATATCAAGGGCTCAAGTAGAAAGAAAATGTTTTGAAAATGATGATGGCAACATGTGTACAAATGTTCTTGACACACTGAATCTATGTATGGATTGTTATAAGAGCTATAAAATCCCCCAATAAAATTTGTTTTTAAAGTTATGTTAAGAGGACTTACAGAAAGTATCTAATATTTACCATAGACTCTTAACCCATTTTGTCAGATTTTCTTTAGAATTTCTGAAAATCAAAATGAAACTTGGCAAAGAAAAAGCCAGTGAAGAGTCCCAACACCACCAAGCATAGGTTATTACAAGGAAATAGCCCGGCACAGTGTTTGATCTGGCGTAGTATAGGAGTGGGTGATCATGGGAAGTTGTTTAATCGCACTTAGAAGAGAAGTATAAAAATGGGATGAACACTTATCTGCCTGGTGGTATTTTTGTTTCCTTTCTTACCTAGAATAAGGGCAGTGAACCAGGAAACTTTTTTATGACACTTCTAGCCCTTTGATATATCTGAAACACACAGGGCTGAGACTTTTATTTCACATATACTTTGAAGTCCACAAATGAAAGCATTGATTGTTTTTAAAGAGAGAAAATGCCACCATTTTATGTCTTGGTGTGTGGTATTTCGAGCATGGCATCTGAATTATTATATTGCCAAAGGCAAGAAGAGCCTATTGTTTCCTCAGATGGAACTGAAATAAGAAAAAGAGTAGGCTAATAGCCCGACTCAGTTTCTTCAGTCCTTTGGACATTTTTATCAAATTATAGTTTCAAGAAATAAAACCATATTTTAACAATAGGAGATCAACAAAAGTAAGCTACCTTCTTTCTTTCTCAGGTCTGATAGAAATTCATTGTGATTTTTTTTAATCTTCAAGGCAAGGTTGGGGGAAATGGAGGGAGGAGACCACAGATGGTACAAAAGAATCAGCCTAGAAAAGTAATAAATAAACCTTCCTTAAAGTGCCCCAACCCTTGGAATACCTTTGGAATGACTGTGTGATTTCATTGTCCCTACATCTTAAGAAATCCTTTTGTTAGTAGACATGAAGTTATTGTGAGCCAGCTCTGGGTATTGGTAGTGGTGTTGAATCATAGTATTTTAGAGGTAAGGGTAACCTTGTCTATCATCTTTATGAATCATGAAAGTCCCCAAGAAAGGATTTGTGTATACTCACACATCAGAACTAGTTAGTACCGGGCCAATATAATTATTTACACCTGGGTAGGTGTGTGGCATGTGATTGGCTCATTTTTACTGATGAATATGTATCTATAACCTATATGGGCCTGTTTCCCCCATACTAATAGTGTTGCATGGTTTTTGGCCCACTAATCCATGGGTATGTGAAGCCCCATATCTGCTACCTTTGCCATGCAGAGGTGGGCTCTTTGATCTTGAGATAGAAAAGGAGTTTGAGATTACAAAACACCTGTAAGGTGATTTCCCCAGCAGTTCAGAAAAAAATCACAGAAGAAATTCTGTGACACCTGCTCACTCAACAGGGAACAATTTCTGCCCCCCACTCCACTCCACTCCACTCCACTCCACTCCACTCCACTCCACTCCACTCCACTCCACTGAGTCCTAGTGGCACTGTGTGGTAGTTACATAATTTGGTGTCAATTAAGGAGGATTAAGAGTGAAGGGGTGGAGTCTAGTCTGTCAATCGAGTTATAGCCAATGAGACCTCTGTGTGAGCATGGCTTTCTCCTGAGCATTCTGAAAAATCGGGTATTTCCTCCTTGGAGGCAGGAGACAACTCTCTTTGTCTGCTCACTCCCTGGAAGACATTGCAGCTGACAAGACACATGGAACTACCCGAGTGCCCTGAGCTGGAGAAGCCACATGGACCTGCCCTGATGCAACCAGACCTCTGATACGGGAGAAGCCATGTAGAGACCACTGCTACTGCTGAGATGCTTACAATGCCACTGGATCCAAAGACTTTATTCCCACTGGCCTGTGATCTTCCTGCATTCGGTGTCATTGCATGTGTTTTGTGAGTTTGAAGAGGGCTTTATAGATTGGTATCAAACATATGGGCTAATATTGGACTTATGGGCTTGGATTGGACTGGGTTGAGATGCTTTCTTAATGTACAATTACCCTTTGTATAAAACTCTCCTTTATACACGTATGAGTTTCTATGGATTTGTTTCTCTAGTCTACCCGGACTAACACACGCTGGCTGTCAGGTAAACATTGGATTAACCTTAAGGTCAGCAGTTCAAAACCATTAACCACTCAAAGGGAAAAAGTTAAGGCTATCTGATCCTGTGACGATTTTCAGGCTCAGAGCCCGGTATATGGTCACCATGAGGCAGTGGTTTTTGTTTTGTTTTTATCTCCAACTCCACCCCTGAGAACCACTCTAGTAGTTGTTTACCATCCAAATATAAGACAATCTTATAAACATATTTTGGCTGTGATTTACACTTTGTTGCATAATTTTGCCTAGAAAAATCACTTTCAATTTCTTAATTGTTGGGTAAAGATTTGAATGGAAAAAAAGAAACCTGTTTCAGGTTCATTAAAACTCAATTTCACAGTATGAGGAGTCTTTGATTTCAGGAGGTGGTTTTCCTCTCCTATTAGTTAATAAACTTATGAAAACAACGGTCATTCTTGTCCTTGGGGCCTGTAAAGACTCATCTGTCCTGAATAAGAGAAAGTGACATACTCAGACAGGTAGATTACTGAAGACTGTGGTTTTAGTCTTGGATGTACCATTTATTATTAATCCTTTCACCTTGAGTAAGTTCTATGCTTCTTTAATGAGGAAAATGTTTTGAAAACTATTAGACACTACTCTTCGGATTTTTCTTCAAGCTTATTAGGATTTGAGAATATGAAGTTCTCACACTGTTTTTCTCCTGTTTCTGATTCAAACTGAGAACAAAGGCAGGAGGGAAAGGTCATGTGAGCAATAAAGTGTGGGATCAGGTTCATGAGAGGTAAAACTAGTTTAAAGAATACGACTTGAACCTAAGGCTTAATGAGGCATCTTATCATATCCAGCGCTAAATCTGTGCCAGTATCATTGAGAATCATAGCCTGTGTCACACACTTCAGTGAGAGCTGGGTGAGTCTGTTGACCTGCCCTTATAAGGCAGAGTCTGAGCCCTGGCTAGGCTCCACTCACTCTGTATTAGAACCAAACTAAACTTGCTCCCATCTCCTGGGTTTCTGAGACTGTAACTGTTCACAGGAGTAGAAAGTCCAGTTTTTCTACCACGGAGCTCTTGGATCAGACTATCAACCATGAGGATCCTTAGCCCAATGCGCAAGCACTACACCAAGAGAAAGAGCATGATATAAGCTGGGGGTCAAAAGGATTCAAAAGCCAGATCACAGTGATCAATTCAGAAAGGAGCACTTAACTTGTTTTCTATTTCCTCCAATCAGATAATTCATTGCTTCTTTAAGCCAAGAATAAGGAAGGGTGGTATAAAAGCCTAACAAACTTTTGTAGTACTCTCTGCTCCCTACCTCCCAAACAAAATAGAAAGCCTCTTCTTCGCATGGAAAAGTGAGAAGTGAGACAAAAATATTACTCCCACAAATCCTGACATTGCTGCTTATTTCAAGAATAACAAGAGTTGTGGAAAACAAAACTCCAGGAATTGATGGGATACTAACTGAAATGTTTCAACAAGTTAATGAAGCACTGGAAGCATTCACTCATCTATGCCCAGAAATTTGGAAGACAGCTACTTGGCCAACTGACTAGAAGAGATCCATATTGGTGTTCATTCCAAAGTAAAGTGAACCAATAGAATGTGGAAATTATAGAACAAAATCATTAATATCACATGCAAGGAAAATTTTATTGAAGATCATTCAAAATTGGTTGCAGCGGTACATCTACAGGCAGCTGCTAGAAATTCAAGCCAGGTGCAAAAGAGAACATGTAAGATGGATAGCATTGCTGACACCAGATAGACTTTGAGTGAAACGGAGAATACCAGAAAGATGTTTACTTGTGTTTTATTGACTATGCAAAACCATTTGATTTTGTGTAGATCTCAAAAAACAGCAGGGAAATCACATCTGACCTCCTCTGGCTACATAATGGACAGGAGGAATCTAACTTCAACCCAAGGAATGCAACTCCATTTTATCCCACTTTTACTTTATTCTGACATCAACCATTCCTTCTATAGCACTCTACTTCTGTACTGTAGTTAGTTATTCATTTCAATGGCCACACAGAACTCATACACAATACTCATGTTAAAGGGGGCTCATAGTGAAGGTAACAAGCCAGGATCAGATCAAGTACAATGTATCTGAGAGGAATTACCGAGTGGAACAGAGGGCAAGCATGATAGTGGGACAGGAGGAAGGTGAAAGGAAATAGAGGATAGATCTAAGAGGTAAAAGCTATTTATAGAGGTATACGTATAGGTATGTATATATGTAAATATATTAATTGATAATGATAAAGATATAGGGCAATGTACATATATTTATATGTATTAGGATAGCAGACTGTCTTTGGACCTCTACTCAAGGACTCCCTAACACAAGAGTACTTTGTTCTAATAACCTGGCACGCTTTGATACTCACTTTCCCAATATAATTGCTTAAGACAAAATGGATGCATAAGCAAATGTAGTGAAGATATAGTGTCTGGGATCTTAAATGCTTGAAGTTAAACAAACAGCTATCTAGCAGAGAAGCAACAAAGCCCACATGGCAGAATCACCCCAGCATGTGTGATCATGAGGTGTCGATAGGATCAGGTATCAGGTATCAAAAGATCTAAAACAATCAATTATATCTAAGTAAATGAGGTATTTTGGAGTGGAGACCCAAAGCCCATCTTTAGACAATTGGACATCCCCTCACAGAAGGGTCACAAGGAAGGGAGGATTCAACCAGGGTGCAATATAGCATCGACAAAACACACAATATTCCTCTAGGTCCTGAATGCTCTTCTCCTCTCCCCCCGCCCCCACTATCATGACCCAGTTCTACCTTACAAATGTAGTTAGACTGGAACACATACATTGGTACAGATAAGAACTCTCAACACACAGAATCCACGACAGATAAAACCCTCAGTAACAGTAATGGGAGTATTAATACCATGAAGGGAGGAGGAGTGGGGGAGGAGGAGGAACTGATCACAAGGTTGAATATATAACTCCCTTCTAAGGGAGATGAAAAATAGAAATGTAGGTGAAGGGAGACAATGGATGGGGTGAGATATGAAATAATAATATATCATTGATCAAGGGCTAGTCAGGGTGGGTGGTTGGGGTAGGGAGGGGGGAAAAAAAGAGGAGCTGATACCAAGGGCTCAAGTAGAAAGAAAATGTTTTGGAAATGATGATGACAACATTTGTACAAGTGTGCTTAATATATTAATTGAATTATGGATTGTGATAAGACCTGTAAGAAGCCCCCAATAAAATGATTATTAAAAATATAAACCAATGGAAAAATTATTACCCACTGCCATTGAGTCAATTCTGACTTTGCTTAATTCTATGAACCCTATTTGTAAGAACTTCATTTTAATGAGGTATAGATTAAGTGGCAGTTATACCCTTGCTATGAGTTAGCATTCACTTGATGTCAATGGAAGTGATGCTCCAATGGTACCAATGTTCACTAACATAAAATGACAATAATGAGGTCTCTAAGGTGAACCAGAGACATATATAAACCATAGATGCATGGAAGGATTTGGGGCTTGCACCTAATTCGAACCCCAATTTAAGAAAAATTATTTCTTATGACATGGGCCTGCTTGTGCTTTCCCTCTTGAAGAGATCACTGAAGAGGGGTGCTATTGTGAAGTGTGGTGAAGAAACTAGATGGTGCCTGGCTATCAGAAAGAATAACATTTGGGGTCTTTAAGGCTTGTTTTCAATCAAGCAGCCATCTACATTAGGCATCAACTAAGGCAGCAGTTTTCAACCTATGGGTCGCGACCCCTTTGGGGGTCGAATGACCCTTTCACAGGGTCACCCGATACCACAACATGAGGAACTGTATTTAAGGGTCGTGGCATTAGGAAGGTTGAGAACCATTGAACTAAGATCATATGGAAGAAGCACACCAACCTGTGTGATCAAAGGATTGTAAATAATATAATCCAAATCTAAAGGAGGGAATGGCATCAGAGCTTAAATTGTGAGCACCTGGTTTGCAGAAGGCTATGGTTAACAGTGGAAACCCAAAATCCATTTGCAAGATCCACACATGTATTAAGCTGCGGTGAACTGCCTTCAATCATAGCTGAGGGATGTGAATAGCTCTAATATCAGACAGAATATTGTAAAGTCAATTGTGGTAGATGTAGTTAGGTCAACATGTAATATTTTGTCATTTGATCTCCCTTTTGATCGCTTTTAGGGCTGTTTCAGTTTTTGTTTTGTTTTTTAAAAAGGTGAACATGAAATACACATAGATTAAGTCTTTGAATCCCATATGACCATGAACCAGAGATGTATATAGCCTTGCTAACAAGAATGCATTGGAAAGTAAATTGTTGCAGATGTAGTTAGGTTAAAATTTAGCACCCTGTAATTTGATCTTCCTTTTGTTCCATTTAAATTTGTTCTTGTTTTTAATATGTTCTGCTTTGCTATTGAGGTTTTTTATACGTTTCACTTTGTTATTCTTGTTAATTACTATTTTAATGTTTTCTTGTATATGGAATGCAGGATAGGTAAAGCTATAGAGAAAGTAACTGAAATAATGGTTCCTTAGGGTATGGAAGGGAATGTTGGGGGGAAATGAGTGCTCATAAAAGTGAGTACAAGAATGAAGAAAATGTCTTAAAAACTGATTGTGGCTATGACTGCACAACTCTTATTGATGTGATTGAACTGTTTGTGTGATATGTGAATTATATGCCAATAAAATTATTGGGGGGGGGCAGGATCAGAAAAGTCAGGATGCCCCTCTGTTAATAGTTCACATGCCCTATTTACATACATAGTTTCAGGGGAAATATTTAACGTGACTCCTTTAGCCAAAGTCTCAAACTCCCACCAAATGACCTTTCGGTGCTTGTGTGTGGTGAGAAGGTAGGGGGAAAATACAGATAGGATTCACCTGGAAATAATTGCTAACATAATTGCCTAGAGTGGCACCCTGCTGTGTATAAAATAAGCCCTTTGTGAAGCAGAAAGGGACAATCTCATTACCAGCAAGATCCAGGAACAGAGTGTGTCCTCTGGATTAGACACCTGTGCACTAATCCTACTGGACCTAGATGACAGCTATACCATCAACAGAAGCAGAAGCAGAACCAGGAGCCAGAACATGCAACAGAGTGATGGATTTCTTCACCCACAGAGCAATACTTTTGTGTAGGAAGCTGGCTTGTGGACTGGGGTGCCTCTGGGCACTTACTTTGGGAAATTGGACTTGCTGACCTATGGAAGTGGAGCTGAATGACTTCAGGCTAATGCTTACTGTAGTGAGGTGCTTCTAGGCACTTAATTCAGATGGCTGGGTTTGCTGACCCACGGAGATTGAGGTGAATGCCTTCTGGATGAGCCTTATAGCAGAGTGGTATACCCCTTTGGGCATTTATTAGCAGACCTGAAACTTTGTAACATGTCCTGATAAACTACCCTGAACATTTCTTACTCATATGACAAATTGTTGCTTCCTTTATAAACCCTTTAATCATTAATTTTTTGAGGTTCTGTGTAGCCCATTCAATGGATGTCAGAACCCACACAGATCAAGGACAGAAGTAATTTGAAGGATTTTTTTTTAATTAATCAATTTATTGGGGCTCATACAATTTATCACAATACATAGATCAATTGTGTAAAGCACATCTATACATTTGTTGCCCTCATCATTCCCAAAATTCTCTTGCCTCCTGGGTTCCCG
>NW_022103917.1:14553669-14563408 GCF_000313985.2 Echinops telfairi
TCCACGCCTTCACCCTTCCTCCGCCATACAGATGCCCACTCCTCCACTCCCGTTATGCTGATTGTACTTACCTCAGGGGACTCATGTTATACCTGTCCTTTTGTTTTGAAGGATTTTAATTAAGAAATGCAAGTGTAAAAGGAGCCCTGATGGCATAGTGGGATGTGAGTTTGGCTGTTAATTACAAGGTCAACAGTTGAAAACCACTAGTGCCCTGTAGGAAATCTCTCTACTCTTAAAAAGATTTACAGTTTCAGAAACCTCTAAAGTCTCAGAAACCCACAAAGGACGTTTCTACTCTCCCTAATAGAGTCACAGTGAATCAAAATAGACGCTGGCAGTGAATTTCTGAGTGAGATTTATTTGCATAGCCCCACCCAATCATTTGGTAGAAGTTACAGAGACATGGCTAAAAGAGCCATATTTTCCTTCAGCATAGGATCATAATAAACTGGAAAACATTGAGAAGAATGGGAATTCCGAAACACTTCATTGTGCTCCAGTGGTATGTGTACATACAACACAATTCAATCATTTGAACAGAACAAGGGACTAGTGCATAACTTGAAATCAAGAGAGGTGTATATCAAGGTTATGTATACCCTTTCCCTATTCTTGTTCAATCTATATGTGAACCAATAATCTGAGGAGCTGGACTTTATGAAGGAAAATATGGCATCAGGATTGGAGGAAAGCTTATTAACAACCTGCAATATCCATATGGCACAACCATGCTTGCTATGTGAGGATAACTTGAGGCATTTACTGATGAAAATCAAATGTGGATTGCAACTCAATGTAAAGAAAACCCCGAATCCTCACAATTTGACTAAATAAATATAATAAATGAAGAACCTCTTGATGGTGGCAAGGATTTCATTTCCTGGGATTCACAATCAATGCACATGGAGGCAGCAGCCAAGAAAACAAATGACATACTGCATTGGGTAACTGCACAACACCTCTTTAAAGTGGTTAAGAACAAATTTGCCATTTTGAGGACTAAGGTACACCTGAGCCAAGCCATTGTATTTTTAATCACCTCATGTGCATGTGAAAATTGGATAATGAATAAAGAAGACTACGGAATAATTGATACATGTGAGTTATGGTGCTGGATAAGCATACTAAAAGTATCCTGGACTGCAAAAAGGACAAACAAATTTGTCTTGGAAGAAGTACAACCAGAAAGCATTCAGAATCAAAGATGAGAAGACTCTTGTATTTTTTGAAAATTATCAGACGACCAAAAAAGACAACATGCTTGATAAAGTAGAGGGATAGAATTTAAAAAGTCCCTCACTGAGATGGATTGACAGTGGCTGAAACAATTGGTTCAAATATCACAACAATTGTGAAGACAAGAATGCTGGTCTTCAGATTGGGCAGCATTTCATTCTGTTGTACATAGTGTTGCTATCAGTCAGAATCAACTTAATGGAACCTAACAACAACAATAAAGAACAACAATGTGAATTTTGATTGTTAAAGTACTATCCTTAGAATTTATAAAAATGAAAACCAGGGGAAATTGGAAATGATCACCCACCATAAGGTATAGATAGTTACTTTAGTGCATGTGCATTATTGTGATTTTTATTTCTAAGGGTAAAAATCAAGACAAATTACAAATGAAACCCAACCTCATATCATCTAATTTAGCCTCTGTGGTTGTACCCTACAGAAACAAGATCCTATTTTAATGAATCTTCAACCCAGAACACCTTTGATGTCATTTCAGCATGTTGTCATTCACATGGAATTGCAAATTTTACAAGTCTGCCCTCTACCATCATACCAAAGGATATCTTCTTTTCTCTACCATTATATCAGAGCAATAACAATTAAATTTTTTATTATTACCATTAAGAACAGCTAGTAATTATAGAACACATACTATGTGCCAGAAACTTCTTTGTCTTTCACACATATTAACTTACTAGATTTCCACAACAATTCTGTGAGTTAAGTAAAATTATTATCCTGATTATACAGATATGGAAACAAATATAGAAATTAGTCCAAATAATAAATGGGGGAGGTTAGATCCAAACCCTGGCAGTGTATCCTGGGTTTCCAGAATCAATATCTGGAATCAATCAAATAAGAATGGAGATGAGGCGCAGGCTTCCATATTGTTTAAGACACCCTTGATGATTCCAATATGCAGCTGGGTTTATGAACTAGTGCAGCTATCCATACTGAAATAGGCTAATTAGATGTACCCAAGCCACAGTTCAGAATGCTCGACATTTGTAGTAGTCTGTGATGGAGTCTTCTATCAAGAACTGAAGGGATGGTGGCTCACTAGACCAAAATTTAGCAAGTCAAGTGGTTGTGGAAATGTTGACTCCTGTAGGTGTCTTAACACAACAAATAAGAGACTGATTAGTTTGAATTTGTTCTCTCTCAGATCTATTTCCTAATCTATATTTATTATCTATTGATATAAAAATCTCTGGTGATTAAATTCCCTCTTTCATGGGCCAGGGGACAGTTTTGATTTTTCCCCAATATTCAATTTCCTTGATAATATATATTTTTTTTTATTTAAGCCATGCAGGTTGCATTATTTCACACTGAACCATTGCTTATGTAATAGAACTAATTTGAAACATATTTGTTTATCCTACAGTTGAATCTTAAGCAAAAGCAACTTTCATGCGCAACCTGGTTTATGATGAGGGTTAGTGAGGGGAACACACAAAACCATAGAAGATATGCCCAACTTCGGAAATAGAAAGTAGTATTTGTGACAGAGATGGCGAGGCAAGTTTCAGCAAGTGGTATAATCTAGCTACAATTACTTTCCTCTACATATTTGATTCAAAAGCAACAGCAGCAGCTTTTTTTAAATATTGATGATATGCCATCTACTCTGACAAAGTACTTATATAAGGTGAAACAAATTTCAAAACAACAACAGAAAGAGAAAGGCAGAATAACATAATTGTTCAGAATCCTGATGTTGACTTTGGGAAAATGGTTGTACTTCATTAAGCCTCTATTTAACCTCACATATAAAGCAATAATAATAATATCAAGATAGTGGTGGTTGAGGACCAAGTGATAAACTGTATAAATAGTGCTTAGTTCAATGAATATTTATTGAGTCTTAATAAGTAGAAGATAGTATGCCAGATATTAAGGCTATAGCTGTGAATAAGCCCAACTCCAACCCTGGCCTTGTGAAACTCATAGTCTAATGGGGAAGACAGTCATTAAGCAAATAATTATACAAATAATTGATTCGTTATAATTATTTGGAGTGCTAGGACAGAGTGACTACTCATAGGTGAAGATGCAGAAAATCAAAGCAAATATTTACATACTTGAGAAGAAAATGGAGGGATTTTAATAGAATCATGAAAATAAGGGACAGGTTAAAAATAAAACAAAAGCTATCTGCTTTCCTCTGGTCAATCAACTCTCTTTGGGGAGCAGGCAACATTTCAGTTGAAATCATTGCTGTGAGATAAGATCAAGTTCCAAATGTGTCGATGAAGCATGTCTTTGAATGTGAGGTGCACTCCTTGCCAGGAGTGTGTTTTCATCTGGCAAGAGAGAGATTTTAAGAGTTGTGTGGCAAGCCACCAGTACCAGGCTTTCCGTTTGAGATGAAAACTAAATGCTGAGTTTGCCTGAGAATTTGGCATAAAGTCTGAGCAGGCAATGCGTCATAACTACACAGTGTTTTCGGATGCTGATTAAAATATACCATACAAAGATGGTGGTTCTTTACACAAGCTATTTTCTAATGTGATCTATTTTATTCCCCTCCATAATTTGCCTGATCTAGGATGAACAGCCTGGGAAACATTGATTAATGCATCCTAAATTATCTCAGCAGGGTTACCACAAGATTTCGGCTTGTCTTGATTCTGTGCCAAGTCTATGCTAACAGTTTTTTTTTTTTTTTTAACCAGCAGCAGGTATGTGCAGAGAGGACTAGATATCTTCCGTGCTACGGTTTGCATTAATTAAGATTGTTGCCCTTTGCTATGGAGTGTCACTCTCTCTGTAGCATAGTCTTCAAAGAGGGAAACACCTTTTCCCTTTTCGTCCTCTTGTCAAACAACCAATCACTTAGAAAACTGCATGGGAAGCTCAAACTGCCTTGATCTGAAATATTTGATGCTTTGGCTTTGCTCCAGTGAAGTTAAGTGGTCCTTAGGATTTGATACACCAATAGATATCACCTAAAATGCTGGAATTATATAATATTCTGGCCATCTAATTTTAGGTCAGTTGATTTCCCAACTGTAGTTTCCCCCCTTTACAATCCAGGATAAAGCACTTTGGTTAGACTGTCTTCTAAAAGATAGTACAGCATAGACCATGCAACGGCCTTCCTCAGAAATCTTAGAAGACACTGGGGTGCAAAGTGAAGAATATAGGTTGCCTTCTAATGTTTGCAGTAGTTCAGGAAGGGATGATGGGGGCCTGAACTAGGGTTATGGGAGTATGGAAAAAGACAAGGGATAGATACAAGAAAAGTCAATGAGGTAAATCATCTAGAACATTTGGGGTATAAAGAATCAAGAAGCCTTGGAAATAAAAATTAAAATAAAAAAATCAGTTCCAAATCTTTGTCTTTAAGTAGAGTGTAATTATCTCTACTTCTACATGCAAGTCAACTAAATGTCTTATGAGCTACTTCGTGCAGAAGGGCATTAGAACTCAGAATTCCTTCCTGGTGCTGTCCTCTCTCTGCTGAAGCCTAGGATCTCCCAAATTTGTTTAACACGGTTACTTCTCTCTTGTAGAGTCTCCTGACAATATCATATGTTTGGAATGTACATTTTCTAAATATTTAGAGCAGTCCCAATGATCACACTCTGCTCCATTGTTCCCAAAAGTGCAATTGCATATGTAAAACCACAATTTCTAAATGTTAAAGTCAGAAAATGTAGTCATTTAACCTATACTGGTTGGTAGCACAATTCTTTATCTATTTGACAGCTAGATTCCAGGTTCACTTTAAGGGGAAACCAGGATAGATGAGCATGTCTGTCTTTCAGCTGCGGAATCTGGCATGGGCTAAAGGGAATGTGAGTATACTATAAACTCCAGTCATTCCCAACCTTGTGTTCCCAGCTGCCTTCTGGTATGACACACAGACAACTTGGCCACATTGGAATGTTCAGTTACTACTTGAAAATATTTGATTACACAGAAAGAGATCTGGAACAGCGCTCCTGTCTGATGCCTATAAAGGGAGCTGCAACTTCTCTTGGTATGTGGACGATCTCTTAAATTCCCCTTACTAGTATATGGATATGTAAAACTAAACTAGCTCTAAGAAATGAACAGTTTGCTAATAAACTTTTAAAAGGAACTGTCATGACAATATTAATCGTATTTAAACATCCAGTTTGGAATCATTCTCAGAAGTATATAATTGCAAATGAGTCTGGTTATCCAAGATACATTTCTTAAATAATTATTCTGGGTTGGGTGATGTTGGATGGAAGAGTACATGAGTATGATCATTTCTAGTAGAAACTAAGAAATGAGTAAGAACTGACTCAGGCCCACAGGGTTCCTCTTCCATTGCCATTGAGTCAGTTACAACTCACAGCGACCTGTATAGGGTTTCTGAGGCTATACATTTTTACAGATGCAAAAAGCATTATATTTCTCTCTCAGAGCATCTAGTGGGTTTGAACCCCCAAACTTGGTGTTAGCATTCTAACATTTCCCTAAGAGCACTACCAGAGCTCGTTACAAGGTAACTACAACATAATAAATAGAAGTTTTTCCTTTCATATATGATCAACACATCTCTATGAATTATTTGACCATATTTAATCAATCTATATGCTGAGCCAATAATCAAAGATAGATTATATGAAAAATAGAACATCAAGATTGGAGGAAAGCTTATTGACAATCTTCAATATGCAGAAGACACAGTCTTAATTGCTGATAATGAGGACTTGAAACACTTGCTGGTGAAGATCAATGACCACAGCGTTTAGTGTGGATTTACAACTCACATGGAGAAACTTATGGACAGAGAGATCTCCCAGGCAGGGCCCAATCAGAGCCAAACTGACCTCCTCCTTAGAAGTATGTGCAACAGAGGACAACACTATACCACTACACTTACAGGTTGGGGAGAGGGACCAGCCTGCTACACCCACATGGAAGCAAACCAAGAATGAAAAAGAAAGTGAGGGACTAGGTCTCCTATTGGCCCAATAAACCCTGAGAACACCATCCCTGCATGGAGCTGCTAAGGTACAGATAAGACTGTAGGGCCGACAACAGCATAAGGCATAATGTCCTGTCTATGGAGCATACTGTGACAAAGAACAATACTTGAAACACACAGCAGGGAAAAGTCTGGTCTGACATGCGCCCCCACCACCACCACCACCACCAGACACACAGTGGGGCGAGCCAGGAAAGGAACATAACAGATCAGCAACAGGAGGAAAGCAAAATTAAAAAAAACCCTGAGGAGCCACCAAAATAAATAGACTTCAGGCTAGGAGGAGTGACTCCTGGAAACCCCCAGGACCTGTGCTGAGATAGTCATAAAGGTCAGAGGACCGACCTAGATTTATTTATGCTTTTTCATTTTTTGGCTTTGTTCCCCTTATTTTTCTTCCATCATTTTTCTATTTTTGTTTTGTCTCCATTATTGTTATTTTCCCCACCTATATAAGATAGGCATGGGAACCAAGCCCAAGGAGGAAGCAATGGGACCAACAGTTCTGGAGGGACTTTGGGGGGGGGGGGGCAAGGAGGGAGAAAGGAAAGGTGCACAGACCACGCTATAGACAAGGTAACAGCTAGGGAATTAAAATCAACAACAAGGAGGACATAGAGATCCTGGGGATATTGGAGCAACAGCAGTCTAGTTGAGAGGAATTACTAAGAGGCAGAAGAAGGGTGAGCGTGATGGTGGAGCAGGAGGAAGGTAAAAGGAAACAGAGGAGAGATCTAGGAAGCAAAGCTATGGACAGAGGTATAAATATAGGTATGTACATATGTAAATATATTCAGAAAAATAGATGTATTGGCCTATGTACATATATTTATATGGCAATGCATGTGAATGGACTTTGGACCTTTGCCCAAGCCATTCCTCAACACAAGAACACTTTGTTCTAATAACCAGGCATTCTGTGATACTCACCGTCCTGACACAATCACTGAAGACAAAATGGGTGCATAAGCAAATGTGGCGAAGAAAGTAGATGGTGCCAAGCTATCAAGAGATATAGCATCTGGGGTGTTAAGGTTTGAAATTAAACAAGTAGCCATTGAGCAGAGAAGTAACAAGCCCACATGGAAGAAGCACACCAGCCTGTGTGATCAGGGGGTGTCAACGGAATCAGGTAACAGGCATAAGAAGACCCAAAACAAAAAAAAACATATTGTTGAGAACAAGGGGGGTCAGAGCAGACATGCAAAACCATCTGTAGACAATAGGACATCCCCTCACAGAAGGGTCACAAGGAAGGGATGAGTCAACCAAGATGCATCTTTGAGCCTTCCTCACTCTTCCTCCCCCCACTCCCCCTACTGTCATGACTCCCATCCTAACTTTCAGTTCTGGCAAGACCCGAGAATGCACACTGGTACAGATAGGAGATCACGACACATGGAATCCAGGTCAGGTAAACCCCTGAGGAACAGAAATGGGAATAGCAGTACCAGGAGGAGAGGACAAAGGTAGGGGGAGCTAGGGAGGGAGAGGGAATTGATCTTAATGACTGACACATTAACACCCCACAACCCCACCCCCACCCCCCGAGGGGGATGGTCAACAGAAACATGGGTGAATCAGACAGCAGTCAGTGTAAGATCTGAAAATAATAATTTATAATTTATTCAAGGTTTATGGGGGAGGAGGGAAATTATACCAAGGGCTCAACTAGAAAGTAAATGTTTAGAAAATGATGATGGCAACATATGTAAAAATATGCTTGATACAATTGATGCATGGATTGTTATAAGAGCAGTAAGAGCCCCCAATAAAATGATCTTAAGAAAAGACAAAATCCTCACAACTAAACTAGTAGATAAAATGATGATAAATGGAGAAAAGATTGAAGTTGTCAAGGATTTCATCTTGCCTGGATCAACAATCAATGCTCATGGAAGCAGCAGTTGAAGAGATCAAACGATGCATCGCATTGGGTAAATGTGCTGGACAAAATCTCTTTAAAGTGCTGAAACAAAAATATGTCACTTTGAGAACTAAGGTTTCCCTCACTCAAACCATGGTATTTTCAATCTCCTCATGCATATGAAAGTTGGACATTGAATAAGTAAAACCGAAGAACCACTTCATTTGACTTGTGGCACTGATGAAGAATACTGAAAGTACTATGAACTGACAGAAGAACTGTCTGGAAAGAAGTAAGTCTACAATTTCTGGAGGCAAGGATAGCAAGACTTCATCATATGGACTTTGGACATATTATGAGGAGAGACCAGTTCCCGGAGAAGGGCATCATGCTTGGTTAAGTGGCAGGGTAGTGATAAAAGGGAAGACCCTAGAGATGGATTAACACAGTGGCTACAACAATGGGTTTCCATGTACCAACAAATGTGAGGCAGGTGCAGGACCAAGCCGTGTTTCATTCTGTTGTACATGCACTCAGTATGAGTTGGAACCAATTTTTTTTATTAATAATTTTATCGGGGGCTCATACAACTCTTATCACAATCCATACATACATCAATTGTGTAAAGCACATTTGTACATTCATTACCCTCATCATTCTCAAAATATTTGCTCTCCACATAAGCCCCTGTCATCAGCTCCTCATTTTTCCAACCTCCCTCCCCATTTTCCCCACCCTCATGAACCCTTGATAATGTATAAATTATAATTATTTTGTCATGAGTTGAAACCAATATGACAGCCCCTAAACAGCAATATGAATCATAAAGAGGCCCCAAGTACTAGTTTTTTAGTTAGAATTACAGAGACATAACTGGAGACATAGTGTAGAAATTGTGTTGCTCTGACCCCATTGCACTGGGACAAACACTAAGGGCATGCAACAGAGCAGCAAGGGGGAAAAAATCAATGAAGTACCCATGGAATACCAAAAATAGGCTTTGGGCCCAGGGCCTGGCACCATATCAGACTCAACTGGAACAGACCTGGAACTATTTATAGGCTTTTTTGTCATTGGTGTATGTGGTCGTCGGTTTGGGGTTTTTGTTGTTTTGTTTTGTTTTGCTTTATCTTGTTTTTTACTTGTTTTAGTAAGTACTTCTTATTTTCTCTGCATGTCTATCTAGATAATATAGGCAGGATAAACAATCCAAAGGAGAAAACAACAGGACTGATGGTTTCATTGGGACACGGGAGAGGGGGAGGTGGGGAAAGGAAGTGGGTGTTAACAAGCCCAGGGACCAGGGAACAACAAGTGATCTAAAATCATTGGTGAGGAGGGCATAGGATGCCTGGTGGGCTTACAGTAATCAAGGGCAATGTAGGCAAGAGGAATTACTGAAAGCCAAATGAAGGACAAACAATAGTGGGAGAAGAGGAAAGTAAAAGGAAATAGAGGAAAGAACTAGGAGAAAAAAGGACATTTATAGAGGTGTAAATAGAGGTATATGCATATGTAAATATATTTATATATAACGACAGGGAAATAGATATATGTACTTATATTTACAGTGAACCCTCGTTTATCGCGGTTAATCGGTTCTAGACCCTACCGTGATAAATGAAATTCCGCGAAGTAGGATTCCTTATTTGTAA
>NW_022103917.1:14564745-14580867 GCF_000313985.2 Echinops telfairi
GCAGACAGAAGCGTGTGCAGTATGAGCCAATCAGTGGCAGTAATGACAGAGCATGCGCTGTTACGCAAAAACCGCGATAGAGTGAAGCCACGGAAGTCGAAGCGCAAAGTGGCGAGGGTTCACTGTATATGAATTAAGGTAGCAGACAGACATTGGGCCTCTACTTAAGTACTCCCTTAACTCAAGAGCACTTTGTTGTAATAACCCAGCATTCTGTGATGCTCACTTTCCCAACATGATCGCTGCAGACAAAATGGGTGCATAAACAAATGTGGTGAAGAAAACTGATGGTGCCTGGCTATCAAAGGATATAGCATCTGGGGTCTTAAAGGCTTGAAGACAAACAAGTGACCATCTAGCTGAGAAACAACAAAGCCCACATGGAAGGACCACAGCAGCCTCTGTAATCATTAGATGTCGATGGGATCAGGGATCAGGCATAAAAGACCCAAAACAAAAAAATCATATCATTGTGAATGAGGGGGAGTGCAGAGTGGAAACCCAAAGCCCATCTGGAGACAATTGGACATCCCCTTACAGAAGGGTCACAAGGAAGAGACCAGCCAGTCAGGGTGCAGAATAGCACCAATGAAACATACAACTTTTCTCTAGTTCTTTAATGTTCCCCCTCCCCACTATCCTGACCTCAATTCTATCTTACAAATCCGGTTAAACCAGAGCATGCACACTGGTACAGATAAGAGCTCACAACACAAGGAATTCAGAACAGATAAACCCCTCAGGACCAATAATGGGAGTACCGATACCAGGAGGTTAAGGGGAAGGAGGGAGGAGAAAGGAGAAACCAATCACAATGATCTATATATAACCCCTTCCCAGGGGGACAGACAGTAGAAAAGTGACTGACGGGAGACATCAGTTGGTGTAAGTCATGAAAAAAACTGATAAATTATCAAGGGTTCATGAGGGAGGTGGGGAGGGAGGGGGAGAATAAAGAGCTGATAACAAGCGCTTAAGTAGAAAGAAAGTGTTTTGAAAATGATGATGGCAACATATGTACAAATGTGCTCGACAAAATGATGGATGTATGGATTGTGATAAGAGCTGTAAGAACCCCGAAAAAATGGAATTTACCTTATTTTATTGGTACCAGTGATTATTTCCTGAATTTTTCTCTCAGCAGCAGTATTATTTTACTCAGTTTTCTGAACAAGCTGTTTGAAGTATGCTCGTAAACAATAGCAAAATGCCAAAATCTCCCTTCTCCAAGCGTGAAGTGATGCCTGTAGGACATGAATTAGTGAAAATCATTTTTTGTCTAGTTTTAAATGATAGAAATTAGAGAAATTGGTGACATATAGGGGTTCACGCGTGTTAAGCCTTAAGTGTCCTAAGAAATGGCAGCTTTTTCTTGGAGAGAATATTCTGGGCTGATAATTGGGTTCCTGGTGCAATCTGAACACGATTTCAGTAGAAAATACTTCCTCTGGATTATGGAACAAGGAGTATTGGCAATGTAATTTAAAAAATTAATTCAGTAAACACTTGCTCCAGTAATTAGGGCTTCATACTCATGGTACATTATCTTCTGTGTATTCATTGAAAACGTTTCTCACAAGTTGTTGCTTTTCGTTGCTGTAGAGTCAGTTCTGACTTTTAGCGGCCCTGTGTACAATAAAATGAAACATCGCGTGTTCTCCCACCATCCTCACAATTGTTAAGTTTGAGCAAACTGTTGATGCTGTTTTGTCAATTCATCTCTTTAAGGGTCTTCCTTTTTTTTTTTTTGCTGCCCCTTTACTTTAAAAAGTTTGATGTCCTTCTTCAGGGTCTAGCCCCTCCTAAAAACATTTCCAAAATACACGAGACAAATCTCACCATCCTTGATTCTAAGGAGCATTTTGGCTGCACTTCTTTCCCAGACAGATTTGCTTGTTCTTCAAACAATCTATGATACTTTCAGTATTCTTCTCCAGCATCATAATTCAAATGTCTTACTTCTTCAGTCTTCTATATTCATTACCCAGTGTTTGAAAGATTATATTGGTTTAAAAAATGACTAGTAATATTGGACTGATTGTGTTCCCCCCTTCTCTACTCTACCCTTTTATCCCATCAAAGCTTTGTTTGGTGTTTAGATCTAAAGCATCAGACCGTCAAGGACAACTCTCCAATTCAGAAATGTATCTCTCTGCATTTTGTCTTCTCCATAGCATACATGTTAAAACCATTTCTCAGGATAGTTCTTTGAAATGATCTATCTTCTTTGGCTTACAAGAGAGTCCCTGGGTTATTTTTGCAAGTTAACACCAGCCCAGTAGCTGTATCCCCTTTTCTGTGGAGCAGGTGCTTAGGTTTTTTCCGATTTCTTTGGTCATTCGAGTAGTTTTTCTCCAAGACAAGAAATTTTAGCCCTGAGCACCTTACTGGCCAAGCCATCCGCATAGAAGAATACATGAGTAGATTGAAGGTGCAGTTGGGAATAATAAAAAGAGCATATGGTGTGGAGTGGCTGCAGGGAGGACACGTAGAGATCATTTATTTCAGTGCCTTGGTTCTCAACCCTTTGGGGGTTGAACAACTCTTTTACAGGGGTCACCTGATTCATAACAGTAGCAAAACTATAGTTATGCAGTAGCAACAAAAATAATTTTATGGTTGTGGGAGTACCACAATATGAGGAACTGTATTAAAGGGTCACGGCATTAGGAAGTTTCAGAACCACTGGTACAGTGGCTCTTGACTAACAATTTTGAAGGCTGAGTTAACATTTGTATGTTCAGCATTAGAGCTTTGATCTCTGAGGCAGGCAGTGGCTATGGGCAGATATTCCTGTTGGAGCAGATTATATGACGTTTTGCTGGGGGAAGGGTATGTACGTGGTTTAATAAGATTGTACTCTCCCAACCCCCAACTTTAATTGAAATTAGTTTTCAAATATTATATAACGGTTCGGAGTGGCAGGACTATGACTTGATTCCAGGTATTCTGATTCCCTATCTATCTATTCTTTTTTTTAAATAGTTTTACTGGCACCTAATCCACATAGCACACAATTCAAGAGTCCAATCATATCAAGAAAAGTTGTACAATCATTACCAAAATCAATTTTAGAACATTTCTCCCCTCCCCCATGGTGAAATCACTTTTAAAATGAGTTGTGTAATCATCATCAGTTCTAGTTCTCCCATCCCTCTCTCACATACATTGTTTGCTTCCCCCTGCCCCCTCACCTTCCCTACATCCACCCCCAAACCCTTGAATCTCCCCTCCAAACCCTTGAATCCATTCTTATCTCTGTGCACCTACTCCTTTGTGCTTCACAAAATGGAAAACCCAACAGAAACAATTAAAAAACAACAAAGAAAACAAAGTGGGAAGTATAAAATAATAATAAAATAATACAAAGATAAAAATACAAATAGTAAGAAAGAAAAGACCAGAGAAGAAAGTTTTGTCATGGCACTAGCAAGAAATACTTGCACCTAGAAGAATTTCAAATTGGGTCAAAAGGGAGGTTGAGTTAGTTTATTGTGCCAGCCTGGCTGATAAACACAAGTGGGATTAACTGAAGGGCAGAGAGATCAATGCCTTGGTGAGCCTCGTCTTTCTTGTCTTTCGCTCTTTGATCATCGGACCAGTGTGTGGCTGCCTTGCTTGTTCTTTGCCTCAATTTAAAGGCTAAACCACCTGTGGGACGCCAAGCCTGTGGACTGTGTCGCTGTAAGTTGAGGTCCCTTTAAGACATCTCTGGAGCTGGGGACTGGCGGTTGGTGACCTGGCTGGCAGTTGGTGACCTGCCTTGTGATTGGCTGCTATGCTGACATAGCCTAGCTCTCTCTATAAATAGAGGAAGATCTGGCAGCAGACTAGACTTGAAGGACTGCTAGTCTCTCACAACTCTCTCTCACGGGAGTGAGTTGCAGTGAACCATTTGTAGTGCTTTATAATTTAACCGTTCATTTCTTGTATTATATATTTATCTGTATATGATTTAACAGTTCATTTCTTGTTATATATATCTAACTATCTTTATAAATAAATATATTATCAGCAATTTGGTTTTATCTCTCTAGAGAACCCTAACACAGAGGTCAACTGACAACGTATCCAGTTTGATCTGGTATAATCATGATTACAATGATTCCTATCTGAAGTAAAGCTGTGTGAGAACCTTACCTATGACTAGTGGGGATCTGGCATTGGTTTAATCTGACTAGATATCTTCCAGATGGGTTTTGGGCCCCATGGTCCTGCATAACCTTTTATTAATTGGGTATTCACAATTTAGGCTCTGATACTTTTCCCTTTGTCATCTGTGAATTCTGTTATTGTCATTTTTTTTTATTACAAAGCCTGGTGTGCTTCTTCCATGTGGACTTAGTTGACACCTTAGATGGCTGCTTGTTAGAATACAGATTCTATTCTGATTGCTAGCCGGGCACCATCTGCTTTCTTCACCACACTTTGCTGTATCAGTGATCATTTCATGAAGTTGACTATCGAGCATAACACCACCAGGACTCCTTATGTGCTTACAAGTGTATATAAATTCCAATATACAGAACAAGAAATAGTAAATGCTACAAAAGGAATAAATTCTAATTTGTGTCAATGAGAAAGGGGGAGATCAAAGAAAATGAAAACATTGCAAGATTGATTCTGCTTTATTTAGCCAAATGCAGCTACTTGCCAACCTTTTGACATAAAGAACCCTGTGTTGTGGTAAGCATTTCATCTTCAAATTGGTGATGTCTGGCTAAGGGAAAGAAGAGGATATTCTGAGTAAAGGTAATGGAACAAAAACAAAGGACATATTCTGGTAAGGTGCCAAGTATCACTGTAACAAAACTTAAAAAGGGTTGCCTGGCCAGAGATAAGGCCAGTCAGGCTGGGATCTCAAGTCAAGAACCCAGTCTGTTTGATACTTAGGAATGATTAAGTGTTAGTGGATGAAGACACATCACCACAAGCAGTTATTTTCCTTTTCTTCCTTTCTCACCTATGGCTTACTTAAGGCATGTGCCCCCCCCCACCCATTTCATTGAAAATTACAGTGAAATAAAAAATAGAGGACCCGCTCGAAACTCTAGTCCCAATCCCAATGTGGCACTTTCTTGTTTCTATAGTCCTCTGTAGGCCTTAGTTTCCCAAATCTGTGAAATTGGAGAAAATAGCACCTATTCCATAGTATAATTTTGAGGATTACATGAAACTACTGGTATTGAATTGCTTATTGTGAAGAATACATTCAAATAATGAGCTTTAAAATTTTAATAGTATGTAAATACATGAATTCATAAAAATAGAGGTATTGGCCTATTTACATATATTTACGTGGCAATACACTGAGGTAGTGGATGGACTTCGGGCCTCTGCTCATACCCTCCCTCAATACAAGAACACTTTGTGCTAACAAATTGGCAATCTGAGATGCTTACCCTCCTGGTACAATCACTGAAGACACAATGGGTGCATAAGCAAATGTGGTGAATAAGGTGGATGGTGCCCAACTATTAAAATATATAGTGTCTGGGGTCTTAAAGGCTTGAAGTGAAACAAGCGACCATCCAGCAGAGAAACAATAAGGCCACATGGAAGAAGCACACCAGCCTGTGTGAACATGAGGTGTCATCGGGACTGGGTAACAGGCATCAGAAGACCCTTAACAATCAAACAAACAAAACCATATGGATGAGAATGAGGGGCATCAGAGCAGAGACCGAAAGCCCATCTGTAGACAATGGAACATCCCTCACAGAGGGGTCACAGGGAAGGGATGAGTTAATTAGGGCACAGTAAAGCACCGATGAAACACACAGTATTTCTCTGGTTCCTTGAGGCTTCCTCACTCCCCGCCACCATGACCCCAGTGATGACTCTCACTTCAGGCTAGACCAGAGCATGTGCACAGGTGTACATAAGAGATAAGAGCTCATGGCATACGCAACCAGGAGCAGGAATGGGAATAGTGATATCAGATGGGTAGGGAGAAGGGGGAAGAAGGGGGAACCGATCATAATGATTGATACACAACCACACACACCCCTCCAGGGGAAGAACAACAGAAACAATGGGAGAAGGGAGACAGGTCGGTGTGAGATATGAAAATAATAATAATTTATAATCTTTCTTTGAGTTCTCAGGCATGGTTTTGGTGATGCAAGATCTCTGTAACAGTATCAAAGTCAATAAAAAGGAAAATATATAAAAAAAGAAAGTAATTGTCTAGAAAAGAATGATGGCAACATATGTACAAATATGCCTGATACGATTGATGTATTAAATTTAATAAGAATTATAAGAGCCCTAAATAAAATGATCACAAAAAAGACATCATACACAATATTGAATATATATGGAAGCAGAAAAAAAATTTAGCAGACCCATGCATGTGTCAAACTGATCAACTAAAGGTGGAAATATCAAAAACAAAACTTTAACCCTTTCATGGTCCATAATAGTGAGCACCTGCGGTTTCAGCCTCTAGGACACACTACTGGTGTAGTTGGTTACGTGTTAGACTGCTAATGGTAAAATATAAACCCACTAGCTGCTCCAGGAGAGAAATAATAGGTTTTCTACTCCCATAAACATTTACAGCCTTGGGTGTCCAAAAGGCAAATGCTACTTTGTCTTAGGATCACTTTGATTCAGGGTCAACTTGATTGTAATGAGAGTGATTGTTTTTTTGTAGGATTTCATGGGAAGCTGTTATCCCACTTATAGCACATGTGGACATCTGATGGGGGCTTAGTATACTTACATGAATCTGAAAAAAATGCACCCCATTTTATTCAAAATGACTTCCATTACTGAAAACTAATGGCTTCCACACAAAATTCAAAGCAGAAAATAATTCTGTCTTGACAGAAGCTCTTACTGTTACAATGTTACTGGTTTTCTTTCTATCTTCTGGAGAGTGAAAGATGTCTTAAGGCACATACACAAAAATGGTCTAATAAAATAAAAGATTCGTTAGTTTTACTGTATGCAAACTTAAAGCTCTATTCATCAAAATGTACTTTAAAGAACAAGGGAATTTAAGGGTCAATCTGAGTGAAAATATTTACAAAGCACAACTTACAACGAAATAATATTAAGAAAGTATTAGGCATTCAAGAGACATTAATAGAATTGAAAATGCATATGGCCAATAAACTTAAGAGAGATTCAGCAGCATCATTAATCAGGTAAAGAGCATCAAATCACAATAAGGTATACTTTTATGCCAATTGCTTGATAAAAATTGGAAAGCTAAATTTAAACCAACTTGTTTTAATTGCAGTTACTGTGGAGAATAAACAGTTTCATTATCATCCTTTGGAGAATTGAGGAAATAGTCACTCAAATCATGTTCTGTAGTTCAGATGGAGAACACCTACTGAAAAGGGCAAGTACTTGGGAAAATAGGGAGCCACATGGTTTCTTATATGTTAGTGACAGAAATATAAATTGCCGCAAGCACTTTGTAATGTATCTTGCCATGTTTTCCTAAAGTTAAACATCATATATCCTATGATCCAAAGCTGTTGTGCTTAAGTAAATTTTGAAGCGTACCACTCACAATTATGTTAATAGCATCACAGTTTACATTATAAAAATTTAGAAACAACCTAAATCCTCATCAACATTAAAAATGGATTGAGATACTGTGATATATGTATGCCATTGACTATTACACAGCACCAAAACAAATGCCCTATAGCTGTACACAAAAATGTGGATTACTCTTAGCAATATGTTATTAGATAAGAAAATAAACTCTGAACTCTTACATAGAGCACGTTACAGTTCTACAAAGTTTAAAGCTAAAATAAAAATACATAATTTTGAGATTACTTATAGGTATAATAAAACTATATAAAAAGACGTGCAAGGAGATATTGAGCACAGGATTCACGGTGATGGTTACCTTGACTGAGAGTAGATCAGGAGTAGAGCAGAGGTGGAGGGATCCTTTGGTTAGACGTAGCTTGTTCCCAAAATTCTAGTTTTCCTTTTGGGTTGTGAGTTTGCAGGTGCTTATTACATTATCAAAAAGTAACTATATGGGGATCAAACTGAAAATAACAACCCAAATGATTAGATTATAAAATGATTACATAACTCAAAGAATGTAATCAGTGGCACTGAACTGTACCTGTAGAAACTGATAAACTGGTGTGCATTCTCAATGGCAACAATAAAAATAAAATATAGTTTTACAAAGATTAATAAGGGGAAAGTGGACTCTGTGGAGCTTCAAAATTGATACCTCGAGATGAACGCAACATGATTTACCTAGTCTTCTGATGGGACTGCATAATCTGAAGCTAGTCATGAGGAAACATCAGACAAACCTGGAATTAGGAACAGTTTAAAACCGACGCAAAAGTGACTTCAGTTTTGAATGTTACAGATGTGAAAAATAAAGGAATAAAGAAAAGAAAGGCTGAGTCACTGTTCCAGATTAAAGGAGACTGCACTGGAGGAAAATAAATGTTATAAAGGGCATTATCGGATCAGTTGATAAAATTGCAATGCAGACAGTAGATGAAGTATTGCACTGAATCAAATGTACTGAAGTTGGAAAATGAAAACTAGGTAAGTAGGGGATCAGTCCTGAAACTATATTGTGATTAAGCCAGTTTTATGCACATAAAATCCTCACAAAGTGTTTAATTCATTGCCTTTCCTTCAGAATAAGGTTTGGGAAATAGCAGTTGTGATAAGCAGGTCTTCTTTATCTACGTCCTAATTTGTCCTTCTGTCAAGCAATGATTATCTACCTACTGTGCCTAGAAATGAATATTTAGAAATATTAATTTACATGAGAGCACCTCAATGATAGAGAGAACTAGATTCAAAATTTAAGAGTTCCAGAGCACTAACCCTGTAAAAATTCAGTTGACTTTTTCATTAAACTTTGCATTTTTATTGCGAAAGTACTCTGTACATGTACTTTGAATCCATGCCAAGAGCATAAAGCTTTATTGTTTCTGTTCTTGGGGGATGCCATCCAATCGGTTCCACTCCATAGTGACCCTGTGCACAACAGAACAAAACACTGCCCAGTCTTGTGCCATCCTCATAATTGTTCCTATGCTTGACCTCATTGTTGCAACCACTGTGTCAGTCCATCTCCTTGAAAGCTTTCATTTTCACTGCCCTTCTACATTACCAAGCATGATGTCCTTCTTTAGCCTCTATGCATTCTGGTACTCAAAATTACAATAATATATTAACCTAATAGTGACACATTGTACTGAATTTAGGCCATTCTTCTAGAAGATTATAGTGTAAAATGAACGAGTAAAGAAAAAAATATGCTCTAAGTGTGGATCTGTCAACTATGATAATTTGTTAGACTCACATAGTACCCCCTCTTCATCAAACATTTCTCTCTTCCCACCATTAAAAGTTTTGACCTATCACATTTTAGAACAGTAGTTCTCAACCTTCCTAATACTGCAACCCTCTAATATAGTTCCTCATGTTATTGTGACCCCCAACCATAAAATTATTTTCGTTGCTGCTTCATAGCTGTAATTTTGCTACTGTTATGAATCATAAAGTAAATATTTGATATGCAGGATGTATTTTCATTGTTACAATTTGAACATAATTAAAGCATAGTGATTAATCACAAAAACACTATATATTGTAATTATATATTGTGAAATATTTATTTCTAATTACAAATAAATGAAATTTTGTCTTGAAGCATGGTTTAGCATGGGTAACAATCTTCACGCAGGGTACTTGTATGTGAGTTTATCTGAATGTGGGCAGACATGCCTGGAGACAGATAGAGGAACGGTATCTCAGTTCCAAAGACCATCAGAAATATGTGTTTTCCAATGGGCTTAGGTAACACCTGGGAAACGGTCGTTTGACTCCCAAAGGGGTGGCGACCCACAGGTTGAGAACCGCTGTTTTAAAAGAACACATTTTTAATACTATAATGGGTGGACATGGAATTTTTAGCAGTAGTCTTTTGTTTGATTTCTTATAGCTCTTATCACAATCTGTACATATATCCATTTTGTCAAACATCTGTACATACGTTGTCATCATCTTTTTCAAAACATTTTCTTTCTACTTGAACCCCTGGCATTAGCTCCTCATCCCCCTCACACCTCCACTCTCCCCCCTGTCCCCTTGATAATTTAGAAATTATTCTATTTTTTTCCTGTCTTACACCGACTGCTGTCTCATATCACCCACTTTTCTGCTGTCTGTCCCCTGGGAAGGGGGGCCAACATTGATCATTATAATCGGCTCCCCCTCCCCGCCTGGCCCCCACCACACACACACCCTTTACCCTCCTACTATGGCTGCTCTGCTTATTGGTCCTGAGTGGTTTATCTGTTCTGGATTCCCTGAGTTGTGAGCTTTTATCTGTACCAGTATACATGTTCTTGTCTAGCCAGATTTGTAAGATGGAATTGGGGTTATGGCAGTGGGATGGGGGTGGGGGGGCATTAAAGAACTAGAGGAGGGTTGTGTGTTTCACTGGTGCTATACTGCACCCTGACTGGCTCTTCTCTTCCTTGTGGCCGTTCTGACAGGGGGTGTCCAACTGACTACTGATGGGCTTTGGGTCTATACTCTGCCCTCCCCCTCATTCCTGTAGATACGCTTTTTGTTTGTTTTGTTTTGGGTTTTTGATGCGTAATACCTGATCCCATTGACACCTCGTGATCACACAAGCTGGTGTGCTTCTTCCATGTGGACTCTGTTGCTTCTCAACTAGATGGCCGCTTGTTTATCTTCAAGCCTTTAAGACCCCATATGCTATATCATTTGATAGCTGGGCACCATCAGCTTTCTTCACATTTGCTTAAGCACCAATTTTGTCTGCAGCGATTGTGTCGGGGAAGGTGAACATAACAGAGTGCCATGTTAGTAGAAGAAATTGTTCGTCTGTTGAGGGAGTAATTGAGTGGAGACCCAATGTTCATCCACTACTGTAATACTTTATACATAAATATATGTACTTAGATCTGTTCCCCTGTCATAGTATATAAATGTATTTATATACACATTTCTGTATGTAGACCTCTATAAATGTCCTTTGCCTCCTAGTTCTTTCCTCTATTTCCTTTTACTTTCCTCCCATCCCACTATCAAGTTTGGCCTTAATTTGGGTTTTGGTAATTCCTCTCAGCTACATTGCCCTTGATCAAGCCCCCACAAGCACCCTACACCCTACTCGCCATCAATTTTAGGCCACTTATTCTTCTCTTGTCCCTGGGTTTGTTGGCACCCTCCTCCTTTTCCCCCATCCTTCCCACTCCCGTGTCCCCCGGAAACATCAATCCCATTGTTTTCTCTGGATTGTTCATCCCACTTATCTTGTCCAGGTAGACGTACATAGACAATAATACATGCAAAAACAAAGTAGAGCAAAACATAACAAAAACAAAGAAGACATAAAATAAATCAACATCAACTAATACAACAAAACAAAAACAGGAAGAAAGAAAGAAAAACCAACAGCAAAAACTGAAAATCCCTCAAACAATTCCAGCTCTGTCCATTGACCTTTATGAGTGTTTTCCAGTGGAGTTCATTGAGGTGGCACGCCCTGGTCCCCAAATCCACCTTTGGCATTCCTCGGGGACTTCGTTGCTTTGCTTCCCTTGCTGCTCCACTATACACCCTTACTACTCACCCCGGTGCAGTGGGGTAGGATCAGGCACATCTCCCACACCATATCCTCAGTGCTGACCCCCTTAGTGCTATGTGTCAGTAAGGGACACATCACTTTGATCCCTCTGTGCATTGACTGCTCTGAGCTGAAATATTTTCGTCAGGGATTGGTGGGCTGGGGTATGTTCCACTCTCTCCTTTCCTTTTTGTTTGCCCCTGATCAGATGTGCCCCACTTCCTGAGTTGCAGCTTCAGTGCTGGATGATGGAATTTTTCTGTGAACAATTTGAAGCCCCCTTGTGTGTGTGTGTGTGAGAGAGAGAGAGAGCGCGAGAGCGAGAGAGCGAGAGAGCGAGAGAGAGAGAGAGAGAGAGAGAGAGAGAGAAAGAGAGAGAGAACCCAAACCTTGAGAGGTATAGAGGGGAAATCAGACTATCTAGACAAGTTAGAAACTGATTATTGACATGGGGTGAGTTTCTTAGATTTTCTTTTTTCCTCATAAATCTCACACTTGACGCTAAGGAAGTGGGCAGTCCTAAGATGCAAATGTACATCCATTCCCTCCTCCCCACACCCCACAAAAAAGTGTCAAAGGAATCATGCTCTGTCTATCTAAAAAGCTAGGAAAGAGCAGCATAGTAAGATGGGAAACATATAGACCAACTCCAGGTAAACACCATGGGGGCGGGAGGGGGAGACTGTGACCCTACTCATATTTATTCCAGGATGAGTGGAATACCTAAACTATCACCTCCTGGAGGCTTTAATGAATCATCTTAACACCTTCTCCAAAGTGGATCAGAGAAGGCAAAGTATCATTTATCCATTCTCCTACTGTGTCAGGTGAAACTGTGTGGGAAACTTAGATTTCTGTTCCTCAACCAAACAGTTATAAGGCCCCACACCCCCACTGAGGTGATATCAGGGAAGCCTACTGGTGATAACTATTATCAAAACCCAGCAGTAACAAGGCCACTTCCACAATCCTCAGTGGAGATGACATGAGCAACAAGAACTCCCACACCTGCTCATCAATAACGAGGAACTGACCTCCCATCAGATATCAGTAGATGCTGAGTGCGGAACCTGGACTTCTACCCTCACTTGGAGTAATGAGGCAGAAACTCCCTGACCCTGCTGGAGAGATGTTAAACAAAGCCAGCTAAAAGAAAAGGTAAAATAAGATCCAGATTCTCAGAACCTAAAATAATCAGGTTTAACTTAAAATAACTCACCTTACCAAGATATCAAGATCTTAAACTTAATTTCAAAAGTGTTTAAAGGCTATCAATACATGCCAACATTGAAATGGCAGAGAAGTTAAAATTGCCTGACAAAGATTTCAAAACAGAAATGATAAAAATATCCAGTAAGAATATTCTTCAGGGGAAAAAAAGGAATATTCTTCAGAAGTGAAGGAGAGATTAAAATATTCCCGGATATAGGACAAATAAGAGAACTTGTCATCAGAGACTTACCTACCCTAAACTTATGACTAACTGAATTTCTCTAAACAGACAATAAGTGATAAAAAGAGGAAGCTTAGACTATTAAGAATGAAAAACAAAATAACATGGTAAGTAAAAATACGGGTAAATAGAAGAGACTTTCTTTCCACTCTTGAGCTTTGTAAATTATGTTTGATGGTGAAGCAAAAATGAGAACACGGTTTGATGTGGCTCCAAATATCTGTAAAGGACTGCTTAAGACAATTATAAATGGGGGGAGATAAAAGGGTGTTAAGGAAGAATAGATTTATTTTCTCTACTTGAATTGGTTATATGATGACACTGTTACATTGCCAAGCTATGTATGGGGCCCTTCAAAGAGGTTATAGAAAATTTCTGTTATCTGTTAATTCGATTTAATTCACAAACATTTCCCACCCCCTCGTGTTATCTGTGTGTGTGTGTGTGTGTGTGTGTGTGTGTGTATAGCCTTCGTGATGTAGTGGGTTAATAAGTATAGGACTACTAACCACAAAGTCAGCAATATGAAACCACGAGCTTCTCCACAGGAGAAAAAGAGTTCTAGTCACAGAAACCCACAGGGCACTTCTACTCAGTCCTATACTGTTGCTATGAGTAGGAATCAGCTCAATGGTCATGAGTTTTATATGTATAAATCAGACCCAGAGCAACCACTAGAAAAGCTATAGAAAGAGCTTCTTACAAGATGATCAGAAGGCAAAGAAGGAAGCCCCTGCCCAACCCCCAAACTGAAGCCAAAGTAAAGGTGTTAAAGATCAAGAAGGCCATGCTGAAAGGCATCCACAGCCACACACACAAAAAGAAGCTCTGCACTTCACCCACCTTCCTTTTGCCAAAGACACTGTGGCTAAGAAGGCAGCACAAATATCCCCTGAAGAATGCCCCCAGGAGAAACAAGCTTCACCTCTATGCCATCACCAAGTTCCCTATGATCACTGAGTTAGCCATGAAAATTGAAGATAACAACACACTGTGTTCATTGTGGATGTCAAGGCCAACGTGCCCCAGATCAAACAGGGTATGAAGAAGCTCTATGACATTGATGTAGCCAAGATCAACACTTTGATCAGGCCTGATTGCAAGAAGAAGGCATATATTTGACTAGCTCCTGGCTATTGTGCTTTTGATGTTGCCTCCAGAATTGGAATTATCTAAACATAGTCCAGCTCACTAATGCTAAATATAATCTACTTCAATTAAAAACAAAAGGTTATATACAAAGGTACTAAAAAACACTACCCAACCATCTACTGCCATCAAGTCAATTCTGACCCATAGAGACCCTATAGGACAAAGTAGAATTGCCCCCTAGGGTTTCTGAGGTTGTAAATCTTTATTGGAGCAGAAGGCAGTTGGTTGGTTCAAACTGCTGACCCTGTGGTTCATAGTGTGTATGCAATGTGTATACAAAAATGTAATTCTGACAAATGTTCATGTAACCCACTGGAAGTCAAGGGGAAAAAAGAGAAAACATAACAAACAAAAATAAGAAGTAACAGCAATAACTATATTAAAGTAAATGGTCAAAACATACCAATTAAAAGAAAGAAAGTGGAAAATTAGATTTTAATACATCACATAATTACATAGTGTCTACAAGAAACTCTTACCAAATATGATACATATAGGTTGAAAATAAATGGATGGAAAAATATACAAATATTAAAGGAAAAAATGAGTGACTATATTAATTTAAACTAAAGCAGACTTTAGAGCAAAGAAAATTAATAAAGCAGGAGGTCACATAATGATAAAAGTGTCAATTCACCAAGATGACATATCGACCCTAAATGTGATTGTGCCAAAAGACAGGGCTGAAAAGTATGTGGAATCAAACTTGAATTTTTGAATCAAAAATTGAAAAGAGAAACACAAAAATTCATAGTTATAGTTAAATACATAAACATCCCCTCTCTCAAAATTGATAAAGCAACTAGGCAGACATGCATAAATAAATAGAAGAATTCAGCAGCACCAACAAACAATAGGTTCTGACACTTATAGAATAATCCAACTAACAACAGTAGAATGTACATTGTTTTCAAGGGCCCACAAAGGATGTATCAAGATAGACTATACCCTGGTCCTTCAAAATCCTGGGACTATGCTAGCTAAATTCTGTGTATCTTCCCCCCAAAGCTGATATTCCTTACCTCGGTGACTTTCTTTTACCTGTAAAGGTGTGTTAATGAGCATAGGGATGCTACTGCTGGCATGATTAGAAGAGCAGCAACAAGATTGGTGTTAGAACTAGGTGACTGTAACTTCATACTGAAATGGAAGTGGATATTCTTATGTCAAGAAAAATATTGGAAGTGAAGAAAATAGGAAAGTGGGTAAGATTGAAGAATTCTTGTAGTATATATAGAAATGTGCTATAATCACAGGAAGTATTCTGAAATTTATGTGGTTTTATGTATCCAATGGTGAAAATTTATTTACCAGAGTGCGGGGTATGATACTCCAAGACATTTAGAAGTAATGGCTTTTGTCTAAGCATTATGTTTTGTGCTCCCCGTTTCCATCTTATTTAGCTGCAACCACTGCCAATTGCTTCTCCTAGTTAATAATTTAGAAATTTTATGCCACAGGCCATTTTCCCAGACCAAAATTCAATTTACTGATTGATATTTTTTCCTTTCCCCCAGTAGGTCAGGCCCACACCCCCAGCATACCCATTCAGAAAATGGACATAATATACATAATATGCAGCAATATTCTATTTATTAAAGGAGCTCTAGTGGCATAATGGGTTATCCATTGGGCTGCTAACCTCAATGTCAGCAATTCAAAATCAGCAGCCCCTCGGGTGGAAGAAAGCTGTCTGCTGCCATATAGACTTGCTCTAGGAAACCCACAGGGACAGTTCTGCTCTGTCCTATGAACCACAATTGACCCAGGGGCAGTGAGTTTGTGGTTTAAAAAAATTTTTTTTAATAATCATTTTATTAGGGGCTCATACAACTCATCACAATCTGTACATATGTCATTTGTGTCCAGCACTTTAGTACATATGTTGACTTCATCATTCTTA
>NW_022103917.1:14581648-14586985 GCF_000313985.2 Echinops telfairi
TCTGTTTGTCTTCAAGCCTGTAAGACCCCAGATGCTGTATCATTTGATAGTCGGGCACCATCTGCTTTCTTCCCCACTTTTGCTAATGCACCCCCTATGCCCTCAGCGATCGAGTAGGGTAGGCTGGTGTGCTTCTTCCGTGTGGGTTTTGTTGTCTGTCAGCTAGATGGTGCGTGTTTATCGTCAGGTCTTTAAGGCTCAGGTGCTATATCTTTTGGTAGCTGAGCACCATCTGCTTTCCTCACCATACCCGCTTGTGCACCCATTGTCTTCAGTGACTTCAGGTGTTATATCTTTTGGTAGCCAAGCATCATCCGCTTTCTTCACCACATTTTCTTGTGCACCCATTGTCTTAAAATATTTTTTGAACACAGTTTTAAACAGGAGATTCATTCAATCTTGAGACAGCATTAAGGAGCTCGCCAATTGAAAATTTACAAACACAAAATTACAAGAAACATGCCAGCTCTCCCTCAGAATCTGGGCAGGAAAAGCAGCTTCAAAGAAGAAATCACTGTTGAACAATATTCAAGAGTTCAGTTTTACTCAGTTTGCGAAGTGATTTAGCCACGCAGAGCATACAAAGTTACATACAGTATTCATAAATTGTATTCCAAAGCAAAGCACAAATCCACAGACAACATTTCCAAGAAAGGCAAAAAATCCATATACAGTATTCCCAAGGAAAATAAAGAGACAGCATTCACAGGAAGAATGTAACATCTACAGGCAGCAGTCCCAAGAAAGATAAAATATCTGCAGGCCACAACTTGAAAGTAGTTACAGCATCCCTGTTGAAAAGTGTGGCACATTGATGATTGGGGAGGGGGGGGGGTCCAAATCATGTATTTTTGTGACCCCAATGTATGATATGTATTAGAGAAATTATTAGAATGAAAGTTGGTCCTAATTTTAGTTTTTTTGTTTTTGTTTTGTGATCCTGTGAAAAATAAAGAAGTAAATCTGAAAGCAAAGGTTTGCAGGTTAGTCTTAGAAATGTGTTAAAATCAGAAGCTTATACTTATGGCTTTTTCTTTCTTTTGTAACTTATAGTTCTGGCATGTACTACTGAGGATAGTAGTTGTAGCATGGAACCTGATCTAAGCTATGCCCCTAAAGGAGCCCTGGTGGTGTAGTAGTTACACATTAGGTTGCTAGCCGCAAGGTCTACAGTAGGAAACCACCAGCCGCTCCTTGAGAAAGACAAGGATTTCTGCCCCAGTAAAGAGTTCTAATCTTGGACACCACAGGGACAGTTTTAACATTTTACCCCGTCCTATAGGGCCACTATGAGTTGACATCATCACAGTGGCAGTGAGATTTTGAGATGAGCATACTGTTCGGAGACCTGGATTTCTAGACCAATACAACCATAAGGTCTTAGAGGTACAATTTCACTTTAAGTAAGGACATTCGGCCCAGGGAGCAGACTTGATGCTGAGTCATATAACTCTGCTAATTCCTACTCCAGTACTCTTTAGATTCATAGAATACTAACAATGGGAATAATTGTAATAATAGCAATAATATTAATAATGGCTAACTTTTTTGCTAGAGTTCTTACTGATGTCAGGTACACTTCTAAATTTTTAAATGCACCCCAAACGACATTCATATGGCTAACATATGAAAAAAATGCTCACAATCACTTGTCATCTGGAAGATGCAAATCAGAACAACTATGTGATATCACTTTACACAGACAACAATAGCCAAATTAAAAAAACAAACGAACAGAGAAACAAATGCTGGGGAGGATGCAGAGAGACTGGTACTCTTATACGTTGCTGGCGGGCATGTAAACATGTACACCTTTGTGGAAAGCAATATGGTACTACCTAAAACAACTGGAAATGGAAATCTCATATGACCAATCAATACCTCTATGGAGTATATACCCCAAAGAAGTAAGAGATACAACATGAAAAGAAACATGCTCTCCCCTGTTCATTGCAGCACATTTCACAATAGCAAGAAGCTAGAAACAATCCAAATACCATTAGTGAAGAATAAATAAAGAAACTCTGGTACATATACACAATGAAATACTATGTGTGTTAGTTAGGTTGACTAGCGAAACAAATCCAGAGACACTCTTATGTGTGTAAGAGAGAACATTATATCAAAGAGCAATTGTACATTAAGAAAACATCTAGCCCAGTCATAAATTCCTCTTTAGACTCACGCACCCATGCAATGATGCTGAATGCAAGCAGATCTCAGGGCAATGGGTGGAAAGTCTTATGGATCCAGTGGTGGAGGAAGCATCTCAGTGATGGTGTGAGTCTCCATGTGGCTCCTCTAGTTCCAGGGCTTTGGCTGCAACAGTGTATCTCCAAGTGGCCTGTCAGCTGGCCGACAAGGTAGAGAGTCTCCTTCCTCCAGGGCGGGAAAGCAGGAGTTCCCAGAATTCTCAGGAGAAGGCCATGCCCACACGGAAGCCTCATTGGCTATGGCCTGATTGGCAGAGTAGCCTCCAACCCTTCTCAAGTTGCCAGGAGATTATGTAACTGCCACACTATGCATCCCAGAAAACAATGATGAAACCGCAAAGCACCTCATGACATGGGTGGAACCTGGAAATCATGCTGAATGAAGTTAGTCAATCACAAATGGGCAAATATTGTATGACACAATTACTATAAGGATAAATACCGAGACAAAGGCAAGCTTCTGTTCTCAGGTCATTTGATCTAATTCAGTTTCTAAAGCAACAAGGTGGTGTGCCTGCCTAATAATCATGATCCATTTATCGTCCCCTTACTTGTTACATCTTAAAAACCACTTGGAGGAGGCCTCGCCTCAGCTGGAGTAAGTTTCTCATGTTGTAAAAAGAAGAAGACCAGTCAGTTCCCATTGTTTCACGGTCACCTCAAATCAACAGATACTCCTAAAAAGTATGCTCAGTGTACCTTAATGGAAATTTACATTCAGAGATGGGGGAAGAATGCCCTTCTCAGAGGTGTGATCTCACTTCTGTTGGTAGGTAAACAAGCCCACCATTCAGAAAAATCGTTAACATCAATTATATAGACACACACACCCCACCCAATGGGAGAACACGCTTGGTATTATGATCCTAATCAGGTATTGTTGACCTAGTATCTCTTGGTGATCCAGATCATATGCTACAGACAACTGGGAATTTAACTTTTCTCTTTTGAAGTATATAGCATACTTCATAGGCCACACCAGAGGATGTGATTTGGAAATCCCACTAAGTGAACCAGACTTTGCCTTAAACACACCTGAATCAGACTAAAGGAAATGAAATACTCCCTTGAACTTAAGGCTCAAATACCACAGTATGAGAAGAAGCAAACAGCTATTTTTCTAATGCTATCATTTGGAAGTTTTGGGATTTGGTTCATATCTCCTGTTTGAGGGTGCCCAACAATTGACAACTTCAGACAACCATATATTTACTATTTCATACTCTCTTTTGCTTTATTATGACATGTCTTAGTCACAGACATAGTTTTTCTTCAATAAATCAGCATTATTGAACGTTTTGCCCTAGTCCTAATTCTCATTGTTTGTGTAAACAGTGCCCACTTGAATTTTTTTGTGTCTATGCAAGTCAACATCTTACTTGTTTTGGTATAAAAGGTTGTCCTATATATGAATACTTTCATTTTCTAAACAGTATTTTAAATTCTATACCATTGGTTAACTAATGATACTATCAATAGAATTACCAAATGCCCCATGGGAACTATTTACAATATTCCCCAAGAAATTATGTCTCTAACATAGACTAGAGCTCACACTTAATTAGTTCTTATGTTGTGGTCATACTAGATACCTGCCCTTATTAAGAGATCACTTAAGACATCAGTGTTAGAGCAAAATGTGAAGAAATCCGATAGTGCCTAACTATCAGAAAGAATAGTGTCTAAGGTCTTAAAGGCACGTGTTAAAGCAATCAGTCATCTAAGTAAGGTGACAGCTAAGTCCACATGAAACAAGCAGACAAGCCTGTGTGATCTAAGGATTGTAAATACTAAAATCCATATTCAGATGTGGGAGAACTGTATTAGATCTTTAGTTCTGAGGACCCAGTGTGCAGAAGGCTATGGATGACAGTGAAATCCCAGAGTCCATTTTCAACGTCCTCATGTGGATTAAGCCTCTGGAGAAGCCCTTCTGACCACTGAGCAGGGATGTGAATAGCTTTGCTATCAGACAGAGTGTATTTAGAAAGTGGATTCATGCTGATATAATTGGGTTAAAATTTAACACTTTATTATTTGCCCTCCCTTTTGATCTATTTTAAATTTGTTTTAGTTTTTATTATTTATGCCCTACTGTGTTGAGGTTTTTCTGTGTTTTATTGTTGTCAGATTTGACTCAATGGCAGTGAGCTTGACTGTTGGGGGAAGTTTTGCATGTCCTTTTGTTAGATGAAATCCGGGACATAGAGACAGTAACTGGCAGGGGAAGTTGGGGGGAAATGGAAAACTAATAATGAAGAAGATGTTCTAAAACTGATTGTGGCGATGTTTGCCTAACACTTTTTAATATGTTTAAACTATTGAGTTGTATGGTATGTGAATTATGTCAATAAACCTGTAAAAATAAATAAAATCTTTAAATGGATATTTACTTTACTCCTCATAGCACTGCTATATGCAACTGGCACATTATTGTAAGTGAAGAGAATTTAAAGCACTTATTAATGAAATCAAAGCCACAGCCTTCAGGATGGATTATACCTCAATGTAAAGAAATAGAAAGATGGAGAGAGAGAGAAGCCAGAAGAGAGTAAAACAGAAACAGACAAAAATAATCAGATATAAAGAGAAGACACCAAAAAACTAAGCTTGGTACCATCAAGTTGATTCTGACTCATAGAAATCTCATAGAGAGGCACAGAGAAATGCAGGAAAAAATATATGACAGAGAATCTGATATTGAGAGCACACTGAGATAGACACTTAGAGAAACAGATGAGGATGTAGATGGCGAGCAAGGCAAAGATACAGAGAGGTACAGATAGAGAGGATGTCAGAGATTATGAGAAAGAAAAACTGATAAACCAAAAAGGGTCAAAGTAACAGACAAATGGTGAGAAAGAGTAAGAAAGATGGAGATAAATTAAATCCATGATCCAAAAGCTCCCAACAAGTACAAAAATCCTGGACCAGATGGTTTCACTGTGGACTTCTACCACACATTTAGAGAACAATTAACACTAACACTGTTTAAACTTTTTCAAATGATAGAGAAGGAGGAATAATCCCTAATTAATTCTTTTTTTTTTTGTGTGTGTGTTTTCTTTTTTTTTTTTTTTTTTTGTTTTTTTTAATTTATTCATCCATAACTTTAGTGGTTGGT
>NW_022103917.1:14590536-14604994 GCF_000313985.2 Echinops telfairi
TCATCGTCCTCAAGGCCTGGTGGGCCAGGATGTGCTCCATTCTCTCCTCCTCCCCCGTCATCTGCTCCTGATGCTCTGGTCAGATATATCCTTCTCCCGAAGCTGCAGATTCAGTGCCATCCTTTGAACCCTAATTAATTCTATAAAGCAAACATACACCTCTGATAAGCAACCCAGACAAAGACACAACAAAAAAAGCTAGCTGTAGGCCAATATTTCTTATAAATGTAAATACAAAAACTCTGAACAAAATACTAACAAACCAAATCTAGCAGCATATTTTTTATTAGATGGGATTTAATATTTGTATCATTCCATATTTTAATCATGTCAAGTAGAATTGTACTATTGTCACCACAATCAGTTTCTAAACAATTTTTTTTTCTACATGTACTCCTTGACATCGTCTCACTTTTACCCCACCATCACCACCGTCACCCCCTCCCCCTATCCCCATATTCTACTTGCTCTTCCTTTAAGTTAATCAATTCTGGGTTTCATATACCGAAAAATGAATAAATCATATAATACAGCTTCAAGAGAGTGACCTCCATTGACATAACACCTCTGAGATACACTCTGCTATGAATGAGCAAAACCCAAACCAAACCAAAGATACAGACACCTTTGGAAACCAGATCAGGTCCAGCCTGTATCATAGGGGGGATCTAGTGACAAAGTTAAACTGTTCATGTCAGATTTATGCCTTTATACTCCTGTCTCCTAAGCACTCTGTTTAGTAACCGCTTTCCTCCTATCCTTCGATTCTAGATAGGGGGAGTTCTCTGGAGGCTTGTTTCCCACATATTTCCACAAATGAATCCTGGGCTCCCATTGTTATCCATCACCTACTGCACACCAGATTCTCACAATTTAGGTCTGATCCTGATTCCTCCTTCAATTTTGGATTATATGGATTCCAATCCTTCAGTGACTGGTGATGGTGTGCTTCTTCCATGGGGACTTAGTTGGAATCTCACTTAGATGACTGCTAGTTTGGAGACAAGCCCATAAGATCCCAGGTGCTATTTTATCTGATAGCCAAGCACCATTTGTAATTTTTAATTTTGCTATAGCACCTATGTGTTCTGTGTTTCCTTCCTGAGGCGAGTATCTGGCAGGGCCATTGTGTATGAACTAATTGTTCTTAGGTGGAGCTAGGATTTAGTGTGAGCCCCAAACCCATTCCTGAATCTATGCTTATTTTTTTTTTAATTTGATGTAACTCGGGTGTTAATACATATGTCATATCATTCCATAGTTCAGTCATTACAAACAGAATTGTACAATTGCATCCATAATCAGTCTCCAAGCATACTTTTCTTTCCTGGACTCCTTGACATCATCTCCTTTTTATCTCTCCCATCCCTCTATACCCCCTCCCCCACAAACCTTGGTCATTAAGAGAATCATAACATCATGAATAAGCAGGATTTATTTCAGGAATTCAGGAATGGATCCATATTATATAATCAATGTAATACACCACAAAGAAAAAGAACTACATAATCATCTCTGTGGGACAAGTAAAATCATTTCCTAAAATCCTAATACTCTCTCTTAATGTAAACGCTGGAGAAGAGTGAAATAGAAGGGAAATTCCTTCATGTGACTCAGAACGTGTATGAAAAATCAACAGCAAACATTGTACTTAAGAACTTTCTCTTAAATTGAGAACAATATAGGCATGCCCATTTTACCACTTATATTCAGTATTGAATTAGAATAGCTAACCAGTGCAATAGATAAGAAAAATACATAATATCAAGATTGGTAAAGAAGCAAAAGTATTTCTATTTATCTATGACATGATCCTGTATAGAGAAAATCCAAAAAAGGACACAAGAAAACTTCTCAAGATAATAGAGGAATTTAGCCAAGTTATGGGGTACTTGGTCAACAACAACAAAAAACTCTATTGGGCTTCTATAACCAGCAATGATAAATATAATAAATTAAGGAAACAATTCTATTTTAGTAGCATTTAAGAGCATAAAGTAAATAAGAATAAATATAATCAGGGGTGTGAAGGACTTATATAATGAAACCTATGAAACCATGCTGAAGGAGATGAAAGAGCACTTAAATAAATGGAAGATGTTCTGTGTTCATGGATTGGAAGACAATATTGTTAAGATAAGAATACTCCCTAAAGTAATCTATAGAGTGAATGCAATCTCAATAGAAATTCCAATAGCCTCCTTTACAGAAATTAAAAAAAAAATCTCAACTTTATATGGAAGGTCAAGAAGCCATATATCCTGCAAGAATGCAATAATCATAAAATATATTTATAATTCAATGCCTTAACAGCTAAAAGACCAATAACCCAACCATAAAATGGGCAAAGGACTTGAATAAACATTTTTCCAAAGAGGACAATTCAAATGTCCTCCATATACATGAAAAGATGAGCAATGTAGTTAGCCATCATAGAGATGCAAATCAAAACTACAGTGAGATACCAATTCACTCCCACTCTGTTAGTTAATGTGAAAACAAAACAGAAAATAACAATGGCTGTCAAAAATTGGGGGAAATCGGAACCCTTATCCGTTGCTGATGGGAATTTAAAATTGTAGAGCAATTGTGAGAAATAATATGGTGACTCCTCAAAAAACACTAAAAATGGGACTATATATGTTAGGTATATGACTAAAAAACTTGAAAGCAGACACTCAAAATGAGACTTGAATACCAGTGTTTATTGCAACACTATTCACATTAGCCAAAAGGTGAAAACAATCTAAATGTCCATCAACAAATGAATGGATTAATGTGGCCTATATATAAAATAGCCAGTTGGAGGAATGTAGTCTTGCTGTGTGCTGAATATGGATGGAGCTTGAAGACATTGTGCCAAGCAAAATAAGTCAATCCCAAATCTGACAAATATGCATAGCCTCACTTTTATAAAATGGCAAGAAAATTCCAATGTAATTACCAGTGTTTATTATTGGTTACCAGGGGCAGAAGAAGAAAGGTAATGGGAAAGTTGTATTAAGGGCAGGGGTGCCCTTATTACTGCAAATGTTGTTAATATGTTGTACTCCTATAAAAATTAAATTGGCAATAGTTATAGGTAGATTTATTTATACCAATGGAGAAAGATGGAGAGAGAGGTAAGCAGGCAGGCTATGGAGGCAGCCTATGTACAACCCAAAACATGATGGGACTTGGTTCCTTGGTTTTGAGATTGAAGGTCACGGTTTGAAAGGATATCCCTTTTAATTGGCCAAATAATGTGCTGAGTGTACCTCTTCTATCTTCTAGTTCTTGTGTAGTATCTGAGATCTTTAAGCAGTGGTCCTCAAACTTTTTAAACAGGGGGCCAGTTCACTGTCCCTCAGACCCGTTGGAGGGCCGGACTATAGTTTAAAAAAAAAACTATGGACAAATTCCTATCTCTAAGTAGAAGAAATAAAAAATTGAAATAAAAATGTGTTGAATCAAATGAGAATGAAAATATAGTGCATGCTCCCCTTTATATGAAATATCAAAAATAGGTAAGTCCATAGAGATAGAAAGCAGATTTGTGGTTTGCAATAGCTGACAGGAGGTGGGGGGCAAGGGCAATGACTAACAGAAGAGGAGAGCATGATAGAGATGGGCAGACAGAGAATCAGAATGATAGATCAACAGAGAGGCAAAATTTGAGCGGGAGATAGGGATCAAGAAGGGAGACAGACTGGTATTAAAAAAGGAAAGGAAAGATAGGCAGAGAAAGAGACAGACCAACAAGGAAACAAGAAAATATACAAAAAGAAAGCCTCCCAGAGAAACAGACATGGGAGACAATGAGGCAAAAAAAAAAAATGGAAGCAGTGACAAATTGTAAAGTAGGGAGAAGGGCACCCTCTCATTCTCACCACTATCACCATTACAAATGCCATTGTTTAACTAGGTGAATGACAACAGGAAGGAGTTTTAGGATTGGGCCCCGAACATGGTAGAGATTTAGATGCAGATGGTATCTAGCAAAAAGCAATAAATTAGGCTGGGAAAGAAACGGAATCTGATATTTTTGCTTTTTAGAAATAGCAAGGGCCCACGTACCAGAGCATTTGTTCCATGTCAATACTGAGCATTTATCCTTGTCAACACTGTAGGGTTTGAGTTGTTTTTATTTTTGTTTTTAAGCCAACACATGATTTTTTTCAGAAATACATTGTGTGCAGATTTCCCATCATGCTTCCTGCCTCCCTAGAGGAAAATGCTTTGTTTCTTTGATAAAGCAAACTTACCACTTTTCTCTTTCACAGTTTTCTACAGTGTCTTGTTTTCATAGTTTAGAATTCATATGGCTCTTGGGCTAGTTTCTCTAAGATGTTTCTGCTTAGTATTCAGCTGTAGCTCCAAGGAGTTTAACTAACTCTCTCTCTCTCTCTCTCTCTCTCTCTCTCTCTCTCTCTCTCTCTCGTTCTCAATGAAAATTCAAGGGGAAACTACTCTTCTTCCTGTAGGCATTTCATTTTATATTCAAGGGACTTTTCCTTAATCTGATTGACATCTGATATTTGCTATTCCAAATTGTACAAAAATGTATTAGTAAATACTATAGACACCACAAGTGCCCTTTCTGTTGCATCAGACTCGGAAGGTGATCTTCGTGACCCTTGCTCCTCCCCAGAAGTAAAGAGTTATGGAAAGTAATTTAAGTTCTCAGGATCAGGCTAAGTCTCTCTCCCATAAATACTGGGTATCTAGAGAGTGAGTATGTGCTCTTTATGGTATATTAAGGTTTGGTATAGCCCACACCGTGTCTCACTTTGCTATTCTGCGATGGCTTCTGTGTTGCTGTAATGTAGGAAGTTATGTCATTAGTATTTCAAATACCAGTAGGGTCACCCATGATTTACAGGTTTCAGTAGAGTTTCCAGAAAATTGCCAGTGAAAACCCAATGAAGCACCACAAAATATTGCCAAATACAATGCTGGAAGACGAGCCTGTTAGGTCAGAAGGTACTCAAAATACAATGTGCCCACAACAGACTTGTGTATAGTAACAATCGTGGAGATGCTACAAGATTGGCAACTTTTTATTCTCTTCCACATGGAATTACATGAGTCGGAACCAACTAGACTGCACCTAAGGTTGCTGGACATGTGACCTGATTGCTTTGTGAAGGTGGTGCTAACCTACAGAGAGATGAATGGGGAATTTAGTATCCCAGGTCAACAAGCACCTAGCATTCAAGAGAAAATAATGGCACAGCATGTGATTTAAGATCCAAGTTAGAATGCTGCCTATTGGAATGGTAGCTACACTTAAAAGCAAGGTTTTTTTCTCACTATATGAAATTAGGAGATTTTAGAATTAGAAGTATTCTGAGATTATCCAGTCCAAATATCCCACTTAATTAAGGAAGGGTGGCAATGTTATTAGGTGCCCGCAATCAGTTCTGACCCTGTGTGCAACAGAAGGAAACACTACCTGGTCCTGTGCCATCCTCAAGAATTGTTCCCGTGTTTGAACCAATTGTTGCAGCCACTGTGTTAACATATCGTGTCAAGGGGCCTTTCTCTTTTCCACTGCCCCTCTACCCTAATAATCCTGATGTTCTTCTGGAGGACTGGCCTTTCCTGATACCATGTCCAAAGTATGTGCAATGAACCCCCATCTAGGGAGCATTTTGGCTGTACTTCTTTCAAAACAAATTTGTTGGTTCATTTTCTAATCTCTGGTGCTTTCAATAATCTTTGCTGGCAGCATGATTCAAATACATTGATTGTTTTTTTTGTCTTCCTTATTCAGTATCCATGTGGCTTTCACATGCATTTGAGGAGACTGACAATTCCATGGCTTGAGTCATACTTACCTTAGTCCTCAAAGTAGCATCCTTGATTTTCAAAAATTAAAAGAGTTCTTGTGCAGCAGATCTACCTAATGCAATACATTGTTTTATTTCTTAACTGCTGCTTCCATGAGCATTGATTGTGGATCCAAACGAGACGAAATCCTTAACAACTCCAGACCTTTCTCCATTTATCAGGATGTTTATTCATGATGGCAATGTACCTTAGAAAATTATTAAATGTGGTGTGCCATGGAAAAGAGACAGTGATACAACAGAGGTTAAGACATGGGTCTGGACATCAGATTAACCTGGACTCTTGCTAGTTGTGATATATTAGGCAAATTTGTAACCTCTCTTTATGCCTTGTAAAATAGGGAATATACTAGTATTCATGCGGTAGTTGTAGAAAAATGAGATAGTGTAAGTAATTTGCCTTCCAGTATCTGGCACATAATAACTGTTCAATTAGAACTCTATTAGCTTAGAAAGAAGAAATGGCTTTGAAAGAAAAGCAAGGATGTATCCAGTACTCACGGAATGTATAGCACTGCATTTGATATGAATTCTGCCTTTGTAGCACCAACCATATGTGTCTTTTGTTGTTATTATCTTGAATTTTAATAACTCTGGGGCAAGCAGGAGCCATGTGAGCATTTTACTCTAACCCCATCACTTCATACTTGCTTCTAATCTTTGTTAATATCTATAATCCTTCTTAAAGTTAGTATCCCATGTTCCCATAGGCCTCCACATGTTGAATAATTACATCTATCCAAAGGCTTGGAAAATTCCAGCCTCAATCAGAGCTACTTCTCCAAATTGGGGACTTCATAGACTGAGTATTGCTCCAAGTTTGATACACATTGTTGTAAATCCTTATTACAGGAAGACACATAGGATGGGGAACTGTTTGCTGGTTGAGCCTAATTGCAGTGTGCAAAGTGATTGCTTAGCAGAGCAGCCCTTTGAAAAGTCATGCTTCAGGGCCACTAGACCCACAACTCAGAGCTGCTTTGTGTCTTAAAGCAGGTCATTGGTACACAGTATTCTTAGTTACTAAAGGGGAGAAACTCCAAAGTAAATTCAGGGAGACTAGTGATCAGTGTTCTGCTGAATCCAGGAGGCATTTGAGGTCCTTTCAAAGGTTCTTATAAAGTTGAACAGAGATAATAAGTTCTGGGGAAAAAAGTTGAAATCCTTAGTCTTGAAAGGGTCTTAAACTGAAGAATTGATATCAATTTCTTTTTTTAATTCAGCCATTTTCATTTGAAAGGCCATTTCCTATATAAATATGTTTAGGAGAATTCAGGCTTTCAAAGTGTTCATTGCTGAGGTAGGTATATTGTGTGAAAAGAGAAACCTGGTAGACTTGCTTCCTGTCTATTAAGAGAATACAATCTAAGACCCTATAGGACATATGAGGCCTGCATTTAGATTACTTGATTAAGCAGTAGTTCACAGATACGTCTCAGATTTCAACTGTTATACCTCACTGGCCAAGGAAAATGCCTCAAACCACTCTTAAACTCAAATTTTGAAACGTATTTTTGATCATCTCCATAACTTCAGTGTCTTTCAGACTCCAGTTAATATTTATATTTAAGAGTTTGAGATAAGCATGGGGGTCCCTCCTTTTGCATTTTGATTGTCACCAGCCCATGCTTCTTAGTTGCTTGTTAACATGAGTCTTAGTTGCTCACTCTACTCTCTCTTATACATAGCTGCCGTATTGTGATGAAGACAGAAGGGAATCCTTGTTGAAGGTCTGGTTCTGGCTATGCCAGTATACATCCCTAATGGCTACAACACTGTGTTTGGTTTTGGGCAGAGGCTAGGGACCAGAATATACCCATCTTCCATACCTTTTCTCAAGTAGACCCAAGACTCACTTTCAACTTCTTCATCAGCTAATTAGAAATGGAATTGCCTTGTGTTTCAAGACTAGATTAATTGTTCTTTCCATGTGGTATGCCATTTGGGGAATTGAACGTCCTTGTCAGGGAGAAATAACCTTTAGCCCATATCAAGTTGGAGATTGTTAGAGATAATTTAGAGCACATTAATGTGCTGGTTAATGATGTTAATAACTTGTACACCTGTCAGAAGTTTAATTGGCTAAAAATTGTGTGATAGATACAACAGTGATTAAAAAAATGTACCTGTTGGGCCTGGTGTTATGTACAACCAAAATATCATGGGATTTGGTTTCTTGGTTTGGAAATTTAAGTCATGGTTTCACAGGACAGATCAGTTAATTGGCCTAATAATGTGTTTATTGCTTCTGTTCCACCTCTTAGTTCATGGCATGGCGCCTAGGGTCTGGAAAGCTTGCAAGCAGCCATGACAATTGGTGTCTGTTCACTTGGAGAAAGAAGAGAGTGAAGAATAGAAAGAGGGTATAGAATGTGTGCCTAATTGCCTCGTTTGCCAGGAGACAAGAACTGGTTACTATCGGACCACCATTACTAAACATTCTGATCAAAGATTCCACAGAAGAATCCTGATCAAAAAAAGGAAACTGTAGAATACAATTTCAAAGTGCAATGGACTTCAACTTTTCTGGAACCATAGGGCTAGACAAACCCCTGAACCTATTGCCCTGAAATAATATTTTAACCATAAACCAAAAATATCCTACAATAGTTGCACTAAACTATTCAAAAAGTATCTGCCTTGAGCATTACCCTCCTTTAATCATAGTGGCAACAGCGATTTGAAATTTTAGATAGGAACTTTTCTGGCCAGTGAGTTTATGTTAATGGGGGAGGCATGAACATATGAGAATCATTGTACAACTAAAAGAATATAATCACTGCCAATGAATTTTACTTGTAGAAATTGTGAAATTGGTGTATATTTTGCATTGTGTATTCTCAACCACAGTAAAAAGAAAAGGCAGTGTTAATTAAACACAGGAAGAAGTCTGGCATTTGATAGACACTGTTACCTAAATCCAGGAGGTCATCTTAACGAAAGCGTAAGACAAGGCAAAAAGGCAAAGTCTCCATATAAAGAAAGATGAGGCTGTGAGATTTTGAAGGACGGTGAGGTGGTTATACATGTGTCTACCAGGCAAATGAAGGTAGGCCTGGGTATAGATAGAGCTCAAGCTCATAAGTGTACAGTTATTTCCATCTGGATGGGAAAAATGGTGAGTACAGACACTGTTCACTGGCTAGCCTTTTGACTGTCATTAATGGGAAACTTGAGGCATGCGTAAGCTGGGAAATACACTGGCTTTTCACCAATTGCTTAAATTGTCACAGTAGCAATTTTTCTTCACACCCAAGATGGCGTCTCAGAAGTGAGAACTTAGAGTATGTATGTCTGAATCAGGGTTATAATTAATCACAGGCTGCGGGGAACAAACATCAGTTTCTGACCAAAGCCTAAAAGTTGGAGCAGGCCATCTAAATCATTTCTGGTGCTCTTTAGTACTGCATTCCTATCCCTTGTCCTTATTTAAATGCCAGTTGAACTCAGGAGTTTCTCTGAACTTTAATCATCTATACTAATGAAGGAGAGAAGGTGAGCATGAATCTCTATCAAAAGAATAACTACCTATGCAGCAGTAAATTTTAGATTGGTCAGGGTATGCACTGCATTGCCTTGAGACTTTTCATTAAGGAAACCTTTAGACAAGAAGCCCCTCCCATAGAAGGAATTGTTTCTTCCTGGTATATAGCTTCCCAACAGCTATTGCAGGTTCTGCATATAGTGAACAACCTATGAATGATATCAAATGAAAACTGTAGAATCTAGATTGTGTAAAATTGAGGAGCATCTTATCGTGTGCCTCCTTCCTCCAGTAGTTCTTCAAACATATCCATCTGATCCTATAGAGCAGGCCACAAACCTCCAAAAAGCTTCCCCACTTGTGCTACAGAGAACAAACCTTTTGTCAGAGTATAAAATTTTTCCCCAAGATCTGAACCATGTGAATCGGGATGTTGGATGTTTCAGTTTTTATCCACGACAGCCATTACAACTTGTACCATGTTTTGTATTTTCTAGTTAAAAAAATCATTTTATTGGGGGCTCTTACAACTCTTATCACAATCCATCCATCTATTGTGTCAAGAACATTTGTTGCCATCATCATTTTCAGAACATTTTCTTTCTACTTGAGCCCTTGGTATCAGCTTCTCATTTTTCCCCTCCCTGCCTCATGAACCCTTAATAATTTATAAATTATTATTACTTTTTCATGTCTTACACTGACCGATGTCTCCCTTCACCTACTTTTCTGCTGTCCATCAGGCTGGGAAGGGGTTATATGCGTTGAGGGAGTACTTGAGTAGAGTCCCAATGTCCATCTGCTACCTTAATACTAAATCTATAAATATATGTACATAGATCTATTTTCCCATCATCATATATAAATATATTTATACATGTACATGCCTGTATAGACCATTTATAGACCTCTATAAATGCCCTTTGCCTCCTAGTTCTTTCCTCTATCTCCTTTGACTTTCCTCTTGTCCCACTATCATGTTCAGCCTTCATTTCTGTTTCAGTAATTCCTATCGGTTACATTACCCTTGATCACGCCCTACCAGGCCTCCTACACCCTCCTCACCATCAATTTTAGATCACTTGCTGTTTCCTCATATTTTGTATTTTCAAAATAGACATTATGACTGGACTGGTGGTAGCTAGTGGTTTAGTGCATGGCTTCTAGCCAAAAGGTTGGCAGTTTAAATCAACCAGCTGCTGCATGAGAGAAATATGTGGCAATTTCCTTTCATAAAGATTACAACCTTGGAAAACCTATCAGGCAGTTTGATCTGTCCTAAGAAGTCTCTATGAACCAGAATCAACTCAATGGCAGTATACTTGGGGTTAGACAATATGGTCAGAAATACAAGTAAATACCCGTGTTCAAATCCTGACACTGTCATGTCTTCACTTAACTTCAAAATGGAAATAATACCTTTGTACCACCACTTGCCTATCAGTTTGCCATACTGTGTTGGCTTGCGTTGCTATGATGCTGGAAGCTGTGTCATTGGTATTTCAGCACAAGGCATTCCCTAAAATTTAATCAACTGTACTAACGAGGGAAGGAAGGTGAGAATGAATCACTACCTATACAGCTGTAAATATTAGACTACATTGTGAAGAAGGCCCTCAAGCATAGGAACAATTGTGAGGATGGCGCAGGACCAGAGAGTGTTTCCTTCTGTCAAGCATACGGTCGTTATGGGTTGAAACTGACTCCATGGCGTCTAACAACAATATCCTTGTAAGGTTGTTGCAATAATTAAATGACATAGTAAACTTATATCTTTGTGATGCACACAGAATCAAGTAAGGGCTCCATGTGTTATAATAGAGACTGGAGAGGAATATGACAAACTCCCAACTTCATCATGTTAGAGAGGAGCCAGCCCTTCTATGTAAAGGCATAGCCACCATATCTTTTATTTGGGACCAAGGCACTTATGTCAACATTCTGTGTTGATTATCTGTGACACAAAGACAGAGTAGGAGAACCATCCTGTAATTTAGCTACTGAGGTTAAATTCTCTTCAAATAGATACTTCCTAAATTTTCTCATTGTTTGTTTTTGAAAAGGTAGTGTATGTTCAATTCTTGTTCACCGTCAGTGCAGCAGATGCTATATCCTACTTTGTTTCATTGGCTTAATTAACAGAGAATGAGTGTTGTTAGGATTGCAAATCATGCAAAGCTTTCACATATCCAGAATGTCTGCCTATGTTTCTTCTTAAACTGTGATGTGTATAAAATTCAAATATTAGGGTGCATGTGTAAACTTATAGTATTATGTATGCATATAATACCCATATGTGCATATGTACACATTTGGAACATATTATAAAATGTTCATAATGTTCATAATGCTATACTTGGATCATTAGCTTACAATGTTAATGTTGTAATGTTAAAGACAGGTAAGTAGAATAATTATTGAGTCGAAGATTGGCTAGGATCTCACAGAGTCATCTAATTCAACTTCCCTTCATTCACACACCCTCGCCTAAATACAAAATTACATATAAAACATTCATAACTGACCTTCATCTACCTCATGCTTAAATATTCAAAATGATATTAATATCACTGCTTGACAGTGTAAAGACTCCCCTGCCCATGGATATCATGGGGTTCTTGTAAAGATAGTGTGCTTATAGTGGACCATAGTGCTGTACACTTAGGAAATACTCAGTTACCTATTATTTTTATCCCACAGCCTTTCTCTCAGCATATCATACTTCCGTGATGTACATGTTGCCTGTTGCTGTGGTGCTGGAAGGTATGCTACCAATGTTTTGATAACAGGAAAGTCACCTGTAATGGACAGGATTTTGTAGAGCATGTGTCCTATCCTAAAAAAACCTAGGAGGAATTGTCTGACCATCTAATTTAGAAAATTAGCCAAAGAACGGCTGAAGGATTACAGAATATTGACCAAGATTTCAACTCACATTTGACCTATAATCAGAAGGAACCAATTGCTAGAGAAGGGCATCATGTTTGTTAAAGTGGAAGGCCAAGGAAGGTGAGGGAAAACCCTCAATAAAATCTACCAGCACCTAAACACAATGATTATAAAGATAGTACAGGGATAAGGGATGTGTGTTTGTTTGTACATAGGGTCACTATAAATCAGAGCCTTCTCATAGGCAACTAACAACAGCATTATCATTATCACTCCATTTTTGGACCACTCGAGTTATTAGAAATTCCTTTCTTTTACCGAGCTATAAGCCTCCTCTTTGGTTCTAACTTTGCACTCCAAAACAAATCACGCTAAGTCTAATCTTTATCACATGATAGTCCTTGAGCATTTGAATACAGCACACATACCCCTAAATTGCCTCCTTTCTAAGCAAATTCTTTACAGGACACGTTTTCTAAACACCGTACCCCAGTCACTTTTCTCTAGTAATGTATGATGATGCTCTTATTATCTGCCCGTCATGGCAAAACACTGAAGTCAAAGTGAAAGTGTGGATGTTACTTGTCAGGCTCTGAAATCTACTTCTATTAATGTTGTTGTTAGGTGCCATCGAGTTGACTCTGACCCATTTTGACCCTATGCACAACAGAGGGAAACATTGCACCATCCTGTACCATTCTTACAATTGTTCCTATGCTTGAGCTTATTGTTGCAGCCACTGTACCAACCCATCTCATTGAAGGCCTTTATGTTTTTCATTACCTTTCCACTTTACCAAACATGTCCTTCTCCAGGGACTGGCCTCTACCGTCAATATGTAAAATATGTAAGATGAAGTCTGGTCATCCTGCCTCTAAGGAACAGTCTGGCCTTACTTCTTCCAATACAGATAGATCTATCTTTTTAGCAATCTTGGTACTTTCAATGGTCTTCTTCAACACCCTAATTAAAATGCATCTATTCTTCTATAGTCTTCCTTAGAAGATATTCCAACTTTTACATGCATATGATGCAATGCAGAATACTATGGCTTGGGTCAGGTACACCTTAGTCCTTAGAGCAACATCTTTGCTCTTCCATACTCTAAAAAGCCCCTGTGCATCAGTTTTCCTAAAACAAACCGTCTTTTGATTTCTTGAATGCTGCTTCCATGAGAGACAGATGCCTTCTATCCATTTAACATGATGTTATCCACTGGTACAATTGTGAGGATTTTGGTCTTTATTACATTGCATTGTATTCCACATTCCATTCCATCAAGGCTACAATCCTTGATCTTCATCAGCAAGTGCTTCCATTCCTCCTGACTTTCAGCAAGCAAGGCTGTGTCTTCTGCATATGGCAGGTGGTTAATAAACCTTCCTCTGATCCTGGTACCACATTCTTCTTCATATAATCCAGCTTATCTGATGATTTGCTGAGCATACAGATGGAACAAGTGTGATGAGGGGATACAACCCTGACACACACCTTTCCTGAGTTTAAACCATGCTGTATCCCCTTGTTCTGTTTGCACATATGCAAGTTCCAAATGAGCAAAATAAAGTGTTCTGGAATTCCCTATTTTCTCAAGGTTATCCACAGTTTACTATGGTCCACACAGGCAAATGCCTTTGCACAGTCAATGAAACACAGTAAACATCTTTCTGATATTCTCTTCTGGAGCCAAGATCCATCTGACATCAGCAATGCTAGCCATTTGTCCACATCATCTTTTGAATCTGGCCTGGCCTTCTGGTAGTTCCCTGTCAATATGCTTCTGAAACCATTGTTGGATGATCTTAAATATAAATTTTACATATGTGCAATATAAATGATATTTTTCTATAGTTGGAGCATTCTTTGAGGTCATCTGCCTTTGAAATGGGCACATCTATGGTCTCTTCTCATCAATAGGCCAAGTAGCTTTCTTCCAAATTTCCTGGCATAATGAGTGAGTGCTTCCAGTGCTTCTTCAGTTTTCTGAAACATTTCAATGGGTATTACATTAATTCCTGGAGCCTTGTTTTTGGCTAATATGATCAGTGGAGATCGAAATTCTTCCTTCGGTACCATCAGTTTCTGCTCATACAAGGGGGCACCCCCCAAAAAACTGGATTTTCCCCCCAATGCTCTGTATTTAATTTGTGTGCTGTTGATTTTTTTTACAAACAACCTTATCACCTTCAAAGTAATCTCCATTACACTTAATACATTTGTTGAATCTGCAATTCCATTATTGGAAACATTTTTC
>NW_022103917.1:14605113-14643576 GCF_000313985.2 Echinops telfairi
CATTCCCAAAATTCTCTTGCCTCCTGGGTTCCCGGAATCCGCTCATCTTCCTTCCCCCCCACCTTCCCTTCCCCCTCCCCTTTCCCCCATGCCCCCCTAATAATTTATAAATTATTCTTGTATCTTACATTACACTGTCCGGCGCCTCTGAGGGGAGGCACAGCGGGGTGGAAACATTTTTCAAACTCATCTGTTTGGATGGCTAACAGCACATTCCTAGTGTTTTTCTTAACCGCTTCTATGTCATCAAATCGCTGTCCTTTCATGTTCCTCTCCATCCACGGAAACAGAAAGAAGTTGCACGGAACAAGGTCAGGTGAGTAAGGTGTGAAGGGCCAAAAGAGGCATGCTTTTTTGCCAAAAACTCACGCACTGCGATGGCTGTGTGAGCAGGTCCGTTGTAGTGATCACAAAACCAGTGTCCTGTCAGCCACAAATCAGGCCTTTTTTGTTGCACACTGTTATACTGTCTTTTCAGAACTTCTAAATAGAAAGCTTGAATAACAGTCTAACTTGGTACCAAGTACCCTACACATCGACATTTTTGTCTGTTCAGGAAGTTGACGGACATCCAGAATGAGGTTTGTCATTAATCAACATTTCACCTTTTTTGAGCCAAGAAAACCACTCATACACTTGAGTTTTTCCTATAGTGCTGTCCTTGTAAGCTGTGTTCAACATCGCAACAGTTTCTGTGGCATTTTCTCAAGCATGAAACACGATTTCACAGCCACATGCTATTCTCTTAAATCGGCCATCACAAAAAATATGGTTCAAGTGAAACTGCTTTCACAAAAAAATTCACTTGGACCAGAGAGAAGCTTTCCAGGCGATACCACTGGTACACTAACTCAGAGTGAGTTACTCGATGCTTGCCTAGCAAGAAAAGTGCTTAATATGAAAGCTCCTCCCAGCAGAGCTTTTTCGAGGTTTTTTTTGGTACCCCCTCATATGCTACCTCCTGTAATGGTGGAATGTCAACATGTTCTTTTTTGTACAGTGACTCTGTGAATTGTTTCTATCTTCTCTTCGTGGTTACTTAATCATTCAATATTTTATTTATAAAGTCTTTCCAAGTTGCAGCTCAAGGCTTGAATTTTTTCTTGAGTTCTTTCAGTTTCAGATATGCTGAGCATGTACTTCCTTTTTTGTGTGTCTAATTTTTGGTCCTTGCACATTTTGTTGTAATACTTTACTTTGTCTTTTTAAGCTGCCTTTTGAGATTTTCTATTCAGCTCAGCTCCTTGACTTCAACCTTTCTTCCAATTGCTTTAGCTATTCTATGATTAAGAACAAGTTTCAGTCTCTTCTGATACCATCTTTGATCTTTTCCTTCTTTCATTTCTTTTTAAATGATATAGTACTTTCTTCATTAATGATGGTCTTAATGTCCTCCCACAGCCTATCAGGTCTTCTCTCATTAGTGTTCAGTGTGCCAAATCTTTTCTTGTGATGTCAACTTGAGCCCCTGGCATCAGCTCCTCATTTCTCCCCTCCCTCCCTCTCCTATGCCCCCATGGCACATACTTTTCTTGATTTTAACCATGCAGCACTCCCTTGTCCTGTTCTTACATTTAACTCTTGACCCATGTACATGTTCCAAATGAACACAATGGAATTGTTCTGGAATTCCCATTCTTCTCAAAGTTATCCAAAGTTTAGTATGGTCCTCACAGTCAAATACTGTTGCATGGTCATTGAAACACAAGTAAACATCTTTCTGGTATTTTCTGCTTTTATTCAAGATGCATCAGACATCAGCAACGATATCCCTTTTTCCATGTCCTCATCTGAATCCGGTCTGAATTTCTGGCAGTTAATGTGCTGCTAAAACCATTCTTGGATGATCTTAAGTAAAAGTTTACTTGTGTATGATACCATTGATATCGTTCTATAGTTTGACCATTCTGTTTGGTAACCTTTCTTTGGAATGGGTACAGATATGGAGCTTGCAGTCTATTGGCCAGGTAGCTGTCCTCCAAATTTCTTGACATAGATGAATGAGTGCTTGCCTTTGGTTTATTTGTACAAGTAGCACAAGAGGATACCAGCTACAGACATATGGTAGCCCAGGGATCATCCAGTCCCTCTATCCTCACATGGAGAAATATACTTTGGAGCCTTTGGGGGAGCCTGGATACATCTGCAAGCTTGAGTTGAGGCCTTGTCTGGAGCATCACCCTTACTTTGAGCCTTGGCTTTGGACTTTGGTTGGCAGAACCCCAGACCTTTGGCTATATGTGCCTGAGTGGGCTTGCCAAGCTTGGGATGGACAATGTAGTCCAATTGACTGACCTTGCAGTTGATGCCAATTGGGTTCTTAGGATCGGCTTCTTTGGGCAAGAGCCTTGATAGTCTTGGCACAAGTAACCATGTCCTTGGTATTGTTGGCCCGCATTTTCTTCAGGCCCCTCTTGTTGTGCTCCCTGGTAAAGTGTATATTCCTCAGGAACCTTGGGTCCCTTAAGAGATTCATATTGGTGTGATAGGGGTTTCTTGATGCAATTTCTGTACTAATTTGGGGATTGGTTGTGCGTGGTATTGTTCTTAGAGTTGGCCATGTCTGCATGGACTCCTGTTGCTCCTGTTGCTCCTGGAGCTCCAGGGATCGAGAGAGAGCGAGAGTGAGAGAGAGAGAGAGAGAGAGAGAGCGAGCAAGCAGTGGGTTTTTAGTTACATTTTTCGACAAAATTTTTGAAGCTCCCTTGTATACTCTAGTGTTGTGTTACCTACAATTGTAATAGGTAAACTTGTTATAAACCTAAGCCTATTGCTGTCAAGTTGATTGCCACTGATAGTTACTCTATATGACAGAGTAGAACTTCCTCATAGGATATCCAAGATTGTAATCTGTACAGAAGCAGACTGACACATATTTCTCCCTAGAAGTGGCTGGTGAATTAAAACTACCAGCCTTTCTCTTGGCATCCAAGTGCTTAACCACTTTGCCACTAGAGCTCCTTTAACTTGTTATACCTTCATCCAAATCATAGATTCAAATGTTGGACAGGACATGGGCAAGTAGAGATGCCTTCCAAATTGTTGTCAATCCATTCAGCACCATTCTTTGAGTATGATTCTTCTATCATCTTGGAATCCGGCTAAGTTATCATCTGATTCACTGTTTCTCATCTTTTTTCATAAGGCAATTGTGAAAGATTTGCTGTAAAGCTGTTATTCTAGTAGCCCTTTCAAAGGAAAGGAAATTATCTTTATTTACTCAGACCTATTCTTGCATTGGCTCCCGGTGGTCACCATTTATATTCCAAAATGCTCATACATCATTTGTTTAATAAGCCATTATTTCACCATGTCAGTCAGCAAGCTCAGCAAGCTGTCATTTTCAGCATCTACATTGGCCTTCTCTTGAAAAATGAAAGGGAGAGAAACAAAAGGAAATGCTACATGTGTTCACAGAGGATAGCTTTCCAAGCTGCCTTTTCTTTATTTTATTTTTATTTACTTCAAAGACAAGGTTACAGTCCACCCTGGATCAAGAGAAAAGATGTTTGAAGGCTGTTAGAACGCACTTGATTTTGCATAGGTTTTGGGGCTGGTTAGAGCTACCTTTGATTAAAAGGATATTTTTATTTATTAGAATCAGCCAGTTTAACTCTCTTGAATTCCTCACATTAAAATATTATATTGTTCCCTGTCTCTCCCCCTCGCTCTCCTTTTAATTAGTGTATCCATCTGTTTTCCTGGTAGTTATGGGGAGGCTCACTGGTTGGTAATTACAGTGGTGTCCCTGGGCTCCTATTTTGAAAATGTGTTCCACATTCATGACCTTACAGGCTCAGGTAACAGTTGCTCTTTCCTGGAATTCCATTACTTGTCATTGTTGACACCTGTTATTTTTTACGGCATGATTCAAGCAATGGGTTTAGCTCCCTGGAGTTTCTCAGACTACTCCTCAGTAAAGCTGACCCTTTGCTTAGGTGTCCCTGACCTCTTATTAAAAGGTGAATATTGGCACAACCTCCAGGGTGAACTGCTGATTCAAATTTCCCACCCATGAGAAAGTACTTGAGGAAAAGGCAATATGCCTGGCATATTATACCTTTAATTATGCTTCTTGAGAAGCAGAAAATTAGAGGATCTCAGGTGTGTCTGGAGATAAGAATGAGCAGTTAGCAGGTTTGGGCACTTTTTCCAACAGTTTGTTAAGTGCCCTTGAATACACTCCTGTGGCTCATTATCTTTTGTCAGAAGGCACTTGTATTCCCCACAGGGCCATCTATTGGAACCATCCAGGAAGACCTTGCAATGATCTGACCTTTACGTTCCTAATCAGCATGATATCTGCTCTGTCCCCCACCACTGTTTTCATAATCAAAATTTGAATAAAAAAATAAAACAAGTGACTGGATCTTTAAAAAATTTATTCCATCCATATGAGTAGATGTTAAAGATGGTATTAAGCCATCGATATGAATAGATGTTAAATATGGTATTAAAATTAAATCATATTCACTGGATCCCCTTAATTATAGTTCCCACTTATCAAATGTTTTCTATGCACTGGCACTTTGCTTTGTACTTGACAGGCATTATATCATAGGCTCCTTATTACAGCACCATTTTACAGAGGAGTAAACTAAAGCACAAGGGGTTAAATAATGAACCCAAAGTTACACAGCAAGGTAAGCAGTAAAAGTGGGATTCAACCCCAGGGTTTAAATATAGAGTACAAACTCTTAATCATCATTATGTCTCTCTTCATTGCCATTTTACTCATGAATAAATAGGGTATTATGGATGGCTGACCACACTTCATTTAGGATGAATGATTATCTACAAGACATTGTAAAACCTAGGCATGGACACCTAATATAAAAGACATTCAACCATTACCTTCCATTGAGACCAGTATCTTCACAGATGTGTAATTTCATATTTAGCTCATGCATCCTCTTCCTACCCTCTTTGAGAAACAAAACAAAACAAAACAAAAGCCAACTCACTTCCCTCAAGGAGAATTTGATTTAGACTTACCCTATAGGGCAAAGTAGAGCTGCCCCTGTGGGTTTCCCAGGGAGTAAATCTTTATGGGAGTAGAAAGGTTCATCATTCTCTCACAGAGCAACTGGTGGTTTTGAACTACAGTGCTTGTGGTTAACACCCTAACTCATAACCCATGCATTTCCCACACTGGACATCCTTTTCTTCCTCTTAGCCAATTATATTTATCCATTAAATGCTTAATTCAATTCCATTTCTTCCATAAATATTTCTCTTACCTCTCCCTTCTCCATGCCCTTGGAGCACTTATTGTAGGTACTAAATTATTTAGCATTTTATTATGTACTATTCATTGTTTATGGATTTATTTGAGGCCATAATTTTGGATATTCCCACAGCACCTTACGCAACATTGGTTATATAGATGTTCCATAAATATTTGCTTTCACTCTAATATATATACAATGAATAAATGAATTTATTGTATGCACAATCTCAAAGAGTCCTCTATGCCATTCATCTCATTATGAGAAATTAAACATATAGCCAAAGAAACATTCTATTGGGTCAAGTCTGATTCATGGTGACCCCACATGTTAGAGAGTAGGAGTGTTCCATCAAATTGGGGCTGCAATTTTTACAGATGCAGATCATTCACTAGGCCTTTCTTCCATGGCATCACTGAGTGGGCTTAAACTGCCAACCTTTAGATTAATAGTCAAGTGCATTGTACCACCCAAGGACTTAAAAAATATGCCAGACAACTTCAAAGCAATGTAAAAAATTCTTTGTAATTAATATCCAGGCAGTGCTAAAATCTCTGATCTTTGACTTTACTGCTTACATCTCACAGTTGTAACAGGAAAATTGAAAATTTGTATAAATGAATTAACTGAAATCAGGATGTGGATTCTACTATCAGCTCTGCCACTGACTCTGTGACCTGGGACAAGCCATTAACATCTCAGAACCCCCATTTCCTTACATAAGAAATCAGGATACTAACACCTACTCTTTTCACCTCAATGAGTTAAGAAAATATAAATGAAAAGAAGATACTGGGATGTATACTGTCCAAAATAGGCTATTCTAATTACTAGTACATTTCCTAACCATTTTAGTTCTGTGGTGAGCAAAGAGAACCATTGTTATCAATTATTTAGAATTAATCCCATCACTTCCCTCTGGAAGGGATTCCAGCTTAGTCCTCAAACCAAGTGTTAGACTTTGCACAGGGTATCTGAGTTGGCCAGGATTCCTTCAGTGAGAGAATCACATGGTCTTGATCTGAAAATTGACCAGTATGGGCACAAAGAGGAAACCACTTTGTTTTCTGGAGGTAATTGGGCAGCTTTCTGTGGTTACACAGTTGGACCCTTTTGTAATAGCACTTGCTTGCCGTGCTGCCCATAGGGTGAGTTAATGACCCACAAGAGAGCTGCTCTGAATTAAAAAGGTCATACCTGACATGAGCCATTTTAGTACACACATTGTGTTCTTTTTTTTCCCTCTTCAAGGGGGAGATTTTATTTAAGACCATCTGCGATTTGCCTAGAAGTTCAATTGTGTGAATGGCAGAATGACCCTTGCAAATAAATGTCAAGAGAGAAAATCCACCAGGAATTACAGAAACATAAAAGAGATAAATGATCCCTTACAGATTATGGAGTCCAACCCTGTTCATCTGACAAGTGGGCAAGCTAACATCAGAGAGAGGTAATGACTTAGTCAAGATCACACAGTAAATTTAATGACAGAGTTGGCACTAGAAGCCAAGATTTCCTAATTTTCCATACTTTTCCTTCACTGCACTTTCCTCTACATCAACTAATTTAGGTGAAATATTTTAAACTTCATAAATACATACTTTGGACATGTTATCAGGAGAGCCCAGTCCCTAGAGAAGGACATCATGCTTGGTAAAGTAGAGGGCCAGTGAAATAGAGGAAGACCCTAAAGAAAATGGATTGACACAGTGCCTGTAATGTGGGCTCAAACATAAAAATGACTGTGAGTCTTGACAATCACAATGAACTCGCAACCAGTTTTTTTCCCCACCTTCTCTTATGCAGCCACATCAGGAAAGGTAGAAATACACCCAGTTGGCCTGATACCACCCAGTTGTTTGGTACAAAGTTTGTGTTTAGAAGAGCCATACCAAGTAGGCCACTGTGCCACAAGAGCAGTTCTACTCTGCCCAATAGGGTTGCTATCAGTTGGGATTTACTCAATGGCAGTGGGTTTAACCATTTACAGGTTTTAAAGCAATTAATTTGCATACATTTGAAATTCTGACATCTCCACAGAGAAGTCAGGCAAATATTTTCATACCCATTGACTGCACAGTATTTCTAGGATTTTGAAATCTCCAGGTAAATGAAACGATGCCAGCGCCCTGAGCAATGCAGTTGCACCAAGTACAACCTGAGAGAGTGCCTTTTGAGATACTCGACTGGACCTTGAACACATCACTTAACCCACCACTGTCAAATAGAAACCAGAGTACTAGGAGCACATCTGTGCTCCTCTCTGGGCCCTTTCTTTCCACCTGGGGTGTTCTTACGCCACCAAGGACCTTGGTTCCATTCCCACCTCCTTTTGTACCTTTGAATCACTGTGCTTTGGACTTTTCTAATTCTCTTCAAACTCATAGAAGCCAAGCTTTCTGGAGTCATTTAGGCTGTATAAACCCCCTCAATCTACTACCCTGAGATAAGTTTGAAACATTAAGACAAAAATATCCCCTGAAATCTCCTTGAAATCAAATAATATCTTCATTAGTAAAGAATGCTTGCCTGGAATACTGTGCTCTTTTAGAAAACTCTCTATGGAATCTAATTGACAACAGCAATTCAAAAAATTATATAGGACACTTGGCAGGGGGTGGTAGTGAATTTTTGTTAGTGAGGAAACGGCAACTTAGAAAAGGAGAACAAGAAAAATTACCCAACTTCTGGAACATAATTAATGCCACTAAATTGTACATGTAGAAGTTGGTGTTTATTTTGCTGTGTAATTTTCAGCAACAATATACTATTATAAAAAAATAATAATCCTTGCTGATATCAATCAGCTTGTCACAAGGTTAGGACTTTAGGACATCTGTTCTAGTCCAGAATCCTGAGCGACAGGCTGTGAATTCCCTTCATCCTGGACCTAATACATTGTCTTCTTATGTACTCATCTTTGAATGGACTGAACATTAAATGTAGTGGAAGTCTAAGTGCCAGGATTGAGGTGATCCCAAAGTTTTATAATCTGGAAACTCTTCAGTGAAGGGGGTATGTGTATGCTACTGTGCAAGAACACAATAGTTTAATTCTATCAACTTTGAAGAAATAAGTGGGGGGTAGGAAAAAAGTCTATACAGCAAGGACAGCTGTTTGAAAAGGAAAAGTAGCCTGCCTAAGCAGATGCATTGCTGATTGTAACTTGAGCTACCTGAAGAGAAAGAGTAAACTAAATCCACATGGTTCACTTCCTTTAACTGGAGGAGTGCTGTCTGACTAAGAGCATCCAGACCATCTTCAGGTAAAATGTTCTTTTTCTTTCCCCATATGTATTTTGCCTCAGCTATCTAAGCTTTTTAAAGTCCCAAATTAGGTTGTTGTTGAATGCTTGAAGACTCCTTAAAAGCTTTCCTGTGCACACACTATAATAATCCATTTCCCCAGGAAACATGCTTCTGAACTATGTTAATCTTGATAGGCTACAGTCAGCACTGATTCCTTTGGGCTTTCCGGGTCTACTGTTAGGGGCTTCTATCACTATATCACTATCTGTAGCAGAGCTAAGGTTCACTTTGATGGTTAGGGTAATTTTTTTTTTAATCAACCGTTTTTTTTAATCTTTTTTTATCTTCATTTTGTCCCATTTAAGTTTATTCAGTTCTCAAAATATTTTATGCTTTCTTTTCTTTTTTTAATATTTTTTTAGGGGCTCATACAACTCTTATCACAATCCATACATACATTAAATGTGTCAAGCAAATTTGTACATATGTTGCCATCATCATTCTCAAAACACCTGCTTTCTACTTGAGCCCTTGGTATCAGTTTCTCATTTTTCCCCTCCCTCCCCCCTCCCCCTCCCCCCTGAACCCTTGATAATTTATAAATTATTATTACTTTGTCATATCTTACACCATCGGACATCTCCCTCACCCACTTATCCGCTGTCCGTATCCCAGGGAGGAGGTTATATATAGACCTTGTAATCTGTTCCCCCTTTCTCCCTCACCTTCCCTCCACCCTCCCTATATCGCCACTCTCACCACTGGTCCTGAGGGGTTCATCTGTCCTGGATGCCCTGTATTTCCAGTTCCTATCTGTGCCAGTGAACATCCTCTGGTCCAGCCGGATATGTAAGGTAGAATTGGGATCATGATAGTGGGGGGGAGGAAGCATTAAAAAACTAGAGGAAAATTGTATATTTCATCGTTGCTACACTGAACACTGACTGGCTCATCTCCTTCCCATAGCCCTTCTGCAAGGGGATGCCCAATTTCCCACAGATGGGCCCTGGATCCCCACTCTGCACTCCCCTCGTTCAAAGTGTTATGATTTTTTTTTTCGGTCTTTGATGCCTGATACCTGATCTCTTCGATGCCTTGTGATCTCACAGGCTGGTGTGCTTCTTCCATGTGGGCTTTGTTTTTCTCGGTTAGATGGCCCCTTGTTTATCTTCCAGCCTATAGGACCCCAGATTCTATATATTTTGACAGCCAGGCACCATCAGCTTTCTTCACCGCATTTGCCTATGCACTCGCTTTGTCTTCAGCATTCGTGTCAGGGTAGGCTAGTGTGGTTCTTTCAGGTGGGCTTTGTTGTTTCTTAGCTAGATGGCCACCTGTTTATCTTCAAGCATTTGCGACCCCAGACGCTATATCATTTGATAGTTGGGCACCATCACTTTTCTTCACCACTTTTGCTTATGCATCCACTTTGTCCTCAGCGATCGAGTCGGGACAGGCTGGTCTGCTTCTTCCATGTGGGTTTTGTTGTCTCTCAGCTAGATGGCTGCTTGTTTATCTTCAGGTCTTTAAGACTTCAGGTGTTATATCTTTTGGTAGTCGGGCACCATCAGCTTTCTTCACCACATTTGCTTATGCACCCATTGTCTTCAGCGACTTCAGGTGCGATATCTTTTGGTAGCCGGGCACCATCAGCTTTCTTCACCACATTTGCTTGTGCACCCATTGTCATCAGCGATTGTGCCAGGAGGGTGAGCATGTCAGACTGCCGAATTTTTAGAACAAAGTGTTCTTGTATTAAGGGAGTACTTGCTCAGGGGCTCACTGTCCATCTGTTTTCTTAATACTAGACCTATAAATATATGTACATAGATCTATTTCCCCATCATCATATATAAATATATTTACATCTTTATATTCCCATATTTAAATCTCTATGACTACCCTTTGCCTCCTAGTTCTTTCCTCTATTTCTTTATACTTTCCTCTTGTCCCACTATCAGGTTCTGCCTTCATTTGGGTTTTAGGAATTCCTCTCAGTTTCTTTGCCCTTGATCCAGCCCTGCCAGACCTCCCATACCCTCCTTGCCACTGATTTTGGATCACTTATTGTTCCCTTGTCCCTGGGTTTGTTAACACCCACTTCCTTTCCCCCGCCTCCCCTACTTCCATGTCCCCCCAGAATTGTCATCCCGTTGCTCTCTCTTCTGGCTTGTTTATTCCGCCTATCCCTTCCAGGTAGACATGCTATGTACCACCACAACACTGAGTACAATGAAGCAACGACAGAAAGTAAAACAATAGCTACAACAATAGCACACACAAAAAAATGTATGAATAGTTCAGAGTCTGTTTGTTGTCCTTCATGGGCGCTTTCCAGTCAAGTCTGATGGGGTGCCATGCCCTGACAAAGGGGACTTCGGCATATAAGTAAAAAAGCATAACCCTCGTATGGATTAGGAAAAACATTGATTTAGAAGAAATCTTGAAACATGTAGCCAATAATGGGAAGTTCCAGTGATGTCTCTGAGTTATTTTGGACTTAATTAGTACTCTAAGCCAAATTGACCCTTGGGAGCACAGATAATAAGCTTAAATCTGAAGGCCTCCTCTAACTCTAGAGCAGTGAACTATTGCCTGTGGGCCATAGTGGAATGGCCAATTGTTTTTCTAAGTAAAGTTTTATAGGCACACAGCTATGATCATTTGTTTATATATCATCTCTGGCTGCTTTAGCTAGGGAAGAATTGAGTAGTTACATTATAGCTTGTACAGCCTGTAAAGTCTAAAAGTTTTACTCTCTGTCCCTTTTCAGGGCATCCTAGGGGAATAGAGTGTAAACTTTGGGCTGCTAACCACAAGGTCAGCAGTTCTAAGCCACCATCCTCTCTTCAGTAGAAAGATGTAAATGGAAACCCACAGGGGGAGTTCTACCCTATCCTATAGGGTCACACAATGAGTTGGAATCAAACGATGGCAGTGAGTTTGGGCTTGGAGTTTTATAAATACATTAATGTATCATGGCATCTTTCCATCTACCTCATCATACCTACTGACTACAAAGTATTTCATTATATTGCATGTGTCATTTAATTTATTTAACCACTCCTCAATTATTGTATGGTTGGGTTGTCCCTAATTCAATGGGAGTTAGGGAGGCTCACATTCACCACCTAGGTACTTTTCACACTTGATTTTTAAAAAAATCCTTTCAAATTTTTAAAAAGTCATGAGTTATTTTTATAGTGTCAGGGGAGAAATCCTCTCTCCTTTAGTGAATAGATACTTTTAAAAATGGCAAGGCTTTTTCAATTATATTAATGTAGACACAGAGCCAGTGAAACCAGGAGGTCACCTTCCCTCATGGATAGTTTGAAGTAGTGTATCCACCCGAGATCATTAAATACCAGCTTTGCCACTTACTGCATGTGTATCTTAATAGGTTTTTGTGAAAGCTTCTAGTCACATTAAATATTAATGACTGATGGCAAAGCATTGCTTTAGGAGAACATAATGGCCCAAAGGAAACCGGAGGGGACACACACACACACACACACACACACACACACTCAGAAGAAGAAAAAAACCACAGCACTTCTAACAGGATCAAATGTCTGATGTTGATAATCAAGCAGCAGCCTGAAGAGGTGGGAAAGGCTGGAAGGTGCTATGTCTGCAGTAGTGGTTTGAGCACTTCATGCACTTCGAACCTTCAGAAGCACCTCTATAACCCTGGGGCATTAAGAATGATGAGAAATAAGCACAAACATAGAGATAGCTCTATACTGCTCCTAGGAGACCAGAAGATCCCAATTGAGTACAGGAGGCATTCGCATGAATGAAAGAATCAATTCACCTTAAAATGCTTTAATTCAAACATAGTGGATGTTCACCTGACCCCCAAGAACTCTACTGATTGCAGGTAGAGGGTATAGCCTTTTCACTGGATTTAGTAAACATGGAGCCAGTATGCGACGAGATCTGGGAGTCGTCCTGAGCAGCTGAATCTAATGGAATACTTGACTGACACTACAGACTAGATGAGGGCAGCTTTAGGGCAGTGGGGGTGGTAAAGCACCTGTTTGAAAATACGCTTCTGGGTGAAGTACATTTGTAGTGATCTATCATCTGAAATAGACTGGTATTTATAGAATTTACAATTGCTCCTGTGTGAACGGTTGGACTTTTAAAATGAGATGTCAACACTCGGTCTTCATCCAACACTTTTCTTCCAAGTTAACTGGAGAACTGCATGGCATGCAGGTGGACAAAGAACTCCCCAATTACCCAGCCATATGATGATGGAGAATCATCTGTGCTCTCCCTTGTCAAACCTGTGATCAGCAGTCTTTTCTCCATGCTCAGACCTCCCTTTTCTTTTTCTGTGCTCTCTTGAAGAAGAGAACTGTCATGTGGTTTGGCCGCCTTTTCCTTCTTCAGAGATCAAGTAGAATACTCCTATCTCCGTGGGTATCCACTCTGCTTTAATTATCTCTAAAGAAGAAGCTTCAACAGAACTGCTTGGAGAACTTTCGGGACTTTACTAGTGTCACTTTACCCTTCAATAACTACATGTACCCCTGTAAATTTCCAAATTTGTAAGAATATCTCAATATGCCAGTGAAAGGAGCTTTACTGCCCCACACCAGGAGGATCTGTCTCTGTAGTACATTGGATTAGCCTGTCACAATGGAAACCCTCTATACTCTGGGAAATAGCAGAGACAATTTCTACTCAGCTGCTTCTATCTAGCAACATTTCTCCTCTCTCTCTCTCTCAATTAAACTTTTTATCTTGTGGTAATCCAAGATCCACATATAATTGTAAGAATCAATACAGCAAGATCTTGTGTAACCTTCCCCAGTAACATCTTGCAAAAAATAAGTACAATATCACAACCCAGATATTGGGATTGACTTGCCCTTGTTGCCACCTCCATTCCCCTCCCTCTCTTCCTCCTGAATCTGTAGCTCCCATTAATCTGTTCTCTAATTCTGTAAGTGAAGATATAAATGGAACTTTTTATATAAATGGAATTATACAATATATAACCTTTAGGGCTGCCTCTGTCATACTGCATGATTGTCTGGAAGTTCATCTAGGTTGTGTCATATCTAAATAGTTTATGCTGTTGTGTTCCTGAGTTCTAGTCTATGATCCTTTTGTACCACAGCTTGTTCAACCATTAACATGTTGAAAGAAATCTGGGTTGTTTCCGTTTTCAGCTATTAAAATAATAAGCATTTATGTACAAGTTTTGTGTAAGCATAGCGTGCATTTTTCCTCAAGAAATGCTGACAAGTGCAATTACTGAGTCATATGGTAGTTGTAAGTCTAGTTTTTAAATAAATCAACAAAACTATTTTTACAGAGTGACTGTACTATTTCAAATTTCTACCAGCACAGTATGAGTTATCCAGTTTCCCTGCGTTCTCACCAGCATTTGGTGTTATCACCATTTTAAAAAATTATTTGAACATTTCTAGCAGGTGTTTTGCAGGAGCCCTGTTGGTGTAATGTTTTTGTGTTGGGCTTCAATCCATAAGGATGGCAGTTTGAAACCACCAATCCCTCCTCAGGACAAAAATGGGGCTTTCTATTCTGCTCAATAGTTATAGTCTAGGAAACTCATGGGGGCAGTTCTATTCGGTCCTATAGGGTCACTAGTAGTCAGCATCTACTCAATGGCAGTGAGTTTAGGTTTGGTGAGAACAGGTGTTTCATATCTCTCACTGCAATTCTAATTTGCATTTCCCCAATGTCTGATAATTTGAATAGCTCTTCATGTGTGTATTGAACATCTGTATCTTCTCTCTGCCAAAAAGATTCCCTATGTCTTTTTGCTATTTCTAATTAAATTGTCTAAGCTTTGCAATTTCTTTATACATTCTAAATAGTAGTTGTTCGTTGAATATGTGGTTTGCCAATATTTTCTACCATTCTGTAACTTGTCTTTTCATCCTTTTAACAGTGTCTCATAGATCAAAGGTTTTAGATTTTGATGAAGTTCAATGTTCACTTTTTCCTTTTATGGGGCATTCTTTGGTAGTAAATCTAAAAATTATTTGTCTAGCACTAGATCCCAAGTGTTTTCTCTTACATTTCTAAACATGTAAAGGACTATGTTTAATATTTATGTTCATGATTCATTTTGAGTTAATTTTTGTTTAACACAAGAGACAGGTAATGATTATACACCTACCCCCACATCCCTTGGATATCTAATTGTCTCAGTACCATCAATAGATAAAAATACTTCAGTTGAATTGGTTTTTCAAGTTTGGTGTACATATTTATGTAGGTCACATTTCTTTACCCCTGGCACCACACCTCTGCCCTATCTCCAAAACTGGTGAAAGAGAAAAAGGAAAAAGAGATATTATGGTAATGTGTTCATCAATAAATAATAACTGTTCAAGTAATAAGGTACTGCAAAGTCAGCAGTTCAAACCTACCAGTCACTCCTTAGGAGAAATATGAGACTTCCTGCTCCCATAAAGATTTACAGCCCTATCTCCAAAACTGGTGAAAGAGAAAAAGGAAAAAGAGATATTTTGGTAATGTGTTCATCAATAAGTAATAACTGTTCAAGTAATAAGGAACTGCAAAGTCAGCAGTTCAAACCTACCAGTCACTCCTTAGGAGAAATATGAGAATTTCTGCTCCCATAAAGATTTACAGCCTCAGAAACCCAAAGGGGTAGTTCTACTACTGTAATTGGGAATTGGCTTTATGGAAATGAATATGGTTTCGGGTTTGGTACAAATAGTAAGAGCTAGAATGTATGAGATATTTGCTGTGTGCCCAAAACATTATGCACTTTATCTTACTTATTCTTCATAACATCTTCTTAGGATGTTATCCTATAATCACAACTTTGTAAATGGGAAAACTGCCTCAGAAGAGTTTAGTAACACTCTCATGGTTAGAGGTGAATCTGGGATTATCTTCAATTTCCTGGCTAAGAACCAGTGCATCGGTCTATTATTATAATGACAGCAACATAGGACCGATTCCTCTTTTTGAAAATGAAGGCAAGTCTGTACTGGTTTATATCAGTAGGCTTCTTAGTCCTTAGGAAGAAGTTTTAACTGGGGCAGCAGATCCCTGCAAAGCACCACTTCCATTTGTCCTCACCAGTTACTGCAGCATAAACCATGCTAAGTGTATTAGCCAGTATAGATTAGAGAAACAAATCCATGGACACTCATATGTGTATAAGAAAGAGCTTTATAAAAAGAGCAATTGAGTATTGAGAAAACACCCCAACTCAGTCCAGACCAAGTTCATAAGGCTAATATTAGCCCATGTGTCTTCTTCAGACTCATGCAACACATGCAAGTGATTTCAAATGCAGGACAATCACAGGCCAGTGGGTGGAAAGTCTTGTGGATCCAGTGGCGGTAAAAGTATCTCAGCGATGACGTGGGTTTCTACATGGTTCCTCCAGCTCCAGGGCTCTGGCTCCATCAGCATAGCTACAAGTGGCTTGTCAACAGGAAGACCAAGCAGGGAGAGTGTCTCCTGCCTCCAGGGAGGAAGAGAGAAGTTCCTAGCATCCTCAGGAGAAGGCCATGCCCACAGAGAGGCCTAATTGGCTGTGACCTCACTGGAAGGCTACACTCCGCCTCTTTGCAACTTGGCCAATTATCTAACTGCCACACTGAGGCAATGCCCCCCCCTTTTAAAGCCCATTCTTGTACCTGTGATCCTTCTGTGTATATATGCGTACATACATGTGGGCCACAGAAAGAAGGCTGGTGAAGGTTTCTAGGGATGTGTGCTAGAAAGAGGAAACATACATCAATTCAACTGATTTTCTGCCACCATAGGTCAACTATTATTCTGAAATGATATTGCTTGGCTGCTAACCAAAATATTGGAAGTTTGAATCCACCCAGAGGCACCTCAGAAGAAAGGTCTGGCACTCTACTTCTCAAAATCAGCCATTTGAAACCTATTTGAGCACAGCTCTACTTTGACACACAGGGAGTTCACCATGAGTCAGAAGCAACTCGAAGGCAGCTGTTGATTTTGGCTTCCAAATGCAGTTATTTCTGGGAGGCTTCTGAAACGTGGATGGTATACATGGGAAAATTGCTAGAAATTGAGCAACCTGTCTGATTAGTTTTGATGCTTTCAGTATCTCTGAATTTGATCGGGGCCAGTGCTTCCTAAATGCTCTAAATATGATCTTGTGGAATGTACAGGGAGCATTTTGTTTGATTATCAGACCTTGAGATTTGCATTTCTCTTTTCTCCCGTGCTTAACTGCTTGCCTTCTATTTTCCATTGATGGAGCTTTGGGTATACAGTATTGTAGTTAGAGGTGGTTGGAGGCATAGAAATACAGTAAGGCAAAACTGGAAAGGCAGCAGTTAATAAACAACACATATTTTAGAAGACATTTTTTTTCAAATTCTGAATGAACTAACTCAGCTTCAGAAATCCATGAGTAATATAAAAATTATGATGGTATCCTATAAGTGGTGAAAGCCATTTTTCCTTTTGGCACTTGAAAAACTTCCTGATATTCCAATTCCAAAGTACCCACTGTTTATGCTGAGGTTTCAGTCTGTATTCCAGAACTTATGACATTTTCAGATACCTGAAAAATCCCTGTAAGTGTGCCCTTGGAAAATCCAGGTGAATTTGTGGAGAGCACATCAGCTTCAGTTTTGAAGAATGGCTCTGTGGAGAGCTACTTGTTCTAATAATTTGGCACTGTATGATACTCACCCGATCACTGAAGACAAAATGGGTGCATAAGCAAATGCGGTGAAGAAAGTGAATCATGCCTGGCTATTAAGATATAGAGTCTGGGGTCTTAAAGGCTTGAAATCTAACAAGCGACCATCTAGCAGGGATGCGACATAGCCCACATGGAAGAAGCATGCCATCCTGTGTGATCATGAGGTATGGACAGGAAGGGGTATCAGAAGTGCAAAAAAAACAAAACAAAAACCAAGCAATCAAATAGAAGTGAAGGAGCAAGGACAGAGTGGAGGCCCAAAGCCCACCTGAAAGATAATTGGTCATCGCCTCACAGAAGGGCCACATGGAAGGATGTTAAGTCCAGGAAGTGGTATAGCACTGATGAAATACACAAGTATTCTCTAGTTCTTTAATATGTCCTTCTCTCACTATGATAGTTCTTGTCTTACCTCATTAACATAGTTAGACATGAGTATACTCATGTGTATAGCTAAAATAGTTTTATGCATGAAAGCCAAGATAGGTAGCCCTTCAGAAACAGTAAGGGGAGTAATGATTCTCTGAGGGAGCAAGAAGAGAGGGGTGAGGAAGAAGCAGAAGAGGGTGCTGATAGCAATGATGACTGTATAATATCACTCAAGGGGAATGAATACCAGAATTGTGGGTGAATGTATATATTGGAAGGCATATGACAGATATAATAATAATATTAATAAATTAAAACATATAAAACATAACAATAAGGACTCCTTCAGGTTAGGTTTGAGGAGGGAGAGTATAAAGGGGAGCTGATGTCAAGGAGTTCAAGAAGAATGAAAAAGTTTTTAAACTGATGGTGGCAGCAATTGTATAATTTTGCATGGTCTAATTAAATTACACATTGTTACATATGTAAGAGCTCCCAATAAAATGATTTTTAGAAAGTGGCTCTGTGGGAAATCATAGTTTTGCTTTAGTTGAACATTAGTCATTGTTTTTTAAAGATTTGTTTTCATTTTTTTAAAGCTATTTCTGAGGCTTTCATTGCAAATGCTCTATTCCCCTTTGGAGGATCTAAGCTACAGTTCTGTTTTGACTGGGTGTTATTATAGCCTTTTGTGGTCCATGGACCAAGCAGGCACCAAGGCTCCAGTTGCTGTTCTTGTCTGGCAAGCTCTTCCATCTTCATTGAAAGAATTCCACCAATTGAGAGGCCACAGGTGTTCTAATTCATTTCTTGTACTGGAAAGCAAGATGACAGTATTCTTTTGGCTTTTGAAAAAATAAGATGCCCTTTTCTCTTTGGACTTTGTCCCTGGGGAAAAAATATCCTCCTGTGTTAGTCAGGGTTGACTAGAGAAACAAATCCAGAGAGACACTCACATGTGTATAAAAAAGAGCTTTATATATAAGAGCAATTGAATATTGAGGAAACATCCCAACCCAGTCCCAATCAAGTCCATAAGTCTGATATTAGCCCATATGTCTGTTACCAATCTATAAATTTATCTTCAGATGCACGTCGCACATGAAATGATGCCAAATGCAGGAAGATCACAGGCCAGTGGGGGCAAAGTCTTGTGGATCCAGTGGCAGTGGAAGCATCTCAGGGCTTCCAGGGGTCTCTGTGTGGCTCCTTCAGATCTGGGTAGCAGAATAGCTTCATGTGTCTTTGTAGCTGAAATGTCTCCCAGGGAGTGAGCGTGTGCCCTGCCTCCAACCAGCTATTTATCTCTTTAGCATTTCTAAATGAAGTCGTCAAGCTGTGACCTGATTGACAGGCTTCAGTTGTAAGTCTCAAATTGACAACAGATTATGTAACTACCACGCCTCCTTACCTGGGTTCCCTACCCAGAATCATTCCCTTGGTTGAGGCATCATCACCTTAACAGAACGTTAAGTAGTAAGAAGGAGGAGCTAACTTTATTGGTCTGAATCCAATCAGGAGAGAAAACCTACACAGTAAATTTGAACAGAGAATATTCAATAAAAAGGATTACTGACTAGAGCAGGGGGGTAGCTAATATGAAGTAAAGAGAGTAATAAGGAATATAGGAACTGAGATATAAGGAACAATCACTGCCCCTAGAGCTGCACTACATTATCCAAGGAAGATCTTGTTCCTCAAGAGTTAAACCCAGGCCTTGTAGGAGAGGACAAAGTCATAAATTGCAGAGAAGTCACTCTTGTGCTGTGCTGGAAGAATATATTACACATCTTCCTTTTGGAACATATTAGAATTCTACCATATGAAGTGCCAGAGATGAGCCAGGAGACGCTGCTGAAGAGGGCCTTCCTCTATTTCACTGCCCTTCTACTTTACCAAGCATGGTATCCTCCAGGAACTGGTCTCCCTTGATAACATGGACAAAGTACATGGGCAAAGTCTCCCCATCCTTGCCTCTAAGGAGCTTCCTAGCTGTACTTCTTCCCAGACCAATTTGTTTCTTCTTTTGGCAGTGCATGGTACTTTCAGTATTCTTCTCCAGCACCACAATTCAAACTCATCGGTTCTTCATTGGTCTTTTTTATTGGATGTTCAACTTTTACATACATATAAGACAACTGAAAATACCATGGCTTGGATCAGGCATACCTTAGTCCTCAAAATAATATCCTTGCTTTTCAACACCTTTAAAGAGGTCTTGTACACCAGATTTACCTAATGCAATATGCCATTTCTAATAGTAACTCTCTAATAAGTTTACTTCCTTCCCCAGGTCATGGCCAAGTAGTCTCTCTTCCTCTTGTAACTTGGAGTGGAGGGAATCCATTACCCTTTACCTCCCTGTATCTTTGACAGCCCCTCCCCACATCCTGTGTAACAGCAGCACCAGGGGAAAACGAAAAGTAAGGTTCCAGTTCACCTAGTGGACTTCCGTTCTGACTAGCGAATCCAGGTTTCTTCAAAGTAGGGGATCTCCGACAGCCATTCATCAGCACCTACTTTCAGAGTGTGGTCTAGAGGAGAGTATATGCTGACGCCCTCGACTAAAGCAGATTGCAGTGCAGATGGCAGATCTCAGTGCTTCAGAGCATGGATTTGGAATGGAGCCTTGCTTCGCTACTTACTGCCCATGTGATCTTGAACACATTACTTAACCCCTTAGAATCTCAGGTTTTTTTCACCTGTAAGTGAAAATAATGATACCTTCCACTCACATGTGTTGTAAGGTGTAGATACAAGTTCTGTGCTTAATACAGTCCCTTATATCTAGGAACAGAAGAAAGAATGTTTGGCTCTATCTTTGTCTACTCATGAAGTCTTAGACTCTAAGGCTTAGAGAAAGTTACTTAAGCCTCAATTTGCTCCTCCACAAAATTGAGAATCATAATAATACCTACCTCATATGATTTTTATGCGGTTAAATGTGTATAAAATGCTTAGTACAATAACAAAGAGAATGTGTTCAATAAGTGGTGCATAGACGCGTGTCCATCTGGCATTGTGCTGTATAGTTTACATCTGTTAATTGAATTTGTCTGTTTTCCTTTGTGTTCCCCTCACTCATCCAAGCCCCCTAACTCCAGGGCTTTTAAGAGGAACACAAATAATATTATTGACCATTTTAGTAACTACTGCTCTAAACAACCAGCTATTGAATACTCCTGTCAGGCCAGAAACCCCCTTGAGATAAAGACAGAGCGGCTTATTTATTCATTCTGGCTTATGACAAAAGGTCTCACCCTCTTTACAAATAACTAATTTCCTTCATAGCTACACAATTGCTTCTTTGAGGTTTATCTCATACCAAGGGAGGAAAGAGCCAGCCCCCAGGCCTCTAAATCATCTTAAAATCAATGTCTCATCCTACTTCTAGTCATTAGAAATAGAATGGGAGGGAAAGAGAAATGAGACTAAATCTTGTTGGAAAGAATATGTTTTTTCTAATGTCAGCACAGTATGCCCTGGACAGAATGTAGACCAAGTAACACTAACAAACACTTGTATTGAAAAATTCAGGTCCTTTTCAAACAACCGTTTGTAGTGAAATTATACCTACTACTCACCCATCAATTGCATCATTCCATGACATTTCACACAGTAAAATGTCGATAGTATAAGTAGACATTTCAAGAGTAAAAAGTCTACTATCTGACTATTTTGAACATTAATGATGTATATCTAGCAATAATGTGCGCTGAGATACAAGGTAAGAGTAACCCAGGCTGTGATGGCTAAGTTTATGTGCAAACTTTACTAGGCCATAATTCTCAGTGGTTTGGGAGTTATGCAATGATGTGAGTTGGTATTTATATAATACTGTAAGTTGGATTTTCCCTTAATGACCTGCCCTTTGGAACCTAACCATGTCAATAAGCCAGGAATGGACGTAAAAATAGTTTGTCTATTGCAGAAGTGAATTTCTTGGGTAAAACATCTTAACCTTTGTGTTTGAAGCTGATACAACTTAGCAGGAGATAGAGATAGGCGTGAAAACTGGAGAAACCTGTAAAAACTGGCCATTTTTGTCAGTGCAGGTCCCAAGGGCATCACTCTTACTCAAAGAGCCTCTGTTTTCCAAGGAACTCCCGTGAGAGAAAGGGCCCTGCCTTGTTGGAAACCTGGTCATATCGCACCTGATGAATGGCAAAGGGGCTTCTTGAATATTTCCTTGTAACTCACAAAGACTTGGAGTGTGGCCTCTGCCTCTCAGTTGCTATGTGACATGCCCTTTGAAACTATTCCTTAGTGTATGTTACTATGCCAAGTTCTTTGTTGCTGTGATTTAGAACTTATGAGGCAATGAATACAGTGGGGTGCACATGACATTCCTGAGGGGTTTTTTTGTTTGTTTGTTTGTTTAAGCATGTTTGTGAACATTTGATATTATTACTAATTAAGAATCTTGAGTTTGAACTGCCAGCACTAGGGTATGACAGACATCCTATGCCCAATATCATCACTAGGACATGGCTTTCAAGCAAAAATTATAATGCTTGCTCACTGTTTGACACACACTATACCAAAGAAGCTTTTCATCTGCCATTTGTCCATAACAAGCTAGTGTAAGTCCAGCCGTGACCTCTAATTGTTAGGTGCCATTGAGTCAGTTTTAAATCACACTGACCATATGTACCAAAATACTATCTCATCCTAGGCTACCAATCCTCACAAGTGTTGCTATGTGTGAGCCCATTATTGCAGCTACTATGTCAATCCATTTCATTGGAGGTCTCCCTTTTGTTCCGGACTCTTCACTTTGCAAAGCATGATATTCTCTGCTGAGGCCTGGTCCATCCTGTAACATGACCAAAATATATTAGACGAAATCATGCCATCCTCACTTCTAAGTAACATTCCAGCTGTACTTCTGAGACTGAGTTCTTAATTCTTCTGACAGTCCTTGGTGTATTCAGTCTTCATTTCCAACACCAAAATTCAAATGTGCCAATTCCTCTATGATCTCCTGTATTCAGTATCTAGCTTTTTCATGCATATGAGGCAATTGAAAATATAATGACTTGAGTCAGGTTCACCATTAGTCTTCTTACTGGCATATATGCTTTTAAAGAGGTCTTTACAGCTTTATCCTGTGCATTGCTTTGATTTCCTGACCACTGATTCCTAGGGTGTTAATTGTGGATCGAAGTAAATTGAAGTCCTACACAACTTCAATCTTTTCTCTTTTTAAATTATGATATTGTATATTGGTCCAATTGTGAGGATTTTTTTCTTTATGATGAGGTATGATCTATACTGAACCCTATAGTCTTTGGTCATCACCGGTATGTACTTCAAGTCTTCTTGGCTTTCTCCAGCCAAGGTTCTGTTATCGGCATATTGCAGGTTTATAATGAGCCTTTCTCAAATCCTGGTGCCACATATTCTTCTCTGTAAATATACTGCACATACTAGTGTATATGCCGAGTTTTTCAGCACACTTTTTGAAATTATTTTATTGGGGGCTTGTATAATTCTTATCACAATCCATACATACATCCATTGTGTCAAGCACATATGTACATTTGCTGCCCTCATCATTCTCAAAACATTTGCCTTCTACTCTAACCCCTAATATCAGATGCACATTTCCCCTCTCCTCCCCCCCCTCATGAACCTTCCCTAATTCACAAATCATTGTTGTTTTGTCATAAGTTACACTGTCCGACGTCTCCTCCCCGCCCTCTTCTCTGCTGTCCACCCGCCAAGGAGGAGGCTATACAGAGATTCTTGTAATCGGTTCCCCCTTTCTACCCCACATTCCTCCACCCTCCAGGCATTGCCCCTCTCACCACTGGTCCTGAAGGAGTCATCTGTCCTGGATTCTCTGTGTTTCCAGTTGCTGTCTGTACCAATGTACAACTTTATGCAGTTTTTGTGGTAACATTAAGTGCCTCAGCAGATATTCAGGTTGGCTTATACTCAAGAATATAGTTAGTTAAACTTCTCAGATTATTTGTTCAGCATACAGATTGAATAAATATGGTAGAAGGATGCAACCCTGAATACACCTTTTCTGATTTTAAACCATGCAGTATTCTTTTTCTGTTTGAGTGAGGTCCTCTTTTTCTGTTTAAATGATCTCCGCTTATGTACAGGTTCTGCAAGAGCAAAATTAAATATTACATAGAATTCCCATTTTTTTCAATGCTATCCATAGCTTTTATGACCCATACAATCAAATGCCTTTGTATAGTAAATGTGACACAGGTAAACATCTTTCTGGTATTCTTTGATTTCAGATAAGATCCGTCTGAAATCAACAATGATATCCCTCATTACACATGCTCATCTGAATCCAGCCTGCACCTCTGTCAGCTTCCTGCCAATGTACTGCTGCAACCCTTTTTAATAATTTTCAACAAAATATTATTTGCATGTGATATTAATGATATTGCTCAATTTCTTCATTCTGTTGTATCTCTTTTCTTTAGAATGGAAACAAATATGAATTTCTTCCAGTGAGTTATCTTCCAAATTTCTTAGCATAGACTAATGAATGCTCCTAGCATTATACCCATTTGTTGAAACTCAATTAATGTTCTATCAATTCTTGGAGCCTTGTTTTCATCAATGCCTTCAGTGTAGCCTGGACTTCATTCTTCAATACAATTGGTTCTTGATCACATGCTGCCTGCTAAAATGGTTGAACATGGTGGTAGTTATATAATCATTTGTCAATTTTAGAGGATTAATGGTGAAGGGGTGGAGTCTAGCCTGTCAATCAGGCCCATAGCCAATTAGGCCTCTGTGTGGGCATGGCCTTCTCAGTTCCTGTGAGACATTCTTGTTGACAAGCCACATGAAGACAGGCTGATGGTAGCTAGAGCCTTGGAGCTGGAAAAGTCACATGGAGACCTCTGCCTGCGCTGAGATGTTTATAATGCTACTGGATCCACAAGACTTCCCACCCACTGGCCTGTGTTCTTCTTGCATTCTGCATTATTGCATGTGCTTCCTGAGTCTGAAGAGGACTTTATAAATTGGTATTGGACATATGGGCTAATATCAGATTTATGGACTTGATCTGGACTGGGCTGGGATGTTTTCCCCATATTCAACTGCTCTTGTATATAAAGCTCTTTCTTATACTCATATTAATGTCTCTGGATTTGTTTTTCTACTCTACCTGGACTAACACAAACATCCACCCATGAATTGTGGTGCAGTGACTCTGTTTATTTCTTCCATCTTCTTCTGATGTTTCCTTTGCCCTTCGTTATTTTTCTCATATAATTCTTCAATATAGCAACTTGAATTTTAGTTCTTTCAGTTTTAGAAATGCTGAATATGTTCTTCCCTGATAACTATTGAGAAACAGAATCAGTGATTGGCCAGTTTCCCACATACTCTATGCAACGTATTGAACAATTTCCCTAGTATTCATACAGTTAAACACTAAATAGAAAATAAAAGCCTACTCAAGTCAAGACCCTAGAACTCAGCTAGCAGAGAAACAGTTGACCTTCATTGTAGTACAGTACCTCCAAATGGACATGAACAGGTAGTGTGGGATAAGTGGCAACACAGTACATTAGCAGCTAACAAATGTTGAAATGAAAGAAGTCTTCCATCCAGAGACCTGGATATTGGATTAAGATAACAAATGACTTTATGGGCACACAAAAAGTCACTTTCATTTCCATTTCCATTGTTTCTATTACTTTAACAGCACAGGACAGAGCTCATTGCTGTGAAGTGTCTGACATTTAACTTTTCCTTTTCTTTCTAAACCTAGGCAGGACCAAGCAGGATCACTACTCAGTCTCCCCTTATATGTCTCTGCTTTGCTGCCAACTGACTCACCCTCTACTGCAGAGGGAGTAAAAGTTGTAGATATTGGAGTCTGCTTTTCTCTTTAGGCTCAAATATGACCAAGGGGCGATTGTAAGTGAAATTTTATTTTAAAAAAGCAAAAAGGATGTTCAAAAGATAAATGAAAAGCACTTATGCATTCCCTGGGAAAGCAGAACAAGAGAAGTGTATTAATATTTCTATATAAAAAATTTTTGCTTTGGGGTTTAATATAAAGAATACCTTTATCACAAAAGTTTCCTTCAATACCAAGACACAATTCTGAGGGGACTGCAGCTGTGGGTTGGAGTATCTGCTTGTTACCCTATTTTTTCCCATTGTAAAGTTTTGTCCAGCCCCTCCGGCTGAGATTCAGCCAGTGTGTACCAAGCAGCCATATCAGTTGAAAATTATTTAAAAACTCTCATGCTGGTTGGTAAATAGCTACTGCCAGCAGCTCCATAAGTGATCACCTGGTACCCAGGCACCTCTGATTCCTTGCTCAAGACCCCCAGGCTTCCCTACTTTGAAAAAAGGTATCCTGGATACTGCTCCCGAGAGAAGGTTCAGTGTCCAATTCCATTTGTTAGCCCATGCCATAAAACAAAAACAAACTCACTGTCATTGAGTTGATGCTGATTTGTAGTGACCCTGTGGGACAGGGTAAAACTGCCCCTGTGAGTTTCTAAGACTATGACTCTTTATAGGAGTAGACAGCCCTGCCTTTCTCCCATGTAGTGGCTGATGATTTTGAGTTTTGAGCTGCTGACTTTGTGGTTATCATCCCAATGAGTAACCACTAAGCCACCAGGGCTCCTGCCCTACTGGTGTTTAAATATTTTAAATGTAATTTCTGGTTCCCCAAGTCCTGAGGCCATTTTTATACAATGAATCAACCAACTTCCCAGAGTGCCTTTAGTAGAGCTTATTATTCTTATATAGGGTAAGTTCAGTTAGTGAAAAAAGAAATCAACATAGAAAATATAGTGGAACGTGCAAAAGCAAGAACTCTTACTAAAGAGGGAAACCTATCTGGGAAGACAATTGACAACATTTTCCATTAAAATAACTGATAGAGAAGTGGTAGGAGTCACATTTGTCCAAGGCAGAAAACTTGTTAGACCCAGAAAAAAAAGACAGTGCTGTCAAATTCTAGCTCTCACAAGTTGTATTAGCAAGATTAGTCTGGGGGAATTTTTCCCCTAAAAGTTCAAGGAAGGGTTTCTACTCTAAATAATAAAAGAGTGTGGCCCTCGGTTATTCTAACCATTACAGCAGTAGCAGCAGATTGAAGGCAGTACAAATAGAATTACGTTGGCTATTTGTTCACTCACTCGGCCACTCGTTGGGGGAAATTTAACTAGGCACCACCCCCATTCTCAAATTTTGTCCTGTCCAGCAGGGGAGATACCACAGGCACCAGTTCACTGTATCTACAAGGTAAAAGAACTAAAAGGAGCCCTGAAGGTTCAGTGGTTACACACTCTGATGCTAACTAAAATGTCCATGGTTGGAAGTCACCAGCCACCCTATTGGAGTAAGATGGGATAATCTGCTCCTGTAAAGGTTACAGCTTGGAATAGACTAGAAGTTCACGGAAATGGATGCAAAGTGCTACTTCGAAACCCACGTTAGTACTAGTATCCCCTAGGTACAAAATCAACACGCTTTCTGTGGTAGAAGATAACCCTCAGACTGAAAACCTTAACTGATACGCAGTTTCAGCTCCTGGGAGACCAGATAAGGGAGATTCATTTAGACCAAACCAGATTGTCTCTGTGATATTAAATTAGTTCTGCCTCTGCAATGATGAATATTAGTTAATACACAAACTGACCATTCAATAGTTTTAAAAGGTACTGAAATAAGTATAACAATGCAGAACAGATCACTGTAGGATTCCTTCTGCCCCTATGATAGAAACCAAGTGTTGATTCCCTTGCCATCATCTAAGAAGCTGGATTTGCTAATAGAATGCAAGTATCATTGGTAAAGAATGAAGACCAGAGATGAGTCATGATAATGAATGTTCAAATAGCATCAGATCACACAAAAGCTACACTAATTGTATTGCTTAAAGAAAACCTACCAGGATTCCCCACTTCAAACAGTCTGTGCTTTTGTGTATCACACACTTGTTAAAGTGCAATGACGGGAGCACTTATTCCCCCTAGGTAGTGCTGTATCTGCTACTACTGCCACAGAGGTTTCCGGAGTGTTGGAGACAGCAGCGTTCTCCTCTTCAAGCTTCTCTTAGCCTCCTTGGGGAAGATCCATCCTTCCTGACTCATTGGTGTGCATTTGACTTTTATCATTTCTGTGTCGTAACCTCTCTCCCCCAGGCTTCCTCCCACCAACTGGAATGGGAGTGGCAATGCAAAAGGATGGCGAGTTTTGTACCATCCTCTGCCCACACTCCTTACAGCCTTCACACTCTAGTCTCTGGCAATTTCCAGGTGGCTTTCCTAAGCGGGAAGCTGCTGGGGATTCAAGTTTCATCTGTGAGTGGAGGGAAGGGGCTTCCCTAGGTGTCAGACATCAGGTTGGTCTTACTATCTTGCCTTATTCATTGAATCATTTCTCCCTGAGTGCCTACTGTGTGCCAAGTGTGACCCGTTAGACTTCATTCCTCGAACTCTTTCTGACTTGCCTTTACTTCCTACTTGGTTTGGCCAGTGCGCTGATATCCTGGGATACAACTTCAATTCTTCCCTCTGCTGAGCTTAAGTGGAATTTAATAATCCCTGCTAAATTGTCTGGTGACTCTGTCATATGGATAAAGGCTTTGGACTCTTGGTTAGGTTGTAAGCATGAAAATAGCTTTACTGCAAAGGTCAGACTGCTCTCATGGCGTTCTGTTGTGCGTGAAGGTTAGTCACTGCATGCTTGACCAAACTCCTGTCTAAGCTGTATTCAAAAACAGATTTCAACCGATTGCCTGGTTGAAAACCCAACATTTGAAGATAAAAGGCTGTGTACTCTGACCCCCTGGAAAAAGCATACAGCTGCAGCGATTTGTTTATATGTATAATATATCATCTTCTCGATGAGATGATGGACGTTCAGTTCAGCACCTATTGTTCCCAAAACAAATGTCTACTCATCTTTTCCACCTACTCCCTCATGTCAGAGGAAAGAAATATTTCATCCCAGAAGATTTTTATGCTTGCTTGTCTGAGATACTCTGCCCCTGAGGAAGTAGACCTTATCAGTGAACTTTGGTTCAAAAAAGACATGATTGTATTCAGATCATGGCCGACATCTCCATCCTGGTCCCCTTTAACCTTCATCTGTCTTCCTAATTAACTACAGGCTCTCTTTCCAGCTCACCTCCTCTGCCTAGCCCTGTTGTGAGTTCATGCACTCTTGATGTATTTGTCTAATATACTCGTCAGTTTAAGTTCTCTAAGTAGCATTCATATGGTGTCTTGTCATTTATATTCCTGGAAATGTCCAAAGATTACACTTGGAGCTATTAAAGAGCATCCAGCGTAGTGTCAGAGTTGCAATACCTTGAAGCATGAGGACTGGGTCTAAAAGCCACATGCCTGTTCCACTGGGTATTCAAATTTCTTACAAAGAGATGTTATCAGTGTTATTTTTAGTTGCTGTCAAGTAATTCATGACTATTGATGACCTCATGTTTGCAGAGTAGAACTGCTCCATAGGATTTCTAAAGTTGTTACCTTTGGGGAACAGATTGTCAGGCTTATCTTCTGAGGTTTTTCTGATTGAGTTCAAACTACCAACCTCTCAGCTATTAGTTGAGTACTTAACCATCTCCACCACTCAGGGGCTCCCCCACAGAGATATAGGAATGGTCAATTTTGTACTCCAGAGACTATGAGAGGTACCCCCTGCTCCCTGCTAGGTGAACAACAAGCAACTTGCTCCAAGTTAGTGCACCCACTGGTGTCGCCTGGGAACATTCTCTCTGGTCACAGTAAATTTTTTCGTAAAAGCAGTGTAGCTCAAACCTCATTTTTTTTATGATGGCCCATTAATTTGAGAGACCAGCATGCAGCTGTGAATTTTTGTTTCCTACTCAGGAAAAATGCCACAGAAACTGTTGTAATGTTGAACACAGCTTACAAGGACAGCACTATGGGAAAAACTCAAGTGTACAAGTGTTTTTCTCATTTCAAAAAATGTTAAATATCGATTGATGACAAACCGCTTTCTGGACATCTTTCAATTTACCAAACAGATGATAACGTTGGCAAAATTCAGACACTTGTGCTCAAAGACTGACAATAGACCATTGATGAGATGGGGAAATTATCTGGACTATCGTGGAGTGTGGTTCAGTGCCTTGAAATGGAAGTTTTGGGAATGAAAAGGGTCACTACAATATTTTGCCTTGGGTTCTGTAAGTCACGTGAAAACATGCCATGCTTTGAGACAAACAGCCCTGAAACCACCCAGACTTTTACCCCAAGGTCATTACTGGTGATGAGATATGGAGCTATACCTATACCCCCAAAGCAAACATCAATAAAGCCAGTGGAATATGCCATCGACACCTTGCCCTCCAAATCTTGTCAAGTAAAATCAAAGCTCAATATGATGTTCATTTGTTTTTTGTTTTTAGTGGGAGGGGGGATTTGCATTTGGAGTTTGTTCTACAAGGTGAGACTGTTTATCAAGCTTTCTATTTAGAGATTCAGAAAAGATTGCATAACAGTGTGCAACACAAAAGGCTTGATTTGTGGCAGACAGGAGACTGGTTTTGCCACCACAACAATGCACCTGCTCACGCAGCCTTCTCAGTGGGCCAGTTTTGGGGGGGGGGGGGAACAGCATGCCTCTCTTGCCCCATGTACCTGACTCATCTGACCTCACTTCTTGTGACATCTTTTTGTTTCTGTGACTGAAGAGGGACATGAAAGAACAGTGATTTGACAATGTAGAACAGGTGAGGAAATAACAAGGGAGGTGCTGACAGAAAAATGTTTCCAAGAATGGAATCGCAGGTTTGACAAGTGTATTAAGTGTAATGAAGAGTGCTTTGAAGGTGATATGGTTGTATTGTAAAAAAACAAAACAAAACAAATAAATAAATACATAGCTTTGAAACAAATTATTCTTTTTCTTTCTTTCTTTCTTTCTTCCTTCCTTCCTTTCTCTCTCTCTCTCTCTCTCTCTCTCTCTCTCTCTCTCTCTTTCTTTCTTTCTTTCTTTCTTCCCTTTCATAGGACCTACAGTGGAAAATACAATTCTGAATTGTGTTCTTATCAATGAGAAATTTACAGGTGGATCTAGGGATGCTCCATGGTTTATATTGCTCATTACAAAGTTCAACTTTTACCAGTAACAATAACACTAATGATCCACTATGTACAGTATAATGTGTGTGTTCAATAATTGCATTCTCCAGAGCAGTGGTTCTCAAAGTATGCGTCGTAACCACGTTGGGGGTCGAATGACCCTTTCACAGGGGTCGCCTAACACCATCGGAAACATATTTTCTATGGTCTTAGGAGCCAAGAAACCGCTCCTCTATCATTCTCCAGACGGTTACACCCACATGCAGATACGCCCACATATGAGTACCCATTGTGAAGACTGTTACCCATGCTAAACCATGCTTCAAGATAAAATTTCATTTATTTTTAATTAGAAAGAAATATTTAACGATATATAATTATATATTGTTTTTGTGATTAATCACTATGCTTTAATTATGTTCAATTTATGACAATGAAAATACATCCTGCATATTAGATATTTACATTATGATTCATAACAGTAGTAAAATCACAGTTATGAAGTAGCAATTTTATGGTTGGGGGTCACCACAACATGAGGAACTGTATTAAAGGGTCACGGCATTAGGAAGGTTGAGAACCACTTCCCTAGAGTAATCCTCACCCCCTCCTTAAGTCTCCTACAGCCAGAAGTGTTGCCATGGCAAAGCGAGGGGAGGTGTGTTGTTAGTAGCTGTGGAGCTAAGGCAAGGGAAGTGGCTCTGTAAAGGAGTTATCTGGTATGTCAGTGGATACCAGCTAAGACAATAAGACAAATCCAAAATGCTTTTCTTAGGAAAATTCAACCCTTCCTTACAATTCTCCTATGATTGGGATATCATATCATGAAGTGTCCAAGTCAGATAGCTTAATTCCTAAAATATACTCGCAGCTTGGCCACTTATGTTTAATAGCTAAACATGTAGGTCTCTCTTAACTTCCTACCATACACTATCTGCTTTCCAATCTCCAACCAACATTCCATCTTGAATTAGCTGCTCTCTATCCCTTAGGTAAGGAGCCCTGGCGGTGTAATGGTTAAGTGCTCAATGGCTTACCAAAGGAAATGATTGGTAATGTGCTCCCATAAAGATTACAGCCCAGAAAACCCTGTGGGGAAGTTTTACTCTCGTCACATGGTTTGCTGTGAGTCAAAACCATCACAATGGCCCCTAACATCAACAACAGAGCCCTTTAAGTGGTTCTCTGGATAGCTCAAATGGTTGCAGTTGTGCTAGCCTAACGGTTAGTCCACAAACTGCCCATCAGTGCAACAGACGCAAAGCTTGCCAATATGCTGCCATAAAAATTACAGCCAAGAAAACCCTAACCCTACGGGGTAGTTCTACTCTGTTGGAATTGACTATGGCAATGGCTTTTTACTTAGATGCATATAAATACATTTTAACTAGGTGTCGTTGCATGAGAAGTGCTGTCTCTGGAGAAGCAGACCCTATCGGTGGAGTTTTGGCAGACATCACCATCATGGTTCACTTTAACCTTGTCCTAATTCAGAGGAGCCCTGGTGTCATAGTGCTCCTTACCTCAAGGTCAGCAGGTTGAACCTGCCAGTTGCTCTGTGGGAGAAAGTTGAGGCTGTGTGTCTGTTCCCATAAAGATTCGAAATCTCAGAAGCCCACAGGGACAATTCCACTCGGTCGTAAAGGACCACTATGAGTCAGAATCAACTACATGGCAGTGGGTTTGAATCCCTAATTCAAGAAGCTCTGGCGACAAGAGTTATGCGCATGGCTGCTAACTAAAAGGTCCGTGATTCAAACTCACCAATTGCATGGGCTAAATTATTGCAATCTGCTTCCATGAAGATTTACAACTTTGGCAACCCTATGGGGCAGTTCTCCCCTGTCTGGTAGGGTTGCTGTGGGTCAAAATTGACTAGATGGCAATTGATTTGAGCCCTAATTCATCAGATTCTCTCTTGTTCCTCTGGTTTTGTCACCCCTATTGTTAGTGCATGGTACATGTACTGCTGACCCAAGTGCCTGATATACTTGCCAGTTCAAATTCTACTGGTAATGTTCATGTAGGAACCTGCTACCAACCCACCTTTCAGGTTGCCTCACTCTTTCCTTCTAACCAGTAGGACAGTCAGGTTTGTTGCGTTATGTTTGGGCCTTCTATGGTGTTTTGTTAGAGCTTTGGATTGTCTGTGAATTCCATCTTTTTTCCCAAGTAAGCTCTTGAAAGACAGTTATTGTTGTCTGCTTCTCTCCTGTTCTCTCAAACTCAAACCCTAACTGTCAGTGTGGGAGTGTGTGTGTGTGTGGGGGGGGGGCGGGGGCGGCGGTAAATTCCAGGTCATAGTTACCCTGTAGGACTGCGAATTAGCTCAATGTCAGTGAGGTCTGTCTCTCTCAGCCACTTACGAAAAACACAATAGGGACTCAAGAAATAGCTTTCAATTCATTTGTAACTAAGAAATCCTACCAAAATGGATGATGTTGGTTTCTGCACTCAAGAGTATGCTTTTGTGCTCGCTAGAGTACAATTTTACTCCAAGGTTGTGTTGTCCTCTGCTAGAAGTAAAAATGTACTCTGTGCTTCAAGCTACAATGAGATTTTCCAAATGCAGTGGTTTAAGGAATACATGTTTCCCCACTAGCTGAAGGTCAAGTGTTCCTATGAAACTTTTCAAAAGCCAAAATGTCATAAAAAAGCAACAAAACAACTGCTATTGATTGAAAAGGGGGGAAAGGTTGAACTTTTTCAGACGAAAAAAATAACCTAACAATGCTGAATGCCAATTTTACTTTTTACATTTTGTAAAAGCAAAAATCCACTTTAGATTTCTTTCAGTTGCCAAAACTAGATTCTAATGTAGGTCCTTTATAAAAGCAAAGTAGTGTAAAGCAAACATTCAAAAAAGCAAGGATACCTGTCCCTCCATTTCACTGTTCCTGGGAGGGTGACTGGAAACAGCCTTCAATGCATTTGGTGCATACACCCACCTTGTGCCTTTTTACTTTGTCTCCCCTTTATAACCCAAATTCCATTATGAAATGGAGAGACCACCTCTGCTAATTTTCACTTAACCTCTCCATGCCCCCTGCTTTCCTCTGAAAAGCCCATCAGTATCTACCTACTTTCCAGGGGTGTGTTGAGGGCATGCTGCTGATAAGGAAGCCCTCTCTATAAGAGAATATTGATGACAGTCGTTTTGTAGCCACAAAAGGAGAGGGCACTCAGCAGTAACTGGGGGGCTTGTTTAGCCACCCAACCACCCATTATCATTAGCACCTAGATTGATTCTAATGCATCATAACAATGCAGCTTGAAATCCACATGTATGACATGTTCAGAGCATAGTCCCACACATCCTTTTTATTTCTCTGCCTTTCCTTTCTTTGTAAGTCTAATGGTATATACCCTTTTGCCTTTCCAATTTTCTCTTTTTACACTGCATATTGTTTTTTATTCCTTAAAAAAAATTTTTTTTTTAGTGTCTTAATGAACAGCTGGGACACAGGGGACCAGTATGGAAAAGCAGTTTAAGAAGACTAGTCCAATTTAAGAATGGTGGTAGCTTTTATCTCTCAGCATTATTAATGGCCCTCATTCCTGCTGTAGCGTCTCTTTCCCTAATGCATTTATATAAAATCCCTTCCCTCTCCCATTAACCCCTTTGCCTGATGTTAACTCATTCTTAGGCATTTGTTGCCATAGCTGCAGCCGCCCCTCAGTTGGCACCCCAGCACTAGCCCCCACAGAGGTCACCCAGGGCTGACCTGCTTGTTCCAGGCGTCAGCTGTTAGGCGGAGGGGCTAGAGCCTGCGACCTCAGAGGTCAAACTGCCCCTCCCATGGGCTCAAGCCCTGTCTGTTATTTTTCTTAGTAGCAGATGGGCATGTGGCTGTCCAACTTCAAGGCTGGGAGATGTGTGGGAACTATGCCAGCATGCTTCCTCTCTTCCCCAACACCCTGCTGGGCACCCACTCAGGTAGCCTAGTTCCATATTTCAAAAGATAATCAATATTTCCCCTCTGTTGTCTGAATGTCTTCCTTCAACACCTGAGGCAGCTGTGGGGAATCGTGCACGACTTGCGTCTGTTCATGGAAATAATTGCCAACCATTTTATGGAGCGTCTCCTGTGTGTATTTTTGCCTGTTTACAGATTTGATTATCTCATTTTCAGAATGGAAACGTGGCTTTCAAATGCTTACACTCATTCTTGTAGAGCTACAAGGAGGGATGCTTTTAGAAATAACATGGAATTGAAATGCAAATGATATGTTAATACCACATAGGCAAAAGTCAGGACCTCTGGAAGGTTCCTCAGACACAAACCCATCAGAAGATGAGCACAGCTTGCATACATTTACTTCTGATGTACCAGCAGGCGCCTTCCTAGGACAGAGGATTAGGAAGAGAAAATGTTCCCTGTCTGTAATGTGTGACTACTGTGGACCCTTGGCTCCAGGACTGATGTCAGTCAGAGGTAACACAGCTCTCATCCACGCAGATTGGACAAGTACAGTGGGACCTGTGGGACTTGAAGAATATATTTAAAGATGGACAGTTTCTATGTAGTCTAGTAATACAGAGTTGGAAAAGAAACTTTCATTTTTGTCTATGTTGTGCCAGCATTGGTGGGCACACTTTTATAAACCAAAGTCCAGTGCAACAATGTGGGACAAAACCAAACTGTCCTGCAGGGTTTCCCAGGCTGGCATCTGTACAGAAGTAGACTGCTTTCTCTTTCTCCGGTGGAGCAGCTGGTGGGTTCAAGCTGCCAACTTTTTGGTTAGCAGCCGAGCACATAACTACTATGTTGCCAGAGCTGTCGGCAATAGTGGCAGCATCCATAACAGTCGATATTTACACAATATTTTGTATTCTAAGACCCTTTGACCATTGATATCCCTTGTATAACCATCTGAGCATTTCTGTGAGCTCAGTATTATTGTCTACTTTTGGGATGAGGGAACCCAGGCTCGGAGACACTCAGTAGCTGCCCAGGTTGACACAGTCAATAAATAGCACAGTCCTCTGACTCCCGAGGTAACTTTAGTGGGCAATATTCAAAGCCCTGTCACCTTGGTGGCTTTGAGGACCACAGTCCTGGCCCTTGGTTGCAAGTCTACCAAACCACCTCTTAAAGGGCTCTTCATTTGCCAGGAGCTTTGATTTGTGATGGTCTTCCTCACACATCTCCCAGTGCTTGGCCAGTTCTTAGTTATCTCAGCATCAACTTTTCTGTAGAGTCAGTGTCAACATATCTCTTAGAACTACAAAGGTAACCAAGGAATGATTACCATACCCTTCAGCACAGTAGTTAAGTCTAAGGGGAGATAGGAGACATATGTTTAAGGAGGGGCACTTGATGAATTTTTAAAGGACATATTTACATTGTTGTTGTTTTTTTCTCAAACTGTAGATTGGGTAGACAATTGTCACAGCATCCTTACTTTTTATACTTAATATATGTCTCTTTTTAGTGCTGTTAGTTAGGCACTGGACTTCTAATCCAATGTCAGCAATTCAAATCCACCAGCTTCTATGTGGGAGAAAAATGAGGCTGAAGGAGCTCTAGAACAGATTGTGATTGCATAACTCATTTTAAAGGCAATTTAACCATGGAGGTGGTGTGGACATGCTCTAAAATTGATGTGGTGGTGATTGTACAATTCTCTTGATAAGACTAAATGATTGAACTATTGAATTATATGATATGTAAATTACTTGCCAATAAAACTGTTGGGGGAAAAAAGATGCTCACTGAAATACCATTTGTACTAACACACTTGAAATTATTAAAATATGTAATTGTTTAAGTAAATTATAATACATCGATCCAATAATACTACACAACTACTTAAAATAATGTCAAGAAAACTATAATAGCAATTATTGATATAGAGCAGATTACAAAACATTAGAGTATGTATGTTTTAATAAAATATGCATACTTGAATTTTTTTAAACAATAAAAGTCTGAAAGAATAATAAAATAAAAAGATTAACAAAGCCTCAGAAACCCTGCAGTAGGGTGCCTATGAATCAGAATCGAGTCGATAGCAGTAGCTTTGTTTTGTGTTTGTTGGTGTTGTTAATTCCAGTTTGCATATTGTTGTTGTAAGTTGCATTGAGTCAGTTCTGACCCAAAGAGATGCTATGTAAACAGAATGAAATGCTTCTTGGTCCTGCACCATGCTCACCATTACTTTATGCTTAAGCCCATTGTTGGAGCCACGCTGCTAATCCACTGCATCGAGAGTCTTCCTCTTTTTCACTGCCCTCCTGTTTTACCAAGCACGATGTCTTTCAGGCACTGGTCTTTCAGGATAATATGTTCACACTTTAAAGAGGTTTTCTCGTATAGATTTGCCTAGTGCAACATGCCATTTGATCTCTTGATTACTACTTACCTGAGCATTGATTATGTATCCAAGCAAGTTCAAGTCCTTGTCAACTTCATTCATTTCCTCATTTATATGATTGTCCAGTTGGGTTTTCTTTCCAATGAGTTATAATCCATTTTGTAGACTGCAATCATCAGCAAGTGTTTCAAGTCCTCCTTGCTTTCAGCAAGCAAGGCTGTGTCATCTGCCTATCACTGATTGTTAATAAGCCTTCATCCAATCCCAATGCCACACTCTTTTTCATATCGTTCACCTTCTCAGAATCTTTGATTAGCATATACTCTGAACAAGTTTAATGAAAAGATATAACCCTGATACACACCCTTCCTGATGTTAAACCATTAAGTATCCCTCCTTGTTCTGTTTAAGCAACTCCTTTTAGTATAGGTATAGGTTCTGCAGGAGCACAATTAAATATTCTAGAATTTCCATTATTTTCAATGCCTCCATTGTTTGTTAAGTACCACACAGTAAAATGCCTTTGCATAGTAAATGAGACACCAGTAAACATCTTTCTGGTAATTTCTGTTTCCATCCAAAATCCACCTGACATCAGCAATGATATCTCTCTTGCTACATCCTCTTCTGAATCTGGCCTGAATTTCTGACAGCCCTCTGTTGATGTACTGCTGCAAGCATCATTGAGTGATCTCCAACAAAATTTTATTTGCATGTGTTATTAATGATATTATTCAATAATGTCTGATTTCTGTTGGCTTAGCTTTTGTGGACGCCATTACAAGATGGCGCCGGACCGCGCCCGCATCGTCAGAGCTAAGCTGTAAACAAGCTTGTTGCGCATGCGCTGCCAGCCGCTCGCTACGCATTACCAAATTGCACCAATCCTGGTAGGACACGTCACCGAGCAGGGTATTTATACCCGGGGTTTTAGGAGCTTGGGGTCTTCCGCAGCTGACCTCGGAGCAAGAGGCAGCTTAAATAAACTTCGCAGATTGCATCTACCAGAAGGGTCCTGACCATTCTTGTCTCGGTCCGTGTTGCGCCGTGTCATCCGCGCGCGACAGCTTTTTTTGAAATGGGTACAAATATGGGTCTCTTTTTGTTGTTTGGTCAAGTAGCTATCGTCCAAATTTGTTGACATACAGAAGTGAGTGCTTCCAGTGCTTTATCAATGTGTTGAAACATTTCAATGGGTATTCCAACAACTCTAGGAGCCTTGTTTGTTGGTTAATGCGTTTAGTGCAGCTTGAACTTCTTCCTTCAGTACTATTGATTCTAGATCATATGCTTCATCTTGAAATGATTGGCTGTCAACCAGTTCTTTTGGGGATATTGACTCTGTTTCTTCTTTCCACTTTCTTTTGATACTTTCTGCATCATTCTGTATTTTAGACATCAAAGTATTTTGGACATAAAATCTTTCTCTATTGATACTTGTATTAGTCTAGGTACTTTGGAGAAACAAATCCACAGCAACTCATGTATAAGAGAGAGTTTTATGTAAAGAA
>NW_022103917.1:14646216-14663772 GCF_000313985.2 Echinops telfairi
GTCTCCTCCCTGATACCCTTCTGTAACAGGATGTCCAGTGGCCTACAAATGGACTTTGGTATTCACCCTGCACTCCCCGCCTAATTCACTATGATTAGATTTTTTGCTCTGATGATGCCTGATACCTGATCCCTTCAACACCTCGTGATCACACAGGCTGGTGTGGTTCATCCTTGTGAGCTTTGTTGCTTCTGAGCTAGATGGCCGCTTGTAGGGCCATGGGTCATGGGTCAGTGAAGGACATCATGTCTCATAGTGGGGCCGGCCATGTGGTCCTCTCTGTGGACTGGCTGCTCTAATTGGGGACATAGTCTTCAAGGCCTGGTGAGCCAAGATATGCTCCATTCTCTTCTCCTTCCCCTTCATCTGCTCCTGTGTGCTCCGATCAAATATGTCCCTCTCCTGGTGTTGCAGATTCAACGCCGTCCTTTGAAATAAAGTTTTCTGGGGGGAGGGGCAGATGTCCACATAGTAGTTGGGATTGTGGCCGGCCCCTCAGACCTCTCCACTGGTTCCGTATTCCACACTGGCATGTTGCATTCACATCTGGGAGCACTGGCTTGAAGTCTGGTCCCTCTTTCCCTGTGGAGATATAAACAATACCCTCCCCTTGTGTGGGTTAGTACCCTGTGCCCCTGCTACCCATTTCTTTATTATTATTATTTTTGTTCTTTTCCCCACCTCCTTTTTAGTTGTCTACCATATGTATCCCTGTATTTGGTCTGGTCCCTGCTATATTACCTTGTCCTCACCCTAGGAATGTTTGTGTACAGTAGCTTTTTCCCTACGCCCCTTTTGCATTTTTTTTAAAGCTTACCTCAGCAGACTCATGTTGTACTTGTCCTTTTGTGCTTGGCTTACTTCACTTAGCATGATTTCCTCCAGTTCTTCCCATGCGGTCATGTGCTTCATATGTTCATCCCTGCTTTTCAGCGATGCATAGTACTCCAATGTATGTATGGTACCACAGCTTTTTAATCCACTCATCAGTTGATGGAAATTTGGGTTGTTTCCAACTCCTTGCAATTGTGAACTGTGCCCCAATGAACATTGGAGCACAGATGTCTGGCCTTGGTTTGTTTCTTGCCTCTTCTGGGTAGATGCCCAGTAGGGGGATTGCTGAGTCGTAAGGCAGCTCGATTTCCAAATGTTTTAGATATCGCCAAATCAATTTCCCTAGTGGCTGTACATATCTACAGGTCCACGAGCAGTGGATGAGATTTTCTGTCTCCCCACAGCCCCTCCAACACTTGTTGCTTTCTGATTTTTTGAATTGGGCTATGTTGAGGGTGTTAGGTGGTATCTCATTGTTGTTTTAATTTGCATTTCTCTTATGGCTAAAGATCAGGAACATTTTCTCATATGTTTGCTGTCCATTCGGGTTTCTGCTCCTGTGAAACTTCTGTTCAGGTCCTTTTTCCACCTCCTCAGTGGGCAATTTGTTTGTTTTTTCTTTTTCAAAACTAGCAAAGTTTTGTAGATTTTATTAATAAGGCCTTTGTCTGATGTGTCATTGCTTAAGATGTTTTCCCAGTCATTGGACTCTCTTATTACTCTCTTGGTGAATTATTTTGATGTACACAGGTGTTTTATCTTCAGTATATCCCATTTGTCAATCTGTGTCTCTTATGTGTTTGTGTCCTTCCCTCTTTCTGATAGCCTATGTATTCCCTGTGCCAAAGTTCTCAAGTTGGTCCAAATTCCTTCGTTGATGGCCCTAATATTTTGGAGTTTAACTTCAAGGTCTGTGATCCACCTTGAATTTAATCTTGTGCATGGAGTGAGATAAGGGTCTTACTTCATTTTTCTGCCGGTAAATAGCCATTTTTTCCAGCAACATTTGTTAAAGATGACATTTGCTTCCCATTGGATATTTTTTTGGCCCTTATCAAAGATCAATTGTCTGTATTCTGATGATTTTATTTCTGGGTTTCCAGTTTTTTTCCATTGTCTGAGTATCTGTCATTGTACCTATACCATGCAGTTTTGACAACTGTGGCTGTATATTATGTGCTAAAGCCTGGTAAAGCAAGCCCTCCCACTGTGTCCTTCTTCTTGAAGATTTCTCTGCTAATTCTGGGCTTCTTCCCTCTCCATGTGAAGTTGGTAATCAGTTTTTCCTTTTCTTTGAAGAAAGCTGAGGGTAATTGTATCAGGATTGCATTAAACTTATATAGTGCCTTAGGCAGAACTGACATCTTGACTATATTAAGTCTTCCAATCCACGAGCATGGGGTATTCTTCCATTTGTTGAGGTCGCTCTTGGTTTCTTGTAATAGTGTTCTGTAGTTTTCTCCATATAGATATTTTGTTCTTTTAGTCAGGTATATCCCTAGATATTTAAATATGTGTTTGACTATTGTGAAGGGTACCACCTTTTTTATTTTGTCTTCTGTGGTCTTATCTGATGTGTATAACAGTCCAATGGATTTCTGTTTCTTGATCTTATATCCTGTCACTCTGCCAAACTCCTCTATTGCTTCCAGTACTCCCCTTAAGGAGATTTTGGGATTTTCCATATATAAAATCATATCATCTGCAAATAACGATAGTTTCACCTCTTCCTTCCCCAGATGAATACCTTTGATGTCTTTTCTTTGCCTTATGTTGTTAGCTAATACCTCCAGGGCGATATTAAATAAGAGTGGGGACAGGGGCATCCTCGTCTGGTCCCCTTTTTCAGTGGGATTGTGTTAGTCTTTTCTCCGTTGACTACCACGTTGGCTGTTGGTTTTTCATATATAGCTTGTATTGTCTTGAGGAATTTCCCTTCCATTCCTATCTTCTCAAGTGTCTTAAACAGGAATTGGTGTTGGATGTTCTCGAATGCTTTTTCTGCATCTATCAATTTTATCATGTAGTTCTTATAGTTTTTCATGTCAATGTGATGAATAATACTAATGGTCTTTTGTATGTTGAACCATCCCTGCATCACTGGTATGAGTCCCACTTGATCGTGGTGAATTATTTGTTTAATATACTTTTGTATTCTGTTGACAAGTATTTTGTTAAGGATTTTTGCATCGATGTTCATTAGGGAGATTGGTCTGTAGTTCTCAATTATTGTGGGATCCTTGCCTCGTGTTGGTATCAGAGTTATACTAGCTTCATAGAAGGAGTTCTGGAGTTTGCTGTCTTTTTCTATGTTCTGGAAGAGTTTGTGTTGGATTGGAAATAGTTCTTCCCTAAATGCTTGGTACAATTCTCCAGTGAAAACATCTGGTCCAGGGGATATTTTTGTTGGTAATCTCTTCATAACCTTGTCTATGTCTTCAATTGCTATGGGTCTGTTGTGATTCTTGACATCCATCCAGGATAGTCTAAGGAAGGATTGTTCTTCCAAGAATTTGTCCATGTCTTCCAGGTTGTTGAATTCATTGGAGTACAATTCTTCATAGTACTTTGTAATTACCCTTTTGATTTCATTAGGGCCTATTTTAATGTCCCCTCTTTCATCCCTTATTCTTGCTATTGAAATTTTCTCCCTCCTTTCTTTTGCTAGGTTTGCCAGTGATCTGTGGATTCTGTTTATCCATTCAAACAACCAACTTTTAGCATCATTAATTTTCTTCCATCGTTTTCTTGTTTTCTCTCTCCTGAATCTCAGCCCTGATTTTTATTAGTTCTTTTATTTTGCTATTAACAGGATTGTCCTGCTGACTCTGTTCTAGTTGTTGTAAATTTTGTGGCAGCGTATCAATCATGAGTCTCTCTTCCTTTCTCAGGTGTGCATGTATTGCTATGAAACATCCTCTGATACCTGCCTTTGCTGTGTCCCATAAGTTTTGGAACATTGTGTGCTCATTCTCATTGGGTTCTAGAAATTTTCTAATTTCATCTCTGATCTGTGCCAGTATGCAGTCATTTTTCAGCAGAGGCTTATTCATCCTCCAATTGTTTGATTTTGTCTTCTTCATCTTTTGTTGATTTCCAGCCTTATGGCCCAGTGGTCACAGAGAGGGGTCTGTATGATATCAATGTGCTTAAATTTATGTAGATTCGCCTTATGCCCCAGCATGTGGACTATCTCCGAATATGTACTATGCGGGCTTGAAAAGAATGTGCATTAATTGTATTTGGATGAAAAGCTCTGTAAATATCTATAAGGTTAAAATGTCTAATGGTAGTGTTTAGATCTCTAGACTCTTTGTTGTGTTTATTTTCCTGTGATCTGTCTTTCTCAGAGAGCGGTGTATTGAAGTCACCCACTATAATTGTTCAGGCTGTGATTTATTTTTTCATCTTTTGGAGTGTTTGGTTGACGTATTCAGCAGGTCTCTCATTCGGGGAATATGTGTTTACAATGCTTAGTGGTTCTTTGTCTACCATTCCCTTGAACATTATATAGTGTCCCTCCTTATCTCTTTTTATGGTTTGCACTTTGAGGTCAGTTTTATCTGAGATTAGGATTGCAACCCCTGCTTTTTTTGAATTGCTGTTTACTTGGTATGCCTTTCTCCAGCCTTTGATTCTAATCCTACTTTTGTCTGCAATCTTGAGATGTGTCTCCTGTAGGCAGCAGAGTGATGGGTTGTGTTTTCAAAGCCAGTCTGCTATTTGCAATCTTTTAATGCCTGATTTCAGGCCATTGATATTCAGGGTTATTATCTGCATCTGCAGACTTTGTGATGTTATATTATACCTTTTGTATCAGGTGTTTTCCTACCTTCCTTTCTCATTAGTGTGTTGTGCATGCGTGTGTGTCTGTGTATCATTCTTGACTTCTTTCCATCCTTGAGCCAATGCTATCTTGGGGTCTGTTTTCTTTTTTTCCCCCCTCTGGGTGAGGTTGTTTTATGTGGTGGTCACTTATTTGTGCTTGGTGAGTGTTGATCTTCTGTCCATACTGGGTCAGCAAGGATCTTTTGTACGACTGGGTTTCTTCTAACGTGTTCCTTGACTTTTCCCTTTTCTTGGAAGACTCTTACTTCTCCATCTATCTGGATTTTGTCTGGGTAGAGTATTCTTGAGTTTGCTTTGTTTTCCTTCAATTTTTGGAATATGTTACTCCACTCTCTCCTATTCTTCATAGTTTCTGCTGATAGGTCTGAGCATATTCTTATTTGGGAACCTTTATATGTTATTGTTTGTTTTTCCCTAGCTGCTCTCATGATTTTCTCCTTTTCCTCAAAGTTGGAGAGTTTAACTATTATGTGCCTTGGTGACTTCTTCTTGTGATTCAGTCTACCTGGTGTTCTTCCAACCTCCTGAATGGTTGCCTGGTTTTCATTCATTAAGCTGGGGACGTTTTTCTCCAAGAATTCTCTCACTAATGTTGCAGATGACTTCTTTGTTGTGTCTTACTCTGGTAAGCCAATAATTCTAATGTTGTACCGCTTCATAGCATCAGACATAGCTCTTAGGTTTTCTTCCGCTTCTCTGAGGATCTTACTAGATTTTTGTTCGCGTTTGTTAAAGTCTGCTTGGCTGTCCTCCATGTCACTGATGTGGTTCTCTTCTTCCTCCAGTTGATTCTCGAGGTCTGTGTTTCTGTTACTGGTTTTTGTTATCTCCTTCCTAAGCTCCTGCATTTCCCTTTGGTGTATGGCCTTTATCTCCTCTATCATTTCATCCTTTTTTCTTTAGTGTTTCCCTCATATCCTGTATGACTCCAAGCAGCACTCTGAACATTTCTTTCTGTGGCAGCTCAATGTCTGCTTCTTCCATGCATGCCGTTACGTTCGGGACATCTTCTGCCATTGCCTTTTGTTTCTCCTGTTTTTTTGTTGAGGGCGTTGGGGTGATGGCTGTTCGCGCTGTGTTGTTTTAGAAGAGCCAAGTGCCATTTTCCAGGGAGTCGAAGGGCACTGGCTATCTCTGGAAGACTTGTAGGAATGTTTTTTTGAACTGCATACAGCTAATTTTACTATGGAATTAACCTACCACTTTATCCTCCTGTGGCTTCCCTCTCAGGGGAGTGCCCCAGAAGGCTGGTGGGTTGCCTCCTTTGGTATTGTGGAGGTTGGTCAGAGGTTCCTGCAGCAGCTTGGAATGTTGATGAGTGTTGACTGAGCTGCCTTAGGCCCCCAGGCACACAGACAGGAATTCCCTGGTAAAAAGCTGGGCATAGAATCCCCTGGTTGAAGTCAGCAGGGCTTTCCCCAGCCTCGGGCTAGCTGCACAGATTGGAGCTCACCTAGCTGAGTGAGGCACAGGAGTAATTGCCCTAGGCTAAGGGGAGTGGTCTGGAGGTCAGCTGTGGAGTGTGAACAGGAAAGAGACAAAGAGGAGAAAAAAATGTAAAAAGTAAGCCCTCTGAGACTGTGTGGGGATATAGAGAAGAAAGGGAAACAAAAGTAGCAATGTAGCTGAGCCCCAATCCCTGCCTGTGGAGATTGCAAGGGTTTAGTCCCTGCCCCAAGGTGGTGTCGGCAAGCTGTGGCTGTGTTGAGAAAAAGTCCCTGAACAGCCCTCCGAGACTGTGGGGGAATAGAGAAAAGAGAGGGAAACAAAAGTAACGATTTATCTGAACCCAGATCCCTGCCCATGGGGCTGCAAGGGTTTAGTCCCTGCCCCAAGGCAGCAGCGAGCTGTGGCTGTGTTCAGATTAAGCCCCCACGTGCAGGCTCCAAATGGTGCCGGCTCCAGCAGAGACAGTAGCTGGGCTAAGGTCAAGCCCTAGCCGGCCTCCACTGTGGTAAGCCAAAAGCCCCCAGCCCCTCAAAACCTAGTGTGTCTGTGCCTACTTATATTTATGATGCTCCTCCTGTGGTCCAGCAGTGTTGAATTTCCCTCTAAACAACTCTCCTGGGCTGAATTCTGCAGAGTCCCTCTGGTATGTGTTACTCCTTCGCCATCTTCCCAGAAGTTGACGTCATATTGAGTTTTATTGTATGTTTTTCTTTATATGAAATCCAGGGTAGGTATTCTTCAATCAGCTTCTTTTTCACTCTTACAGTCCGCTGCCGACCAACCTGGGCCCTGAACCTTCCAACTCTTAATCACCTCCTTCTTCGCCCTATCTCAGCAGGAAGTAGTTAAGACAAAAAAACATTGCCCATTACCACTATTAAGAAGTTTGGAATGTTGGGGCTGGGTCTGAACTCTGTTTTAATTTTCTTTAACTTCACCCTAAACATATATATGAGCAGTTAATAGTCTGTTCCACTGAAACCCTAACCTCATTTTGGCTGCTGAGATTGAGCTTTTCCATCATCTCTTGCCACAGATGCAGTCGGCTTGATTCTTGTGTGTCCCATCCAGCTAATTCCACATATATAACTCCAACAAACTCACTACCATCAAGTCACTGCTGACTCATAGTGATTTCTGTGGGTTTGCAAAAATGTAATTGTTTATAGGAGTAGAAATCCCAGTCTTTCTCTCATGGAGCTTCTGGCGGTTCCCAATGGCTGAACATGTGGTTCACAGCCTAACTTGTAACCAGTACGCTACCAGGGTTCCTTGTACTCCACCTGAATAGTCACCATTTATGTTGTTAAGACAAAACAAAACAGTATATGTGATGAAGAAGTTGTTGGTATTGCAAAATTCTATCATGTAATCTTTAATTTCATTTCTAACACCAAGACCATATTTCCAAGTACACTTTAAGATAGTTCATAAACTGCCCTTTTTGATGTTGAATTTAATGGCATTCCTCTTGAATCTGCCATTCCCAGCATAGTAAAGCATATGACTCTCTGATTCAAAATGGCCACTATGGGTCCATTTCCAGATCACAAATGCCTAAGATATTAATTAATCTTTATATGTCCAATTTTATGCTTCAAACTTTCCAATTTTCCTAGATTCATATTTCATATTCTGATCATTAATAGATGTTTGTAGTTGTTTCTTCTCATCAGCAAATGAAGGTCTCGAAATCTGGGTTATTATGATCAACTATGTTGAGAAGGCAGCTTCTTCCCCTTTAGTGTTTTCAGTGCCTTCTGACCTAGGCTCTTCTTCTGGGGCTATCTCTGACAGTGCTTTATTGCTACTTGTATAGTCTTCAGTGGCTAATTCTTCTGAAGTGGACAGCCAATTCCTTCATCATAGTGTCTTCCTAATCTAGAATCTCTACTGAAATGGTGATCCTGCTTGGATCTGAAATACCAGTAACATAGCCTCCATCATCACAGCAACATTAAAATGGCCACAGCACGACAGACAAACTTATAGACAACTGGTGGCTCTTTACACTCAAAGTGTCATTGGACTTAAAAAAAATGTTCCAGGCTCACTTTAATACTTTAGCAAGGGGAGGGGGGAGCGGGGAGGGAGGGGGAAAATGAGGACCTAATGTTGGGGTTTAAGTGGAGAGAAAATGTTTTGAAAAACGATGTACAATGCGCTTTACACAATTGATGTGTGTATGGATTGGGATAACAGTTGTATGAGCCCCTAATAAAATGTTAAAAAAAATACTTTAGCAAGTTCATGCTGACATGTTCACTCAGGAAGTTGTGAGTCAATAGGAGGGCATGCTTTCCCATATTTTTCCTGCAGTCTCTGAGTACTTCAAGTAGCCCTGGTGTTGGCTGCTACTTAAAAGGTCAGTGGTTCAAACCCACCTGCCACTCAGGTTAAAAATGTAGCAGTCTTCTTCCATAAAGGTTTACACCCTGACACACCATTGGGCATTTCTTCTCGGTCCTATGAACTAGAATTAACTCTACAGCAATGAATTTGGTTTGGTTTGGTGTGCATTTTGAGAACTTCAGGTGCCTTGCTCTGCACCTCACTGCCTCACTGACAGCAAATGTCTACCTTCTGGGAGAGGAAAGAACATTGGTATGGTCATTGGGGAATTTGAAGTTAAATGCTGGAATTGTAACCATGGATTTATGGGTTGTGATCCAAAGACTTGTTATCTTTATAGCTTTTCTTGGTGTTGAACCTGACAGAGAATGTAATGAACGAGTGGGCTTGTGTATTTATTTTCATCACTGGTTGGTTTCCCTCTGCTCAATGTAGATATACTGTAAGCACAGGCTGTCAGGAATTATGGCTTTCCTTCCATGTGGAAATAAGTGGATAAGCAAATAACTCCCAGCCTGATTTTCTTTCCAATTCATTATTTACAGGGAATTCACCCTTCGTAATCATTTTCAAATCAAATTTTCTATACCAGTCCCTGTAAGGTTTGCTCTGGAGCTCATCCCCAACCTAGATGCCTTTTATTTTTTTAACAGCTTTGTCTCCTCTGTGTTAATGCCAATTTTAAAAAGCACGAATGGATTAAAGGTGATATCACCAGTGGCCTAGAGATTCAATCAGGATGAAAATTTAAGTTACAGTGGAAATGGATACAGGGTAGGCAAGCCAACAACTCCCATGGGATTGTTGTATTTAAATATTCAGGATTGATATTGAACTAAATGGGGGAAAGTACTTTATATTTATGATAGGTTCCAGGAATGGCACTGTTATTAATATTATCCCAGTATCACAAATGGCCAACCAAATCCCTTGCATGTGGAATGTTCCTCAAGAGGCCAGCTACTGTGTGTATCCTCTGTCTAGCCCTCACAGAGCTCACAGTTATGGCCATAATCTCCCTTTGTCTAGTTGGAAAGTTGGCTGTGAAAAACAGCTTGTGCCTCTCCCGTTGTCTCCCATATCTGTCTTGGATAATCGAGATGTGACACTAAGTGATTCTGGCTATCCTCCACTATAGATGCAAATGCCAACCATGCTTTTGGAGAAAAAAAAAAGGAAAATGCATTTTGGCAGCAGATCTGATGAGTTTGGGGTATCTACAGTGGAAGTGGAACATCTATTAAGCATTTTAATAGCAACACCACTTTTAGAAAATGCTTCAAACGGATTAGAGGCCAATAAATTAGTCCTGCTGCCCTTTCTGGCAGTGTTCTTGGTAAAGAACTGGTTAAAGAGGAATTGTCTTCTCTTTGCTATTAACCCATTTCCCATTATGATTGGTTGGTGCATGTGCTGGCACTTCTGTGTCCTTTTCACCTGAGTTATAAACACACTCACCCCCCCCCCCAATGAAAGATACCAGAGGACATGCTCATTACTATTAATATATTAATAATAAGTAGTATTCTATCACTTACTGATTTAAACACTGCAATAATGTCATTTCCACTTACTTCTTCTTCTAATCCTCACCACATACCTGACATAGGTACTGTTAACATCCTAATGTTTCATTTGTGTAAAACGAAGCGCAGAGTTGTTCAACTACTTGACTTACATCACACAATAACTGATAGACCCAGTTTAGAACTTGGATCTACACAATAAAACAATCATGATCTTTACCAAAGTTATAACCTCAAATTTCCTTCATCCAGGGTCACATGACATACATGTGGAGAATTTATCATGTTTTCTCTAAATAAAGGTATAGTAATAGCTAACAGGACTGTAATGTATTATGGTTTTCAAGAAGAAAAACAGTCATTTTTAAATAAGAAAGTGATGAAGACAGTGTGAAGTTCTACATAATAAAGGCTTTTGTTTTCTGGTTATATCAAGTTCATGTGGAGTTTGAAACCAATAGAGGTAAACAAGCTAGAAATGGGCTAGGGCTGCTGGCCCAAGGCAGAGAGCCACATTAATCACTGCCACCTGTGGCTATGTGTGTGAATATATATAGCACTGCCCTTAATATTGGAGGATGACCCTGCTGAGGTGGCTCATCATCAAGCTAAAGTTCCTCTTATCAGTAGGACTTAACATTTGCCTTGTTTATAGTGGTCATGGCCAGTAGAGGCATCACTAGGGTTGGTGGCACCCAGTGTGGTAACTCACTGTGTCACTTTCTGTAGGTGGTCTGCACAGCGAGCCACCTGGGTGGCTCTGGCCCTCCCAGCCCAGCTCTTTCCTACCCATCCCCACCCCCCATTCCATGCTAGTGCTGACTCAGCAGTGAGAACCCATACCTGATGGCCTACTCCCTGACTGGCAGGCTCGAGCACTGGCGGGCTCGGTGATAGCGATGAGTTACCACACTGGGCAACTAGTGACACTAAGCCTAGTGATGCCACTCTCTTGGCAGCCCCTCTCCCTGCAGCTCACTCACTATCACCTCTGCTACCAGGGACCCTGAAGTCATTTTGGTGTCATCTACTCTGACAGTGTCAGGGGGTACAATCTATCCACACTTCCCTCACCACCCTCTTGTGGCACCACTGATTGCCAGTCACTGACCCTGACTTAGACCATGACCTTGTCATGAGTAGTCATGAGTTGCAAAACAAGGCAACGATATAGTCTCATAGCTATCCTCCCAGATAACAGCCAATGAGAAGAGACCAAAGTAATCTAGTGTTTTAACATTCTACTTCTAGGAGAGAACAATGATATGAAGAATACTTATTACTCATTCCCATCAGCCCACATAAGAACAATATCTATGGCGGGGGGCGGGGGGGAGAGGGGGAACCTTCAAATGTTAATGGGAAAATTCCACCATCTGTTCTGTCCATATTTTCATGAACTTTTTGAAGCTCTCTCATAAGTCTCAGACTTAGCACAAACACACTCTTGTCTCCTCTACCATTTAAGATAGCCTCGGTGCCATGATTTATCATTTAGAATTCAGTTCAAAATAACCTCCTTCAGCTTTGCATCACATCTTCTATGCCCCCTCCATTCTGCACTGCCATACCGCTCCGAAGCAAAGTAACTGCCTCCCCCTCCTTCAGATTCCGGTGTAGCTATCATCAAACTACAATGACTTTTGTTTTCATGTCCGTCCCTCCCACTAGTCTGTGAGCAGCTCAAACAGCAAGGGAACATGTGTTTTTACCTTGGTACAGTCACATAGTACATAGATTTAAGAAATCTGTTAATATCCAGAATTTATCTGGAAGCCCTGCAATGACGTCAGACAGAGACTTAGCTGTTGACGCTATGACACGGGTGGAATCCTGATTTTTTACAGTCTAGGAAAATGAGGTGTTATTGCTCTTGTATGTGTAGTGGACATAGGAGGTGCCTAGGGTGTTATGGAGCCCTGGTACCCAGAAGTTATAGTTTTCAACAGGTAACCAAAAGGTTTAGTGGTTGAAAGCCACCAATGGTTCCATGGGAGAAAGATGTGGCAGTCTGCTTATATAAAGATTACAGCCTTAGAAACCCTATAGGGCAATTCTACCATGTCCTATTGGGTCGCTATGAGTCAGCGTCAACTCGAGGCAATAAGTAATGGATAGGGTGCTTATCAAACAGCCCAATTGCACAGCCCCTGCCAGAATGGTGGCTCCTGTCCACAGGGAACTGGCTAGGAAGTGGCCCAGGTGATTCAAATGCACATGGTTGTAGCACGTGTAGAAAAACGGCTGTTAAGCAATTGTTGTAAGTCACAGTGAGGACATGGTAGAGCTAGCTTTGAAACTCTGACTTCTAAATTCAGATCTAGCTCATTCTGTACTTCTCTATATGGTACTCTGCCTCTTATAGAAAGAAAGTGGACTGAAACGCATGGGAAGAATTTTTTAGCCACAAGGAATAAAGCAAACCAGCTTATGGATTAACCACAGGGTGAAGTGATTTTTTATTTTGCTTCCCCTCCCAAGAATATTGCCAGACTTTCTGCAGCATAGCCTTAAAGGTACCAAATCCTCTCTTCCTTATGTTACCTCAGAAATGCATAGATTTTGAGCTTTGGGAACTTGCAGCATTTGTTTTCTCCTTTCTCTACCTTATCACTCCACTGGCCACCCTGTTAACTTAAAAAGCAACTTCAGTCCCTGAAACTCAATGAGTTAATTTATTAAATATTAGCATTTCTAGTTGAAATCCATTAGCTACAGCATTTGGATTTCTGGCAGTAATATTAATGTGTCTGTTCTAAAACTAGGGAAAGCAATGTGTGATTTACTAGGCAATTAGTGAAGATGTTTAAAGGAGCTGGAGCAGGGTAGCATTTTAAAGCCCATTTATGCTTGTTGGTGTTGTTTACCTAAGTATTAGGTGAGGAAATATGCAATAAATGTGAAGCTATAACTCTTAAAGTGTAGGTGTCACACTCAACCATCCAGTCTAGATCAGGGTAACGTTAGTCCTCTACTACTTCAAAAAAACAAAAAGCAAGGGACGAACCATCGACCAAAAGGCAAAAAAAAAAATAAATGTCTAAGAGAGCCTGTCTTGGGCAAGCAGTCACTGACTGAGGAGGAAACTCAAGGCCATGGATGAACTTGGGGGCTCCAGAACCCCTGATTCCAGCCTCCACCTAGGCTTAAGGCTCTCCGTTCTCAGGCTTACATTCAGCTAAAATCTTTCAAGTGGCTAGGACTATCTCAAAGATGCTTCAGCTTATGTCAGCCCACCCTGGAATTACAAAGGAGACCCCCTAGCTCCAGGTCAGTGAAGTAGAAGAGACCCCCAGAAGCCAGCTGAATCTTTACTAGAAGAAAAAGGAAGGGGATGATAAATTGGGGGAGTATGGGGGAAATAGTTACTATCATAGATTCTCATTCACGAAATATCCATGTATACAGAGCAGAACTTCTACAAAAGGCTTTCAAGTGATTACCTTCCTTAATCAGATCACCAGGCTTATCTTTGGAGTTACCTCTCGGTGGGTTTGAATCACCAACCTTTAGGTTAGTAGTTGAGTGCTTCACTATTTGTAACACCCAGGAACTCTTAAGGATAAAGGAAAAAACAAAAACAAAACAAACTCATTGCTGTTGAGTCAGTTCCACCCTATAACTGAAAAACAAAACACAACTTGGTTTTAACTCAACCCTGTATAGTACAGAGTCAAACTGTCCCATAGGATTTTCAGTACTATAAATATTTATGGAAGCAGATGGCCAGGTTAGCAGCCAAGCATTTAACTACTGCATCACCAGGATCTTTAACACTACTTTTACGGACATTTCGTATATACCTATCTTTATGGACACGGGTCAAATTGACATGTGAATGAAATCGCACATTTTCCTTTAAAAACAACATATATATGCATACCATATATACTTGAGTATAAACCGACCTGACTACCAGCCGAGGCACGTAATTGTACCACAAAACCACATTAAAATGTGCTGAAATGTTTTGAGAATGATGAGGGCAATGAATGTACAAATGTGCTTTACACAATTGATGTATGTCTGGATTGTGATAAGAGTTATATGAGCCCCTAATAAAGTGATTTAAAAACAACAACAGCAATAACAACAAAATGTGCTGAAAAACTTGGCTTATACACGAATATATAAGTACTAACTTATAAATGAAACTATGTGAAACTGTATATTTATATAAAATTTATAATATTTAATATTATACAACATTTGAGATAGTGGGTTTGGCATTTCTTAAGGGTCGCTTTGGTTGGTTAGTATGACAATTGTTTGTTTTTATATTTCCTATTTACTAAGAACTTTTTGACTATCTTTATATTTATTACTAATGCAATGCTTTCATGAATGAAATGCATTACTGGAATGAATTCAACTTATGTTTGCATCAAATTGACGCATGTCCATTGAGCTAGGTGTACCACACAGAGAGTTTCCAGATTAGAAGGCTTAGAAGAAAATTAATTTGAATATATAGTTGTCTCACTAAATGGATAAAAAGTCAGCATAAATGGTAGAAGGTAAATATACACAGTTTCTGTAATTGTTGTTTAGGAAATTGAAATGCGTCAAAATGTATCTCCTGCAATCCCTATTGTTAAGATAAAACCAAAATCACTGCCATCGAGTCAATGCTGACTCCCGGTGGGTTTCTGAGACTGTAACTGTTTCCAGGAGTGGAAAGCCCAGTCTTTCTCCCTGGAAGAGGCTGGTGGTTTCAAACTGCCGACCACGCAATCGCAGCCCAACACATTCCCATTATGACACCTCCAAACCACTGCCATGAAGTTGATTCTGACTCATAGCAACCATATCGAGAGTTTCTGAGACTCTAAATCTTCATGGGAACAGATAGCCTTGCCTTTCGCCCCTGGAACAGCTGATGGCTTTGAAGTACCAACCTTGCTTGTAGTTAGAACCTCTATGAGATTAAAATCAGGGTTGAGAACTTGTGCTATGCCAAATATTGGGCTCAGCTTTCTTGATACTACCATAATAATAGAGCTCAGTGCTTGAAGGTCTAGGCTCTGCAGCCAAACTGCCGGAAACAGAATTCCAGCTCCAGCACTAACTATATCTACATGCTTGGACAATTTCCAACTTCTCGTACCCCATTTTCTTTATCTGTAAAATGGTCCATTACAATAAATATTGTCTATTGCATAGAGTAAAGCTCTCTGTTGGTGTCATGCTTTACCTACTGGGCTGGTCTCCACAAGGTCAGTGGTCTGAACCCACCAGCTGCTGTTGAGAAAGATGAGGCTTTCTGCTCCCATAAAAGTGTCAACCTTGAAATTTAACAGGGGAAGTTCTACTCTAGACTACAGGGTCGTTGTGAGTCAGAATTGACTCAAGGGCAGTAAGTTGAGTCGTTATCAGAGAGTTGTTGAGAAGATTTGAATATATAATTCACACCTGGTGACTCAACTGTTTAGCACTAGGCTGCTAACTTAGAAAATGAACTGTCAGACTCAGCCAGTGGCTCTCTGGAAGAAGGATCTGGTGATCTCCTGTCAATATTTGCAGTCTAGTGCTATGACCGGTTTTCAGTTCTGTCACATGGGATTGGTATTTGGTGAAAATCAATAACCACAATAACAACAAAACACAAAAATAGCTTTGGGTACACAGCAAGCATTTAATAAACCTTAGGAGTATCCTTAGTACCTAAAAGATTACTATCATTACCCTCAATGGTAGAGGTGAACAAACAAGCTAAAAAGTTTGGGGAACTTTCTTAGAGTCATGCAGCTAATTAGTATTGTTGCTAATATTTGATTTTAGATGTATATGGGCCCAAGGGCTGTGTTCTTTCCACTACACCTTGTTGCCTCATAAATGTGGGGCATATATTGGGAGTTCCTTGGAGAAGTACCTACCAAAATCTGTAGACTTATTTTTCACTGCTATATCTACCACCATCACCCCTATCTGGAAGGATAGCTTGGCTCCCTAGCTTCTTATGTAGTGGTGGTGGTGGTGGTTGTTAGGGATCATTAAGTTGATTCTGAACCATAGTGACTCCATGCTACCCAATAGAACTGCCCCATGGAGTCTCAGAGTCTACAAACTTTAAATGAGCAAATAAATCCTTAGGTCTTTTCTCATGTGGGTTCAAACCACCAACTTTTTGGATAGCAACCAAGCACTTAATGGTTAGGTTACCAGGACTCCTCCAGCTTCTCTTAGATCTAATTAGATAAATTGAATATCCTTTTAACTTCTGTAATACACAGCTAGCTGTCTCCAGGACAGAGACAGATGTCTCCTGCTTATTGATGATAACTTGAATGATCCTCCCAAAATACTGTTTGCTTTGTGAAAACACCTTCTACCATAGTCTCTAATTTAATTTGAGGATCAAATTAAAATCTTGACACCCCACCCTACCCAACTCACAAGCCATGCGAGCATGATGACCTAAAATATAGGCTACCATTAGAACATTTTGCTTTCCTTCCTTTCTCTTCTTTCCCCTCCCTTTTCCTCTCTTTCCCTCCCTTGCTCTCTCCTTTCACCAAGAAAACATGATTCAACATCCTGGTGCTCTTGAGTGACTCTTTGATCCATCCCTGTTAACGCTTATGAGCAGGTAAAGCCCCTGCTTGTCTAATAGCATCATGCGTCTTAAAACATATGGGGGCCTTGCCTCATAAAAGCATCTATCAGTTCTTTCACTCTGCATAACCATGATTCAAGCTGTAGCATCACTGTTGGTGACCTCTGTGATGAGGGGGAGAAGCAAGGGGCTGTGCCTGGGGTTCACAAACAATGATTACTTGTTAATTTTCAAAGAAAATGAAGTGATTCAAAATAACACCTGCAACGCACAATATATTGCTTCATGAGCAATAAATACCAAGCAGAAAATAAAACCTTGAGCCCTATGCTTAATGCAAGCCCAACGCATGATTTATTCTACTGTTTCCTTTCTCATAGCCAGGGAAGAGAAAGCACATTTTTATTCAGTGCTAGGACACCCAACCCCGCCCTTATGTTTTAATCTTCTACAACAAATACATATTGAGTGTCTACTGTTTACAAAGTCCTGAGTGATATGGTCAGATTGTCTTCCTTGTTTTCTGCTAGTATTTTCTAATGTTTCTTTCTTTGTTTTGTTTGTTTTTTTTGTTACCTGGTATCTAGTATTATTCCCTGAACCACTGCCTAAGCAGCATCTCATCCACCTCCTATAAGACTTAGAATCTTTGGAATGCCCTCAAGGAACTAACAAATATGACTGCTTTTTTTTTTAAATCATTTTATTGGGGGCTTGTACAACTCTTAATCACAATCCACACATACATCCATTGTGTCAAGCACATTTGTACATTTGTTTTCCTCATCATTCTCAAAACATTTGCTTTCTATTTGAGCCCTTGGTATCAGCTCCTCATTCATCCCCCTCCCCACCCCCCACCCCGCTCCCCACTCCCTCATGAACCTTCAATAATTTATAATTATTTTGTCATATCTTGCACTGTTCGATGTCTCCCTAGACCAGAGGATGTACACTGGTAGAGATAGGAACTGGAAACACAGGGAATCC
>NW_022103917.1:14667664-14675044 GCF_000313985.2 Echinops telfairi
AAGCCGAGTCAGTGAATGTGTAAGCATCTCAGCGCTGGCAGGGGTCTCCACACGGCTGCTCCAGCACCCAGGGCTGCATCGGGGTAGGTCCATGTGACTTCTCCTTGGGGATGTCTTGCAGGAAGTCAGCCTTGCAAGCTGAAGCAGGGAACTGCTAAAGCAGCTTCACCCTGGTCCGACCATCACAAAGCAAGAGACTCAAGAACTGGAAAGGCAAGGCTCACTGAGCCATTTATCCCTCCGCCCTTCAATTAACCCCACGTGTTTATCTGCCAGGTTGGCACAATTAACTATCTAACTCAGATACCCTTCAAACCTGGAACTAAACCCACCCCCAGGGATCACCTTGCAGCAAAGCAAAAGGCAGACTTATACAGTGGACAATAACATTGCTGAGGAGTATACTCCCATAATAATCAACCATACGAGACAAAAAGACAGCATGTACTCAGAATCAATGCAAAGAAGGCAGTAGGGGCAGTGTAAAACAAAAAAGAAAGAAAAACTGAATCCAGATAGAAAGCAAGAAAGGTAATTGCAACTAATGTTACCAAAAAAAGTGTATATATTTTTGAACAGCAAACAAATGTACTCTGTAAACTTTCACTGAAACCACTTTTTTAAAAGATAAAAAATCTTTTTCTACCACATCACAGTAACACACAAGCCACCACAGTATGGCAAATTGACACATGACTGGTGGGTAAGGCTTAAAAAAGATATGCTGACTTTAATAGTTTTTGAAATAAATGGAAACTGTAACTCTAAGGACAAAACAATCTATGGATGGTGTGAAAATCATTTCTTTTTTAAGAATTAATATCAAACTAGTCCCAAGGAGTTGGAGATTGAAGTCTCAAATGTCTAATTCTCCTTCTCACTTGGGTATATTTCCTCACATTTCTGGATTCTGTGAATTGTTGCAGTGCCGCACAGAAACTCAGGAAAGCTCGAAGAAATGTCTCATGTGATGTTCAGAACAAAATCTAAAGGTCATGCAGGGGTAAACCAGAACCTGGGCCCAGAGGTGATGATGTTGAAATCACACTCCTTGTTTCTCAGAGGGCTCATTTTACCCGCAGGAGGATGGCATGCAAGGGAGTCTTGTTCACAGTTACTCACAGGCAAATTCTATCAGTATCCTCCATCACCACTGCCCACCCAACTTGCTACCAAACCCATGCAGGTAAAGTCATTTGGTAGGAGTTACATGGTGCAGTCAAATTTCACCCACAAGTAATGATTTATTCTCCACCTCTAGACTATATCTTCTTCATGCACATATGACCCGAGCCTATGGCAGGATGTTTCCAGTAAGCATTGGCCTCCTGCTATTTATTCTTCATCAGTCAAGCTTTTTCCCAGACTACTCCAGATGCAGCATTTCTCCTCTTGTCTGTTACATAACATTCCTTATATCCATTATAAGTAACAGTAAACAAAAAAAACCAAACTCACTGCCATCAAGTTGACACTGAATCAAAATGACCCTATTCAACAAGATAGAATTGCCCCCCCCCCCCCCGGAGAGTTTCTGAAACTACAACTCTTTACAGGAGTAGAAAGCCATTTATTTCTTCTGTAAGAGTAGCTGGTGGTTTTGAACTACTGGCCTTATAGATCACAACTGAATGCATAACCACTATGCCACTAGAGCTCCTTCCACAGTAAACAAGATAACCATTAAAATACGTAGTGTGATTCATGCCTGTACTAAGTCTCATCCTAATCCTGTTCATTAGCAGATAATGCCCTCCAAAATGAGACGACAGTGAACCCTCGTTTATCGCGGTTAATCGGTTCTAGACCCTACCGTGATAAATGAAATTCCGCGAAGTAGGATTCCTTATTTGTAAATCAAATATTTTCGTAGTTAGAGCATAGAGGACATGAAAAAACACCCTTTAGTCACCATTACACTCGTATTACCCAATTTATTAAACGAAAAAGGGAAAATACAGTAAAACATTTTGGACGTTACAATTATCATTTATTATTTATTATATTATTTATGGCATCAAGCATGTACAGTATGAGCCAATCTGTGGCAGTAATGACAGAGCATGCGCTGTTACGCAAAAACCGCGATAGAGTGAAGCCGCGGAAGTCGAAGCGCGAAGTGGCGAGGGTTCACTGTATAGCCAAAGGCATATCACATTCAGAGTTATACTGCATAAAATATTATGGTAGGAAGGGCCATATTAATTGAATTTAACTCATATAGGCACTATAGGTGTGTTAGTCTGGGGAGACTAGAAAAACAAATTCATAAACACGCATATGCATATAGGGAGAGGTTTATGTACAAGAGGAATTGAACATTGAGAAAACATCCCAACCCAGTCCAGTCCAAGGCCATAAACCTGATATTAGCCCATATGTCTGATACCAATCTATAAAGTCCTCTTCAGACTCATGAAACACACATGCAGTGTAACCAAATGCAGGATGATCACAAGCCAGTGGGTAGAAAGTCTTTGGGTCCAGTGGCGTTATAAGCATCTCAGCACTGGCAGGGGTCTCTCTCCGGCTTCAGAGGTCTGGTTGCATCCATGTGGCTCGTATTCTGCAATGTCTCCCAGGGAGCAGCAGAGAGAGTGGTGTCTTCCGCCCCCAAAGAGGAAGTCCTAGATTTCCCAGAATTCTCAGGAGAAGTCCGTGCCCATACAGGTCTCATTGACTATCTCCAGATTGACAGCCAAGACTCCACCCCTACACTCAATCCTTAAATTGACATCAGATTAGGTGACTACCACACTAGTCGATAAATTGCTTCTCACAGGGTAGAAGTTAAGAATTCTGAAGCTACTATAAACAGTACTACATGTATACAGGAAATCGTGGCACCAAGTTTCTCCTTGTTGGAGTGGTAGGTTATAGATAAGCAAAGGGCAATGGGAGAATGAGCCATGTGCCATTGGCTTAGTATTGGTGATATGACTATGAACTCATATTTAGTTTTATATATATTTACATGAATAATTTTAGATATGTGTGTATACATGGGCTAGGATACATTCATATATTTGCAAGCTCTGTCCATTAAGAGGACCTAGAAGCAACAACTCATCAGTTGTCACCCAGATCTTGGTTTATAATAGTGTTCTCTCCAGTAAAAAGGAACCCAAATTTCTTTGAGAAATGATTTGTTCTAGGCCTGGGACAGGAATTGCATTTTTAAAAGAACCTAGAGCATTTTTAAGAAAGTGGAGCCAAACAAAGAACAACAAGGAAGCTTCGATAATGAAGGTATGTCAAAAGGACAGAGGAGCCAACTGAAATGGTCAGAACTGAAAAAATTTTGAGCAACAAAATATAATTTAGAATTGGATTAAAACCCCAAGTAAAGCATGAATACTCATAAATCGAAGCTGGCATTTTTAAATGATTGATTAAATGAATAGTTTCAGAATTTCCTTGAGAGTAGGAAATACTTTGTTAATAATCTGGCCAGACTATCTATCCTGAAATATAAATTATTTTATTTCTCGAGGATGGGTTTTTCTTTTCAACTGTAAGGTTACTTAGTTACTTTCCAATCATCAATAAGTTAAACATAACATTACCATGTGATTAGTCTTTCCTCACCTCTATGTGAATGCCCAAAAAAATTAGAAGCAGAAATGCAAACAGATATGTTTACACTGATGTTCATTGAAGCACTATTTATAATAGGCCAAGGATTTAAACAACTCAAATGTTCATCAGTAGTTGAGTGGATAAACAAAATGGGGCCTATACAATAATCATATTATCATCTAGTCATAAGGACAGTTGACGTTCTTATACATACATAACAACAATGAATGAACCTTGAAAGTATTCTTCTCTAAGAGCACTAATCCAGTCAAAACAGGGAAATTTTTATTTGATTGTATTTATATGAAATATCTAGAATAGGCAAACTCATAAAGACAGATGGAAGATTCAAGGCTACCAGGGTCTTTGGGGAAAAGTAAAAAGTGGGAGTTAATTTTTAATAGGTCCAGAGTTTGTGTTTGGGTGGGGTGATAAACGTTTGGAAACAAATAGTGATGATGAGTGCTCGATACTATGAGTGTGGTTAATGTCAATGAATCATATGCATTATTGTTATAACAAATTTTATCTCTTTATATATTTTATAATATTAAGAATTCTTTTTTTAATATTAAGAATTCTTAAAGCAAAGCAACAACATAACAATAGGTATAAACCTAGACATATGGAAAAGCAAATTAGAGAAGGAGGGTTTTTGTCTTACTAAAATAATATAGTTGAAGAGATGGTACCACCTTACTAGCCATATTTCAAAAGAAATTAGGAAACATTTGCAATAACTTAAGTCCACCATAAGATGGGTATTATTACAAAATGTGTGTGTATATGTCTTGTCTTCAAGATCAAGTCACTGTCAGAGTGAATGACTAGTTAACCAGTGAAGCATAAACAATACAAAATTAAACAGATGGCAGTGATTCAGTAGTTATGGAGTGATACCAAGTTAAAGTGGATTATCACTTCCAAATCTTTTATTCTTTTGGTGCTAATGTGCCACATCTTATTCCAAAGTGCCATCAGGCACTCATTCACAACCGCTATGCAACCTCTGCTCTCTTAAGGAGTTTTCATGCAAGCGGAATAGCAGAGCCAGTATGGCAGGACATGCTCTTTAGAATCGGTAAGTATTTTGAAGACTATTTGGCAACTGCTAGTACTTGCCTTCTGAATCTCCATGGCCATCGTTATTAATTGAAAGATTCATGGGAAACTAAGCAATCCCTTCCTTTGGTGACATGAGACTACTTTGATCAGCAACTTCAAGAAGTTGCTGGATGTCCATTTTTAGCCTGGAAAGTGAATCAAGCCAGGACTTAACTTTCTAGCATTGATTCTCAGCAGATGTTTGGCCCAGCATGTTTTCTTAGTGCAGACCTGAAATCCAGATTGCTGCCAGACGGAGATGATCATCTGGAATTTCTCTTTGAAGTAAAACCATATAAGCATGCTTATATGTGTAACTGGGCCTATATGGGAAAAAATATCATAGCTAATAAGAGCAAACTCAGTTTTTAGTTGGGTACATCTATGCTAGGTGTAACTCTCAGCAAATTCCTGCATATAAATTTACTTGTCCGGGCAAAAGAATAAGTTTACCAATGGTGCCAGCCCTTTTAAGATAATTTGTCATTCTGAAAAGGGATATAAATAATCAATTGGGAGTCCTTACTGCATAGATTTCATATTGTGCAATAAATCACTGCATAAATTGCATAAATCACTGTTGGTTGATTTTCTTTATCTTTCATTTAAATCTGTCTTGAATACTTACTTTTTACCAAACGCTAAACTAAGAGATGAGGAAATAAAGATGCCTGAATCCCAGTCCCTGACCTAGAGGAAACCCTGGCAGGCTGCTAGCCCAACGGTTGGCAATTTGTGCCCATCAGCTGATCCTCAGAAGAAAGAAGTGGCATTCAGCTTCCATGAAGAATGCAATCTTGGACATGCTGTGGTGGCAGGTCTACTCTATCCCATAGGGTTGCAGTTAGTTGGAAGCAACTAGCTGGTAGTTAGTTTGACCTAAAGGCTAATATGGACTAGCAGAGGAGTCTAGCAGTCAATGTTAAATTTTCAGTTGTTGTTCCTAATTCTTGGAGTGCTCTTCTATCCACCCCTCCCTAATCACTAGTTTAAAATGATTCTCTGTGAAGGCTTTCCCGGTATTCCTCTTCTCCTCTACCTCCCAACCCTATACTTACACAAAATTAATTCCAGCGGATTTAATCACTCCTTCCACATTCCCATAGCACTTTACTCCTAGTTTTATTACAGCACTTATTACAATAATTTACATTTGGTTGTTTTTATATCTGTGCTTCTCACTGTATTGTATTCTTCCAGAGTAATACATGTGCTTGGTTCCTAGTCTCTAGCATAGCATAGTCTCCAGGCATATAGTTAAATTCAATACAAATTTGGTTATAGGTAAGGAGTAAAAGAGAATTAACAAACATGAAAATCAAATTCTAGATACAATACTATCAGAATACATAGGAAAGAGTAATTAATACGTTTCACAAACAAGGTGGCATTTGAGAAGACCCTTGAAAACTGAGTAGAATTTGATAGTTGGGGGTGGACATTGGGCAGGGGACACAGATGAGACAGTCATTGAAGACAGAACTTCTTAAGAATTTAAGAAGAGGACGGCACTGAAGCTGCAGCTAGGGGAGAGGGGCTTGTCTGATTAGAGCAAATGGGAGCACTTAAGGGGGAAAAAGAGAGAGTGGAGCACAACCTGACCCACCAGGCTTGGAGGACAACATCCCCACTCTTAACAGCCAGTGGACAGAGTGGACAATATGGCTGATCCCAATACGAGACACGCTGTCCCTTGATGGCCCAGAGCCCTAAGGGGGACAATACTGGAGATTTAGTGTCAGGACTGGCCCAGACTGACCCTGTGACACCGAGACAAATCACTAAAAGCTTGCGGCAGAGCAACCTTGGGAGCAGAGCAGGGAGCCCCTGAGGTTGTACAAAGGACAGACTCTGGGGCCAGCGCATGGCACCCCATCGAACCTGACAGAAGGACACGCCTAGAGATAAAAAATCAGACCTTGATCTATTTACAGGTTTGTCTTTCTTTTTTAAAATGTTCTCTTTTAATTAATTTATTCTTCTATGGGTAATTGGTTTCCTTTTTTGTGGTCATTGCTGTGTTCTCACTCATTGCCTATCTTGCTATGGCTTGAATTTTGGTGCATATTATTATCTCTACAGACCTATGTAGATAGGATAGACTGGATGAATAGTCTGGAGGAGAAAATAACGGGAACAATGGTTCCAGGGGCACATGGGAGAGAGGGAGGCGGGGGTAAGGAGGTGGTGCTGACCAACCCAGGGACAGGGTAGCAACAAGTGATCCAAAATCAGTGGCAAGAGGGATGTGAGAGGCCCAGTAGGGATTCAGCAAGGGCAATGTAACCGAGAGAAATCACTGAAACCCAAACGAAGGCTGAGCATGCTAGTGGGACAAGAGGAAAGTAAAAGGAAATAGAGGAAAGAACTAAGTGACAAAGGGTATTTATAGAGGTCTAAAGACTGGAATGTACCTCTGTAAATATATTTATATAAGAGTGTGGGGAAACAGATCTACGTGCATATATTTATAAGTTTAGTATTAAGGCAGCAGATAGACTTTGGGCCTCCACTCAAGCACTTACTTAATGCAAGAACACATTGTTCTATTAAATTGGCATTCCAGGATGCTGCACCTTCCCGACATGATTGCTGAAGAAAAATGTGAACATAAGAAATGTGGTGAAGAAAGCTGATGGTGCCCGGCTATCAAAAGATAGTGTCTGGGGTCTTAAAAGCTTGAAGATGAACAAGCGG
>NW_022103917.1:14675925-14702748 GCF_000313985.2 Echinops telfairi
TTGAGAATGATGAGGGCAACAAATGTACATATGTGCTTGACACAATGGATGGATGTATGGATTGTGATAAGAATTGTATGAGCCCCCAATAAAATGATTAAAAATTAAAATAAATAAATAAATGTTTTTTAAAAGAACTTAAGAATAATCATTGTGGAAAAATAATGGTGTTAATTACATATGTTCCTTATAAGTTCATATAAACAAGCCTCATAGGACTTCTACTATGTATTTTGAATATAACATAGCAGTCTTTTAAAAATACCTGAAATTTTAGGTCATTCTCCTCGTCTCCAGTACATACATTAGTCCAGAGTTTGCTATGTTAGTGCATTGTAAATTCTTATTCATTGATTTCAAAGTCCTTTGCTAAGAAGGATTCCTAATTTTATTACATTTTGCAATACTGCATTCAGTCAGTACCCAAACTTTTACAAGATATTATTTTTGACATTGATATCCAGGGCCTTATGATCCTAGCAATTACCTCTGTGAGTTGTTCTCAGCCACCAAAGACTCAGACATCTCTAAAGACCCTTATGGCGATACAAAGAAAAAAGTGAGAAAGAACAAAAATAGTAATAAATCACCATTGAACAGATTCATACTCTTTCAACTCTTCAAGCTATAACCCATTGCCATCAAGTTTATTCCAACTCCAGGAGATCCCATGCGTTTATGGCAGAACTGCACTGTATAGGGATTTCAAGGATGAAGGAGCTACAAACTGTTCTTGGAAAATTGGAATGAAAAGATAGTGCACTTTTTCTGTGAACTTTTTGAAGCACCCTTGTAGATTACCAAGATTTTCTCCGGAGGTGGAATCCACTTCTCTGGGTGGATTCAAACTGTAAACCTTCAAGCACTAACCATTTGCACCAACCCAGGGACATCTTTTACAGCTATAAAAAAAAAAGTAATTGCTGCCAGCCCTGGTGGTATGATAGTTATGCACTGGCTGCTAACTACAAGGTCCGCAGTTCAAAACCCCCAGCCTCTCAACAGAATAAACTGGGACTTTGTATTCCCATAGTTATAGTCTCAGAAGCATACGGGAGCAGGTCTACCCAGTCCTATAAGGTGCTATGAGCCAGCAGCAATTCAGTGGTTGTGAAAATTGACTTTTAGTCATAGCTACCTTATAGGACAGTGTAGAATTGCTCCATATGGTTTCCTAAGGCTATAATTCTCTATGGAAGCAGGCTGCCCCATCTTTAAACCATAGAGCAGCTAGTAGGCTCAAACTACTGACCTCTCAGTTCACTGCTGAGTGCTTAGCTATTGTGCTACTGAGGCTCCTTTTAACTATGTCATTGCCCCAAAGATTTACCTCCTATGACCGGGTATTGGAAGCCCATGTTGACTTGACTATCATATAAACTCAACCCAAAGGATATTTGACAACCCAGGTTTGTTTTCTTGAGAATATTTACAAGGAGGCTAAGCATTGAAAACTGAACATGTGGGCTAGAGTCCCTACGCATGGAGAAATCACAAGTTCTGAAATCTGACATGGACTACAGCAATGAATGCTTAGGCCCATCAGTTACTGTTTATGTGCGTGTGTGTGAAAGAGAGGGAGCGAGACAGACAGAGACACAGACAAAGAGAGAGAGAGAAAAATTTGTGAGGGAAAGGCATACATAGGCAGCGGAGAATAACAAAACTATAGTTCAGTAAATAGTGCTTTGAGACATTTGCATTTGCTTGTTGTGACCAATCAATTACCTAAATAGCCCATGTATAAATAACATAGCCAAAGATCATCCATGATGTTACTAGGTTGGAAGGCTGTGATAGACAATCACTAGCTACTATTATACTATTCTATCTTTTATGGGTATAACTGGCAGAATTACATACTAAGAGGTAGGAGAAAAAACATGGAAAGTTTTCCCATGGGTATCGGGTGTCGAAGGGAAATGTCTCAAAATAAAAGCCATCCTCGTGTTCAGATGACTTTCTCTCCCATCTATACAGTAGGTACATACACATGCATACATAATGTACTTTTATGTCTTTACTTAGGTCATCCCTGCTCCTGGAATGTTTCCCCCTCATTTTGTACCTATTTAATTCCTACCCATCACTCAATGGAACTAGGCTAAAGTAGTCTTCATTTCTCAAACATTTTTGGTCCATATCATTTAAATATGTTATTGCTTCTTACTTGTTTAATTTGATTTAATAAAGCTTATTGGGCAACCTGTGTGACCTTGGGCAATATATGTGACCTTCCTAAACATTTCAGTTATTAAATAGATATATGATAGCCTCTATTGTAGTATTGTTCTGAGAATTAAATGAGAATAATGCATGTCAAGTGCTCTACGAAAAATAAGGCAATTGTTCAATAACTAATGATGCCCATAGTGGTGCAGGTGGTGATAATAGTGATTATCATCACTATCATCATCAATGTCTCCAATAGATTATGCAACCCCAGAGGATGGGGATTATGTCTCTTGTCTACTTTCTTTTTAGTATTCTTCAAGTTCCACAAGTATTCAACCAGCTAACTTGGTGTTTCTTTATTGTATATCTAGATCTATTCAATGCTACTACTTCAAAGATATAAAATTGAATCAAGAATATAATTTTGAGTTTTTACTGCCAATTTTGGAAGCCCTTGGATGTTTTTTCTAGGTTTGCATGCATGAGTAGTTTGGATCGATGCTGCTGAAGTAATCGTATTCAAGTAGACTATGAGAAGAACAGGAAACCTCTTAATGCTCCCAAGCACCTGTTGTGTGTGTGCGTGTGTGTGTGTGTGTGTGTGTATACATATATATGAAAAAAGTGGGGGGCAGGGAGAAAGAAAGGGAGAGGTAGAGAAAAGGAAGAAGAAATTCTTACACTAAGTTTCATCTCATGGACTGCGTTCAAGTTCCTTGACTGTCTACCAGTTCAAATTGTATTGTTTTAACATTTATAAGAAACTTGAAGTTGAGGCCTTATTCATCACTTTACCCATCAGACTATTATTATAAATAGTTTACATATTGCTAAGTAGAATAGATGCTGGAATCCTAACATAACAAATCACTAGCAAAAATAATTTTTTTTTAAAAGAGAAAAAAAATTACTTGCTTTTCCTCTTTTTCCCCCCAGCTGACAGCACTAGAACTCTGAATGTGGATGCTACTGCGATGACCTTACCTATGTCTGATCCCACTGCATGGGCCACAGCAATGAATAATCTTGGGATGGCACCAATGGGAATTGCTGGACAACCAATTTTACCTGGTATGCTATTTTTAATCACCTAGTACATGCTTTTTTTAATTGACTATGTGGTAATAAATATAGACATATGATATGACTTACTTTGAAGATGGCATTTTCCAGATTTTTCCTAGAGTGTACACTTTTGTAATATGAGCTTTATAGACAGGGTGGCCAGTAGCTACTAGTATACTCCCTATTGCATTTTGGGCAAGTTAGGACATGACTAATGGAAATAGAGTAATGTAATACATAAGCAGTTAATTGAAAGAAAACGCAAGAAGATTTTGGAAAGCGAATTCAAAGCTTGTCTACTTTGTCGATTTTGGGGGGAGCAAATAGACACTTAGATGGAAAGAGAATCAATAGATACAACTGCTTTTAAAAAAAATTGCCGTTGAATTGATTTCCACTTTTGGTAACTTCATTTTTGTCAGTGTAGAACTGTGTTCCATAAGGTTGTCAACGGCTCTTTTTTCAGGAGTAAATTGCCAGGCCTTTCTTCGGATGTGCCACTCAATGGACTTGAAGTTCTACCTTTCATATAGCAACCATTTGAACCATCCAAGGAATCCAGAACTGATACCCCTCAAAGCTTAGATTCCTAAACAGGAGAAGAGGAGCTGGTGGGGACAATCCCAAAGGCTATTTTAAAATATGAATAGTTGTCTGTGTTTCTTTCCACAGAGTAGCCCCGAAGAGAATGGGAATAATGGACTAACTCCATCTCCACTAAAGGGAAAAAAACATTGTCATAGTATGTGAAGGGTTTTGTTTACATATAAAAAGCATCCTGAATACAGGTATTAGCCATTAAAATGGGTTTGTGAATAAGTTGAGGATTGACATCTCAGAAGCCGTGGGGTAGCTTTTTAAACAACCTCCATATATAGCACTGATGAAACACACATCATTCCTCTAGTTATTTAGTACTTTCTACCCCCGACTATCAAGACTCCAGTTCTATCTTACAAATCGGGCTAGACCAGAGCATGTACACTGGTACAGATAAGAGTTCTTGACACACAAAATCCAGGACAGATAAACCCCTCAGAACCAATAACGAGAGTAGTGATACCATGAGGATAGTGGGAAGGTGTGGGGAGAAGGGGAAGAAAGAGGGAACTGATCACAATGATCAATGTCCACCCCCACTCTGGGGAGATGAATAACAGAAACATGGGTGAAGGGATACAGTGGACAGTGTAAAATATGAAGATAAAAATAACTCATAAAGTATCAAAAGTTCACGAGGGTGGAAGGGTAGAATGATGGGGGAGGGAGGAGAAAAAAAGAAGAGCTGATACCAAGGGCTCAAGTTGAAAGAAATGTTTTGAAAATGTTGATGGCCACATATGTACAAATGTGCTTGACACAATGGATATATGTATTGTTATAAGAGCTGTAAGAGCCCCCAATAAAATGACTTATTAATTTTTTTTAATTAAGCAATTGAAAAAATAACCTAAATATAACTCTCCTTGGATTTATTTGTGATCCTATATAAAAGCATGAAAAGATTAGGTCATTCTGGAACCTTGTATCTCAGTGTGGTCTGCACAGTCCAGAAGCTGTTTAGAATTCTAAAATCTCAGGCTTGAAACTTGTCTTCCTGAACCAGAAGCTGCATCTTAACAAGGTACTCCAGATGATTCACATGCATGCCAAAGCTAAGAAACACAGATCTGGGTTGATGTCATGTGTCCTGTCATCCTAGCCCAGATTTTAAAATGCTTAAATGGGGGTCACCTGGGGTAGGAGACAACAGTAGCAATCATACATTAAGAAATGTTATTATACTGAAATAGGAAACAAATAAGACAAGTAAGAAAACATGAAGAAAGTATGTGATTGAGAACGGGTGGGGAAGGCTGAATTCATTATTTGACAGAGGCAAAGAATCGTTCTAACAAACTAATTCTTATGACTGGACTGCATCTTATTCCACTGGTCCAATCATTATTGAGATAAACACCCCAAAATACAATGAGGGCTAGAGTTCTTGGCCCATGGATCTCCTTGGGTTTTAAATGACTGGGGCAGGTTATGATCTCAGACTCTGGTAGGTCAGTCTGAGTGAGGTCCAAGCCTGTTTCTTTCATGAATTTGACTTTGGACAGTTTTATCAGTTATATGCCTGTTATGATACTCAGTTTTCTCATCCATGAAATCAGGCTTACAGTACCTACCTTCTAGGGTTGTTGTTTGTATATAAAGTAGCACAACTTGTGTGGGAAAATGTCACTTGTTAAAAAACTATATTTTGCATAAACATTTGTAAAGGAAGCACTGGGTATTTTATTCATTATTTTGTTATTTCATTATAATATTGTTTATTGTACATACTCATATATAGGCCAAGGTTTTCAGCATATTTTTAATGCAGTTTTTGTGGTAAAATTAGGTGCCTTAGCTGATATTCGGGTCAACTTATATACCTATTCAAACTATATTGCTTATAGATTATGCCTTCGTGTGGAGTGATTCTCAGTGACAGTCTCAAACAGTCTAGAGTGATATCAGTTTCTTTATATGTAAAGGGAGAGGGGAGAATAACAGTATCTACTTCGTAGGATTGCTAGAAAGATTAAATAATATACTGAGCACAATGCTTGGCATCTAATAAGCATTCACTTAAGCTTAACTGTTATTATTTTTTCTACTAGTAATAGTACAATATTCTCTTGGAGGTAAACCAAAAACCCAAAATGCACTCCCATCGAATCAATTCCTTCTCATAGGGACCTTATAAGGCCTATAAGTGTAGAAATAACCCCTGTGGGTTTTCTGAGACTGTAACTCTTTATGGAAGGAGAAAGCCTCGTTTTTGTCCCATGGAGGAACTGTGGCTTTTGAACTACAAACCTTGTAGGTAGTAGCCCAACATGTAACCACTAGACAACCAGGGCTCCCTTTGAGGTAAACAGGGTATCAAAATACTTTCTTCAGATGGCTGCTAAGATGTTATTTAAATAGAAGCATTTGGGCTCTTTGCAACCACTGTCAACTCTAATTAGTGTTGTCCACATCCATATATGTGAAACCTCAAGGATGGGTTTCATTTCCACTTCTATCTCCCTTTGTCTGAATCTTGAGATTAGAGCATGAGCTTTGGATCTAGACTGCTTAGATTCAAATCCCTGCTTTACCATTAAGTACTTATATGACCTTTGGCATGTTACTTTACCTTGGTAGATAATAATAGTACCCATCTCATTAGCTTGTCCTGAGGACTAATAAACTGATGCATGTAGAGTCTTAAAATGATGCCTGGTTCATAGGAAGCCCTTAATGTGCATTATCTATGATTGTTCACAGCCAGGCCTTAATATATATTATCTATTATTTTTGTTCCAAGTATACATCTGATATGGTTGGTGCTAGGTGCCATCAAGTCATTTCCAACCCTTAGCGACCCTGTGCACAACAGAATGAAACCCTGCCCAGTTGTACGACAATCACAATTGTTCCTATACTTGAACCCGTTATTACAGTCACTGTATCATTCCATCTCGTTGAGGGCTTTCCCCTTTTTTGCTGCCCCTCTACTTTACCAACTGTGACGTCCTTCTTCAGGGACTTCTCTATCCTGACAGTGTATCCAACATATGTAAGTCTTGCCATCCTTGCCTCTAACTTGCAATCTACTCTATTTTTCTACAGCAGATTTTTTTTGTCCTTTGGCAGTCCATGGTACTTTCAACATTCTTGTCCAGCACCACCATTCAAAGGCATTGATTTTTCTTCTGGCTTCCTTATTCAGTGTCCATCTTTCATTCTCACATGAGGCGATTGAAATACCATGACTTGTGTCAGGCGCACCTTAGTCTTCAGAGTAATATCCTTCCTTTCCAACACTCTAACAGAGGTTTTGTGCAGTAGATTTATCCAGTGCAACATGTCTTTTGATCTATTGACTGTGGCTTCCGTGAGCATTGATTGTGGACTCAAGCAAGATAAAATCTTCGACAACTTCAATCTTTTGTCCATTTATCATGATGCTACCTATTGGTCCAGTTGTGAGGATGTGGGTCTTCTTTACGTTGTGATATAATACATACAGAAGGCTGCAATTTTTTATCTTCTTCAAGTTTTCCCCTCTTTCAGAAAGCAAGGTTGTATCATCTGCATATATGACATCTAATATATGATTCACAAAATGACATCTAATATATGACTCACAAAATGTTGAATTATGGCTCATTCGTATACTTATCAACAGTAGATGATAAGTAATACAGGGGTGATTTTCCCCCTGGATAAGAACTAGAGAGGGGCAGGTGAAGAGAGCAGTATATGTCTGACTGTGCTGTTGACTGCTTCCTATAAATCTGACAAGATGTCCACAGAAACAGACTACTGGCACCACACTCCAATTCTGGCTTCCCTACTTGCCAAGGTCTAGGCAGGAAGGTGCCTGCTGTTTTTATTATTTCATGTTTACCTGAATGACAACCAAGAATGGTTCTCCCCTAATCCTCCTCACCCTCAAAATTCTTTAATATGTAAAAGGAAGCTACTGAGGTAGAGGGATCTTTTCCCGAAGATCACTCATCTATGGCTCAGTAATTCAGTTACTTTTTCTGACCCTTAAGAGGTTCTCTCATGAGCCCGCTGACTTCCGTTTGTCGTGTCGCCTTTGACCTGTCTGTGACAATAGGAAGGTTTTTGACATTGATGGAAAACAAATGATACATCTTTGACTTCCCTCAGAGAGTTCAAGTTTATACTGTCATGAATGCGGAAACTCTTGGACACATACCTGTCATCAGGGCAATGTCTGATTTATTATGTTTATTGAGTAGAGAGCTGATCCAAGCCACCTCTAAGTTTGGTGTGGAGCTTCCATTCGTGTAATGTGGTGTTCTGTAAAGTTAATCCACAATGATGGCAGATCATCAAGTCCCCACTGGCTGGCAATTGTCTTCTTTGAAGATTATTTGCTTTCTAAGCTGGTCAAATATGACTTATGGTATGTTACTTTTCATATGATGAGTGGTCCCAAACAGAGCCAGGCCTTCTAGTTAAGAAGCCTTGTTTTGCTCCAGGCATCCCAACGAATCTAGGGATGCAGTAATTTAGAGGTACTCAATGAATGCTCCCTGTGCATCTTTTATTTTTTATCTTCAAATAAAAAATCTTTTTTGAAAACTGTTTTATTGGCACTCCATCCATATATCATACAACTCAATAGTTCAATCAAATCAAGAAGAGTTGTACAATAGTTACCACAATCAATTTTACAACATGTTACTTTTCTGTGTACTAATTATTATAAGTGTAATAATTATTAAATTATGGCAAAAATAAACATGACACAACATTCTCCAGCTCAACAACTTCTACATGTATAATGCAGTGCCATCGATACACTTTTCCTGTTGTACAGCCATTCTTGATATCCTTTTCCATTATCTCTAAATAGCCAAGTGTATAGCTAGTGAAGGAAGTCGCATAGTAAAAGAGTTCCTCATAGTTTCCTCATAGCATTGACTATACCACCTCCACAATGAGAGAGAGTTGGAAATGTGCCCTTGGGTGCCTTATTCCCAGAGTAATATAGCACCGTGTGAGCATTGTCATTCTTAAGGAGGCAGTACTCACTGAAGTCAACTGGCCAACTCTGATGAGAACCCAGAGCAGGAATAGGGATAGTCTGTAAGCTTCTCAAGGAGACTCAGACTTGAGTTCTAGTATTTCAGTATCTTCTGGTATAGTGGTTATGAGTTGGGCTGCTAACTGCAAGGTCAACTGTTCAAAACCACCAGCTGCTCTGGAGGAGAAAGACTAGGCTTTCTATTCCTGTAAGGAATCACAGTCTCGGGAACACACAGGGCCAGGTCTACTTTGTCCTATAGGGTTGCTGTAAGTCAGAATCTACTGGATGGTAGTGAGTTTATTTTTGTTGTTGTTCTGCAAATAAAATGTTCCATAAGTGGCCCAAAAGGTTCAGATCCAGAGAAAGACAGGGCGGTTCACTATCATGGTGGGCATTCCACCAAGAGTAGGTAACATATAAAATGTAATGCTCAAAAGCAAAAGAAGCTTGAATCTCATCCAGAGATGGTACTCTCAAGACTCTCCATGGAAGGAAACTGTTAGGAAGAGTAGTCTGAGTGAAATCATTCATTCATTCATTAACACAACAAATAAATTATTCTGTGTCGAGGGTACTATGAGAAGTGCTGAAGATAAAGCAGTGAACCAAAGATACAAAGATTCCTGCCCTCGTGGAGTATACTGTCTCCAATCATTTTAAAACCTCCATTTTTCTCCTTAATAAAACCAGTTCACATATATGAGCTGATTTTTTAATAACAACAGCTCAAAAGTTTCCCCTCCATGCAGTGTATTTGATCATTTTTTTTCTATATCCACTTTTTAATTCATTGAACATACATCTATCTAAGTCAAAGGACTAAAATAGGCATGCTCAGTACTTGCCTTCAAACTTCCACAAAGGCAGACAGCGAAGTAAATAGCATAACAATCCAATGAATTGACACACTAACCCCCCCCAAAAAAAAAACCCCTGCTATCAAATTGATTCTGCCCCAGTAGCGACCTTGTAGGCTTTCCAAGAGTATAAATATTCATGGGAGCAGACAGCCCTAACTTCTCCCAAGGAGTGGCTAGTTGGTTTGAATCACCAACCTTGGGGTTAGCAGTCCAACACCTAACCACAGCATCACACCTAACAACACGATAATGTAACAAGTATCATAGTGAAAATGTGTACAAAAATATTGTGGAAGCAGGGTAGAAGAAGGAGAGTGGTAGGTTGATGGTGATGATCAGCAAGGATTCACAAAGGTCTCCAAGCATTTATGGGAATGTGTCGGGAATAGTCCAGGCTGAGGAAACAGCGCACTCTGGACAGGAGGGTACTCAATACTATGCAGTATGAAGACAATAGTCAATTATTGGTTTGAGTTCGATGTGTATACTGTCTCATTCTACAGAGGGTTTGAGGCAGCTTATAAGAAAGATAACAAGAAAAAAATTTTTTAAATAAATCTACAGCTGGAAAACTAGAAATGAAAATAGAAGGTACAGACCAGGAAGAGAAGTTAATGAGAATTCACATTTGTAGGCCATAGGGTCCCACCCAGTTTCTAAAGCTCTGCAGGCAGCCAAATTAATTTTTTTAAAGGAAACTTGATCAGTTGTATAATTTGAATTTTTGTAGTATCTGATTACTCATTCAGAAAAGTAAACATGGACTTACCTGCACTTAGTTACTACTCTGTAGGGACCAATTTCATATTTTTTTCACCACAGCCAAGATTCTACTTTAAGGACTGTCTGGTAAGAAAGAGTCTCTGTCCTCACCCACCCCACAGCACCTTCCTCCAGAATCAGTCTTTTTTCAAATTTGCAATCCCTGACGGAGACAGAATACCCAGTACAAAAGGTAAGCACAGATTTACTTGTGCTTACTTCATTACTTGGGTTATCTACCCCTGCCTTTTTGTGTACCTGACACTTTAGTTCTGAAAGAAACTTTTCATTGGCAGCTTGATAGAGAGCTGCAGACTGAATGGAGTAGTTGATTTATCCCAGCAACCTAAACACTGGTTTGTAGCCAGTAGCCAACTGATGCTATTACTTTCTTGAGTTTGCCACAAAATGTGAGAATGTGAAAATACACTTTGTCATGCTGATTGGAAGTTTTCTCCTTGATTGTGGTATCATAGACTTCCTATATGAGAACTTTTTCTTTTCAAAATGTGTTTTCTTTGATCAAGTAGTAATAGTGCTAGTACATTGGTTAGATTCTTTGTGTTGTTCCCTATGTCTTTCCTGTAGCAGCCCTGGTGGCGTAGTGAGGTGTATATTGGGCTGCCAACTACAAAGTTAGTAGTTCAAAACTACCAGCCACTTCACAGGAGAAAGATGATGCTTCATGCTCCCTCCCACAAAGAATTACAGTCTCAGAAAGCCACAGGGGCTATCCTACTCTGTCCTCTATGAGTTGGAATCAACTGGACAGCAGCGGGTGCATTATTTACATCTTTCCTTGGCAAAGTTTTATACATGTATTTAAGGTTGCCAATCGCTTACTGGTTGTATAACCTTAGGCAAGGAAAATCTTTTTGAGCCTCGGTTTCTTTAGTTAGAAAATGAAGGATTAACAACAGTACCTACTTCACAGATCTGTTAAGATGAGATTATATAAAGTGTTTAACACAGTACCTAGGAAATTATATCATTCAATAAACAATTATGATGGTGATGATAATTGCTATTATAGCCTTGTAAGTGTTTGCATGGCTGCCTCCAAAAAAAGACTATCAAGCATTTTGTCTCATTTATTCCTTTACCCTAACACCTGGAACACGGCCTGGCCCCAAAATATTAGATAGATGGGCATATGGATATTACATGTGCCTTCATTGTAACCTCCTGTCTCAGGTTGTACAGAGAATATCAAGGGTAATAACATTCTGTGACAACTACCTAGGTTGAGTAAGCACAAGCAGGAAGGCTTAAGGCTATACCAAAACCTTTCTAGAAACCACATGGTAGGGCGGGAACTCCAAGGAATAATTTAACCCACTCTTCTTAGCATTCTCAACATTTCCAGTGAGTGAGAACTTTGGGAAATGCATGAATCAGAAAAATGAATGCAAACCAACACCATTTGGTTCTCTTAGCAATGACCATGCAGTCAAGGAAGTGGTAGGGAAAGGATACTAAAAGAAGAAATGGTAAACACAAAAATGAATTTCTTTTAGTGATGGTAGTTGCTTGCTTGTTCATTTATGTAACCTATTGATTCTAAAAATGACTGTAAGAATGCCTTGGCCTTGTCCACTATCCTTTCATATGATTTCAAATCTCCTTCAGAGGTTTGAACTTTTAATGTCAGATGCTATAGCATATGTTTGTTGGCAGTACTCCGCAATCCTGGGCAGGGGCCTAGAAAAGGAAGAGAGTTCCTCTGGTGTTCTATTTCCAATATGTTCTTAAAGTGTTGACTTGTTTGAGTTTTGAGGTTCAGGGTCATTATGAATTAACTCCATGGCAACAGGTTCAACGAGTTTGGGTTGTTATTTTTTCTATTTTTTTGGTTTTCAGTTGGCAATACTTACATAAAGCCGAAGATTTAAAATGGTTATTTTCTTGGTTAGCATGATAAATCTGCTGCTACTTTGGTGCTTAATAGTTGAAGATAACAGAAATAATCAATGTGATGGAGCTTTTTGAACCGGGTACTGCAGTCGTGGATATTCGTTGGCATAGTGAATGCAACAAAGAAGGGGAGTTTCTCTTCTCTGGCTTTAGCCATATGTCATGAATACATTTGCTTTTAAATGAAATTCATAAAATATTAATGCAATCATACCCAACAGCAGAGTGGTGAGTACATCAGTCAGGAGTTATATTTATCCTGTGTATTTGTTTTTTGTTTGTCTCCATTTATTAGTAGACAGTACATGGAGACAGGCATTTCCTGCTCAGTCAAAGTGGCAGAACTTGTTTAATGAACTGATGTTGCTGTAATCTGTGGTAAGGTAGAGTTGTGAGTGACAAAGCTATATGAATAACAATGAGGAGGCAGACAGAACAATAAAAGGAAGACAAACATTTCAGTAGGAGGAGAAAAATACATGTGATTATTATATTGACACACAATCTAATCTGATATTTTCCTTAAAAAAATAACAGTTTGCAAATGGGTGAGATCATGTTAACAATTTCCCCAAAATCTTTTGCACAAGAAATCAAATTTTTCTGATGTAAATGGCATCCTTAACCACAATACTCTTTGTTTTACAGCATGGGATGACAGGCAGTAAGGGGCCTTAAATTCTCTAAGATTGAAAGGTAGTTCTAGACCCTTTAGCTGCACAGAGTCTATCATGTAGGATAATTATAACAAATGTTTGTAGAATGTGGGATTGAGTGCCCAAATCAGTCAGTATGTGTACTCATGCTTTGTACCTAGGAAATTTACCTAGAGAAGTAACTGTTATGCCAGAAGTTTTCATATCTGTTCTATCCTTGCATCCTTTGAACTAAATGCCATTATTTATGTCTACTTTTACCTAAAGGGAAAATGAGGTACATATATATTAAGAAATTTTCTTCAGGGTCACATCAATACTACTGGAGGAATGTAGAGAGCCACAGAGAGGGAACAATGTGTGTTTGTGTGTACATGCCCACACATGCATGTCAAGGGAGATGACATATAAGGACAAAGGTAAATATGCTCTCAGTCACTACTCACTAAAATGGGATTGTAGAACATTGTTTTTGCAGACGATATTAAGCCAATTCACTTCAGTATCTCCAGAGACTATGGTCCTGAGTCCCCAGTCCAGTGACTCAGTCCTCAATGTGTTTGGTTGCATCTATAAAATATTCATAACTTTGCTCCCTGTATGTGCCACCGTACTCATGGATATATAATCAGCAAAGGTCAATACAGATATCCTCTGTCAAAGTCAATGCCACCCTTACTAATAGGAAGCAAAGCTCCTGTCCTAGGCCTGCACCTCAAGGAACCCTCATTTAGGAATGTCTACTTTAACCATTTTGAAATCCCCCCTTCCGTGCAAAAGACTGACAGGACAGGCAGTGCCTTATCAGGCCCTACATGGGTTCTAGTTACCAGAAATAACTTTATCAATAGTTCCCATTTCCCTCTCCCATGTATGACTGGCCAGAGCCAGCAATGTCATCTGAGCAAGGATCTCCAATTCCAAACAGAACCCACATGGGCCCTGGTCCCCATTTCTCCTTTACAGTGTACCAATGTAGGAGCTACTAGATTACCCAAGGAACTTTTGGATTCATGTGTATCGGGCCCTCCCAAAATCTTGCTTTTAAGAGGATATCCTGGTAAGTGATTCACTCCATTTGGCTAATATGGTATTTTACTCATGGAACCATGTAAGATCGTATCATCAGAATGATGATACTGACCCAGGCTTAGAGAAAATCAAAGCATATATAGAAGACAGTGACCTCACAGAATTTTTGTTTGTGAAGCTCCTTCACATATCCTGGAGAAACATGCCTGACAGACATAATCAGAGGGTGGCACAAAATAAAAATTCATTGTCAATATAGAATGTCATTGTCAAATGTAAAATCAATAATTTTTAGACCCAGAATACAATATTAACTAGAATTGTCTGAAAAAAAACTCTTCAAGGATGGGTGTAAGCCATGCCTTGAAGCCTGGGGAGAACTTTGGGAGGCTCAAATGATTCCAGATAAGAAAAACAGCATAAGCAAAGGCACAGTGAGTAGTTGTTTATTGAGCCTTTCGGGTCTATGTACTGTGCTGAGCACATGACAGTTAATATTTTGTTTACTCCTCAAAACTTCGTACAATGTAGGTTGTCTTAACCCTATTTTGAAGATGAGGAAATGAACATTTAAAAGGTTCTTTAGCCAATCAGAGGTGGAACTAGGACCCAGGTCTGCCTGATCTCCAGTCTGTGCTATTAACCTGATGCTGTACCACAGAGAGATAGGAACTATCAGTATGTGCACAAAGGACAGCAAGGAGCCTTGTCGGATTCAAGCAGAGGGTGTCAGGAACTAGTGAAAGATGAGCTGAGTAGACAAAAGGCAGTCATATTATGAAAGACTTTGCATGTCAAAAAGGAGCCCTGGTAGTATTATTTATTGGGCTGCTAACCACATGATCATCAGTTCAAAACCACCATCAACTTTGGGGGGAAAAGATGAGGCTTTCATTTTCATAAAGATTTACAGCCTTGGAAACCCAAAGCGACAGTTCTGTTCTGTCTCACATGGTTGCTCTGCTTCAGATTTGTTCTTTGTTTTATTGGGTTTTTTGTTATTTAGGGAGGGTGTCAAAATAAAATACAGAGGAGCAGTGCCATCCCAAAAAGAAAAATGCACAGCAATATAAAACATCTAAGACCTGACAATGCTGGGGACATGATTTCTGAAATATTTTACCTCTACTTTAGAAAAGGCTTTGGTGTGAGATATTAAAGGTAACACTCTGCCTCCACTTGACCTTATCTGGTGTCATTTATTTTTCTCTCTCTCCTCTCCTTTTTCAGACTTTGACCCTGCTCTTGGAATGATGACTGGAATCCCACCCTTAACTCCAATGATGCCTGGTTTGGGAATAGTACCTCCGCCAATTCCACCAGATATGCCAGTAGTGAAGGAGATCATACATTGTAAAAGCTGCACACTCTTCCCTCCAAACCCAAGTAATTTTCCCTACAAGTCACTATGTGTTTGGTGTCCTAGAACACAAGAAGTTCAGAGATGCATATTCAGAAACATAAGGATGGGAAGATGTTCTCTTACTAGGCAAGGCTTAATTTCATATGTAGAACAGTAGATTTTGTGTCTGGTTACAGTGAAAGTAGGAAAACATGTTTCTGCTGCCATCTGCGAAGGAATTCCAGTGTGTATGGTACAGAAGGAAGCACCCAACATACACTAGTCTACATAATTTACAGTCTCTCCATTTCATAGCTGGCTCATGTGCTGGTGATGGCAGATATAGAGTGTGGCCTCAACCCACCTGAGGCACATGAGACTATGGTTGGTGCTAAGAATCTGCTGCTGCTGCCATTTAGTCATATAGCCCTTGAGTGACTGCCATTGCATTGATGGGTAATAGACAATGTGTAGCTCAACTAACTCTGAGGACAAAGAGGAATAGTAAGTCCAAGTCAGGCTACTTGCAGCCATCCAATCAGTGCAGTTCATGTGAACACGATCTAAGGATCTGTCTTGTTATCCACGAGTACTCATCTTTCTCCCTAGGCTCCCTTAAAGACACCAGGAAATATATGGTAGCCATATTTCCATTAAAAAGTAGCAGTAATAATAATTGGCTCAAACTTTTTCTAGATCTGTTAGGGTTTTGATTTACTTTAAATGATCAAAGGTTACTTCTGTACATAATCTAAGCCTAATTAAAGCATTCCCCACAAATCTAGTGATGCTAGGCTCTGGTGGCACAATGGTAAAGTGTTAAGCTACTAAACAAAAGGTTGGTGGTTCAAACACACCCAGCGACTGCAGGAAAAAAGACCCGGCCATATGCTTCGGTAATGATTCCAACCTAGAAAACCCTATGGAGCAGTTTTACACATGGGATCCCTGTGTGTCAAAATTTGATTTGACTGCACATAACAACAATAGTGTCAGGTGGCATACCTATGGGAGCCACGAACTTAGTGCTCAGAGATTAGAACTCTTTGTTAAAGGACACAGTTATGGGTTCAGGCCATAGATCAAATGAACCCACCTTACCAAGATAAACAGGAACCTTTGATAAATAAGAACTTATGACTTAAGAAAAATATTTCATCTCCTACCTTGCATAGATATCAGTTAATCATAGGGTCAGCTCCTGGCAAGAACCCAAGTTCTACCTAGTACATTCTGCTCATTACTGGGAGGATTTAAAGGCCAGTCAGGGTTGGTCAGACAGATTATCTTGTCCCCTTAATGCTTTATGCAGCTCTTTTGAACTTGGTTGTTAACAAGGCACTTCCTTCCTGGCCAATAAGAAATCTGGGAAGCCAGCATCTCAGAGATAAGCGAGCATGTCCTAAAGAAGAATTGAAGAACAGGATGACGTTTGTCAGTCTGACTTGCCAGCTCAAATGGCAAGGAAGTTCCTAGATGAATGAGTGTCTGTATCTCTTATTCCTACTGACCTGGCCCCCCATAAATGGTTGATGGATTCCTCCCCCTGCCGTTTGTTTCCAGTGTGTTACTTTTAGCTTAAAGAAAGCCCTCCTGCATCCCTGCTACTACCTTTTTTACTCCAAAATCCATGAAATCCAACATTTCCATTGTTTAAACCGCCTGCTTATTATAAGGGAGACTCCCGCCGATTTAATCATTCATTTATCATGTCATCAGTCTGCAGTAGGCTTTCATGGTCTCAATCAAGTCTAAGCTAGCAGGATGGTTCCCCATCTTTAATGTCTTGGTAGGGTGCAACAGATGATTTTATAGGAGGTTTAGTTTCTGCATCTCCAAAGACTAGCACAGATGCCGTGTTTCTAACACACAGACCACACCAGAGCACTTTAAAAAAAAGTTTCATTGACATAATTTATATAACACACAATTGAATAGTTTAATAATTTTAAAGAGTTGTGCAATCATTACCACAATTAGTTCTAGAACATCATCTTCTTTCTTTTCCTCATTTTTGTTAGCTCCCCCATTTTATCCCAGCCACACCCACTATACCCCTAGGAAACTATTAATCTAGTTATTTTCTGTGTAGATTTACTTATGCTGGATTTCATATATAGAATATTATACAGAATAAAAACAAAAAGCCAAAAGTATGACAAAACAAGTCTCAATCAAAAAAAAGTAGAAAATAATTTAAACTGGTACATTTAAAATAAGGGAAATCAAATGATAAGGTGTTAAATTTTAACGTATCTACATCTGCAATAATCAATTTTACAGTGTTCTCTGTCTGCTAGTAAGGCTGTTCACATCCCTGGTCTATGGTCAGAAGGGATTCTCCAGAGGCTTAATCCATGCGCGTACCCTGCAAATGGATTTTGGGCTTTTACCTGTCATCCATAGCCCTCTGCAAGCCAGGTGTTCAGAATTTAAGTTCGAATACCATTCCCTCCTCCAGATTTGGGTTTTATTATTTATAATCCTTGTGCCACATAGGCTGGTGTGCTTCTTCCATGTAGACTTGGCAGATGTACCTCTAAGATGGCTATTTGTTTAAATACAAGCCTTTAAAGCCTAGGACACTATTCTTTCTGATAGCCAGGCACCATCTGATTTCTTCACGACACTTGAACTGTCTTTTAAAGTGAATGTAGAAATAGTGTCTGAAAGAATCTCTAACTTTTGATCATCTCAAGTAAAAGGATCAGGCATCTTCGAAATATGTTTCTTCTTTCTCCACCTTCGGCTATGTCTTCTCAGTTCTGAATTGGAAGGGTCACAGAGTAAGAGGGAAACAGTTTTCCATCAAGGCTCACTCCTTTAGTTCTTCATATTTGTATTAGGAATGCTGACAGGGTAATTAGTGCCAATAAAATCTGGGCTTCTGGGAATTGAATTAAAAAATAATATTCATGACACAGCTTAAAGTAAACTCGTGCTTTGTTTCCTTTTCAGAGCTTGGGTTTTGCTAAAAGTGAGGCTAGATCATTTGAGTGGGGAAAACATTAAGGAAGAAACTTCCCTTCATTCTGTGTTGAGAGCATGGTAAAGGGGCTACTTGTGGGGGCAAGGGCTTGAGATGTTTTGCCCTTTCTTGTTAAAAGCCCAAAACATTGCTTTGTAAAGATTAGACAGAACAGATGAGAAGACCAGAGACCTGCTGTGACTATATTCCTCATCTTCTCTGAAGCCCACCAACCCTGTCTAAGCCTTGATTTTAAACCCTGTTACTTATTCCTATCTGTCTCTGGTAATTTCTTTTGCACTCATTGGTCTTGGGAGTACTTCTCAGTAATAAAGTCCTGTGATCCAGGAACTCTCATAATCTTCTTCCTCTAGTTTGCTCCTAAATCACCTTTATTTGAAAGCCTCATCAATTCCTTGCTCTCTCTCTCACCTAAAAACTCATCCAAATGCATGCTGTGTATTCAGAACCATGAAATTTTCCTGAGATTCCCATTGTCCACAAATGCAGAGTATAACTCCTGGCCTGAAAAGCCTTCCACTAGTATGCTTCAAGTGATTATCTTCAGTCCACCATTTCTACTTTCCACCTTTAGAGTATAGGTTTAGAGTCTACACATCTTTGTTGTTTTTAGGTGTCATTAAGTTGGTTCTGACTCATAGCAACTTTATGCACAACAGAACGAAACACTGTCTGGACCTATGCTACCTCAAAATTGTTCCTGTGCTCGAGCTCATGGTTGCAGCCAATGGCAGTGTCAATCCATCTCATTGAGGCACTTCCTCTTTTTCACTACCCCTACTTGACCAAACATGATGTCCTTCTCCAGGGACTGGTCTCTTCTAACAACATGTCCACAGTATGTAAGATGAAGAAGTCTCAAAATCCTTGCCTCTAAGAAACACTCTGGCTGTGTGAATGAAAACATTATACACACCTATCCTGAGGTTCAATTATTTCCTGAGCCCAAAAAGCTCTCCACCCCAGATCTAATACTGCCCTGTCCTTGGACAATACTGAAGTTAAACGAGTTCTACTATTGTATGTCTACTTAAATACTTAGTGTTAACTCCAATGGATACTTAATGTACCACTATGCTATCTTCAGTACTATTGACTCCTTCAACTTTCCTGAAACGCTAGATAAGTTGGCGATGTAAATAACTAGAAAGGTGATATGGATTAAGAAGAGAAGAAGACCAAGTATAAGACCCTATGAAATCCCAACATTTCAGTTGGGGCTCTGGTGGCATGGTGGTTATGCATTGGACTGCTAAGTGTAAGGTCAGCGGTTCAAAACCACCACCTGCTGTGCAGGAGAAACTCACAGGGACAGCTCTACCCTGCACTATAGGGTCACTATGTATGTGAGATATTGCAGAATACATGGTAAAAATAAGTAAATTTCTTTCCTAAATGCCACCCCCCCCCCCACTATCATGATCCGAATTCTACCTTGCAAGTCTGGCTAGACCAGAGGATGTACACTGGTACAGATAGGGACTGGAAACACAGGGAATCCAGGACAGATGATCCCTTCAGGACCAGTGGTGTGAGTGGCGATACTGGGAGCATAAAGGGAGAGTGGGTTGGAAAGGGGGAACCGATTACAAGGATCTACATGTGACTTCCTCCCTGGGGGATGGACAACAGAAAAGTGGGTGAAGGACAGGGCAAGATATGACAAAATAATAATTTATAAATTATCAAGGGCTCATAAAGGAGGGGGGAGTGGAGAGGGAGGGGAAAAATGTGGACCTGATGCCAGGGGCTTAAGTGGAGAGCAAATGTTTTGAGAATGATGAGGGCAATGAAAGTACAAATGTGCTTTACCCAATTGATGTATGTATGGATTGTGATAAGAGTTGTATGAGCCCCTAATAAAATGATTAAAAAAAAAGAAATTCCAACATTTCAGAATTTAAAGGGAAAAAATGAGTTACATTTTTGCATGCCCCATAGAAACAAAATTTCTCAAAAGGTATAATCTATACAAGCTGTATTTAGTTTTCCTCCTTTCTTTATGCCACTCCTATTTTGGCCCCTAACCCTCTATCAAAGCTTCCCTTGTGTAAGCTAATTAGTGACTCTCACAAGGAGCCCTGGTGGCATATTGGTTACAGGTTGAGCTGCTAACCACAAGGTCAACAATTCAAAACCACACGCTGCTGTGCAGGACGAGATGAGGCTTTCAATTCCTGTAAAATTTTCAGTCTTGGAACCCCACAGGGATAGTTCTGCTTGGCCATATATGGTAAGGTAACCAGACATCCCACTTTTGGTGGGGCAGTCCCGATTTTTAACAATTTTTCCTGTGTCCCGTGGCATTTTTCAAAAGTCCCGATTTTGGGAAAGAATGCACGACAAGCTAGGGTATACTGTTTTCAGCTGCCATGTGGCTATTTCGCCAGGATATGATTTTTATCAATGGTGTCCCGCTTTACCAATGTTAAAATCTGGTCACCTTAATATAGGGTCACTATGAGTTGGAATCAACTTGATGGTAGTGAAAGTGGCTCTCAAAATGCTGAATCCACAGGCCACTTCTCAATTCTCTTCCTAATTGGCCTAAGGGCAGAATGTGACAATTCTTGATATAGTTCATTCATTTGGCTTCCAAAACACAACATTATCAATTCTCCTCCCACCTCATTAGTTGCTCCTTTTCTATCTCCTTTGCAGGTTACTTTCTGTTCTGACTTCTTATCATTGGAGCCGCATGTCTCAGTCTTTGAGAGTGTTCTCTATCCACACTCATTACTTTGATTATCTTGCATAATATCAAGACTTAAAAAAAACAATATATGAAGTAGCTTCAAAATGTTCATGGAAAAATTCCATTATCTCTCAATTCTATTTTTCTACTAACTTTAAAAAAACCTCTCATATATTCCAGTGACGCCCAAATTTGTATTTCTGACTCAAATAACCTGGCATCTGAATTCCAAACTCAACTCTCCCTTAATAGACATCTCAAAGTAAATATGTTCAAAAATAAAGTTTTAGTCTTGGTCCCCCAAATATGCCTGATTAGCACCCTTCTTCATTCATTTAGTGGCAACTTCATCCTTTCAGTTCCTCAAGCCAAAATCATCTTTGCCTACTTTGTTTTTCTCCCACACGACATCTAATCTGTTAGAAAATTCTCTTAGATCTATTTAAAAATATAACTGTACTACTTTCACCATAACTGCTGCTTGGACCCACTTTATAGCCACCAAGATTAATTTCCTGGACTGTTGCAGTAGCTATCTAACTGTCCCACTAGACTATTTACAACAATCTAGGCAGAATGATCCTTTTTAAAACAGTGGTTCTCAACCTTCCTAATGCCGCGACCTTTTAATACAGTTCCTCATGTTGTGGTGACCCCCACAGCCATAATATTATTTTCGTTGCTGCTTCATAATTGTCATTTTGCTACTGTTATGAATCGGGCGATCCCTGTGAAAGGGTCATTCAACCCCCAAAGGGGTCATGACCCACACGCTGAGAGCTGCTGTTTTACAACCAACGTCATTCATGTTATTTCTCTACTCAAAATTAGTTAATGGCTCCTCATTTTCACTCAGAATAAAGTCCTTTTAATGTCATGTTGTTGTTGTGTGCTATGGAGTGGATTCCAACTCATAGGGCTTCAATGGTTATCATCTTTATGGTTATCATCAAACCACCAGATATTTTCTCCTACAGCTTTTGATTAGCAGCGCAGCTAATTGACCACTGTGCTACTAGGAATCCTTTTTAATGGTATGCAAGGCCCTATGTGATCTTCCATTCCCCTCTCCCACATTGTCTCCTTGGCCTAATAATTTCTGACTACTGTCCTTCCCTTCATTTACTCTGTTCCAGTCACATTGGCCTACATCCTAGTCCTTTAACATGCCAGGCACTCTTCCATCATAGGGTCTTTGCACTGGGTCTTCCCTCTGCTTAGGATAGTCTTCCCTCAGATATCTGCAAAACGAAATCCCTCTTCTTCCTCCAGTCTTTGCTTGAGTGCCCCTTTCAAAGTGACTGATCACCTATTTAAAATTTCAACCTTCCCTATCACATTCTGAGCCCTGTTTACCATCTCTACTTTTTATAACACTTAGTTCCTTTTAACAAACCAGATAGTTTATCTATCAGATTGATTGTTTATGGCATCCCTTCATAGAATGTAAAACTCACAATATCAGGGATTTCTATTTTTACTCATGCATTCCAAGTACTTAGAAAAGCGACTGGCACCTAGTAGGTTTTTAATAAATATTTGTTGAACAATGGAGAATTAGAGTGTGAGAGGGAAGAAATAATGCCAGAGGCAAAAGGATTCTGGAAAGGGAGGTTTCAGAGAGAATGTGAGGTAATTACTACCAGAAGCTGATTACTTCCAAATGTGTACTTTCAGTTTGTATTTCTCATCTGAGTTTCAGACACATATACCCAACTGCCCTCTGCTTTTTTCTAGGTAAATGTACCTCGAATGTACACAAGTGGTTTTCTAGTATACTAGACAAACTGCCAGGCAAGAAGTCTAGGGTAATTGTGATCCAGGAAAGAAAATTCAAAGTGAATCTATAATTAGGTAATGCCCCGAGCTGTAGGATCTTGAGCTAGTCACATAAGCTTTTTGGATTATGTGAATTGTCTTGCCTGTAAAGTGGGGATTTAGGGTTACTTTACCTCTAAAGATTCAACCAGCTCAAAATTATGACTCTTTCATTAAAATTGTAGCTACCACAGTTATTCTTTACCCAGGAAAAAGCCTTCAAACTATATTAGGAAAAGCAAAATCAAACTGGTATGTGGCCCATACAGCTTTGTACCTGCTCTGGAACAGATGGTATAGCATAATGGTTAAGCACTTGATCTCTGATGTGAAATATGTATCTTCAGTACTTAATTAGCCATGAGATTTTGGGTAAGTTACTTAACCTCACTGATCTCAACCAAGTTAAATATCTTCTTTTGTCCTCCATTTTTATTGCTATGTAGTTTACATATCATACAATTCAACAGTTCAATCATATCTCAAATACCATCCATAAAGTAAATGGCTCACACTTAGACTAGAACAAACTGAGCACCAGAAGCTTAAATGTTTAGTGCCCCCATTTTCCTAATAGTAACATCCCCTAACTCCCAAGAATGGAGAGTTAGCAAAAGGAAACTCTCTGAAAATCAGTTACATTTTTACATCAGATAGCTATCAGATTGGCACAATTCCTAATAGGGACCTCAGTGGAAGTTAAAGGGGTGATACCATCTTTCCAAAGAAACTACTTTAAGAGAAATTAATTGTGCCAAAATTTTTCTCTTCAGTTTCCAGACCTTCTATATGGAAAGGTTACCTCCTGGACTGGACTGTCAAATAGGAGTGAGTAGTTAGTAGCTGGTGAAATATCTTGTGCTGTCTGGGGAAACACTCAGGAGCCAAGAGAAGAGCAATTTTTTTTATCAATTTACAGTCACAAAGTAGACCCCATTTTGATCTCAGGGCTAGATTCTAGAAAGAGAGTTGGAGAAAATAAGTAAATTGAACATTAATAAAGATTGACTAGCTTTATGGTAATATCCAATTAGTTGAGATTGCATTTTTTTTAATCTCGGGGACTTCAATCTTGTCAGTCTAATAAAATCAATTCAAAGACTGTGTAGTGTGTGCATTCTGGCAAAACAGCTAAGGGATCTGTGATGTTCCTTTGGAAAGCATTATGCAAGTGGTTTATAAGCCCTTTGTGCTTCTGCTTGCATCACTTCTCAAAGATTAGCAATGACTATGATCCTAATGCTGATTGCCAAATAGGGCTCCCCAGAGTGAATGCTTTGATGTAATTAGAGCTAGAAGCTCCTCCTTTTCCATTACCAGAGATTAGAGTGCTTTATGTTCTTCATTATCTTGAATCTATTTCCATGGATGTTTTCTTCTCCATCCTGAGTGGCGACTGGGGTGTTACAAGAGCTTAGTACATTACCTGATCAATAGGTGGACTTTGAGTTTGCTTTCCTGTGGGCTTATCGTTTCTGTGTCTGAAACACTGTATTTCAGTGGGATGAGAAAATCAGTCCCAGACAACAAAGTGCTTTGGGCTGTTAATTAAAGAACAGGCACTATCCATTAAGGGCGATAGTGCAGCCCATTGCTTTGCTTGGTGGCATACACCTAAATCTCAGCAAATGCTGTCAGGGAGGCTGTCTACATTTACCCTAGGAAAAGATAAATCCCTGGTCTTCTTGACATTGCTCTTAATGGATTTTAGGTCTCTTTACTTAGCAGGCAGTCACTGCAGAAGAACCAGAGCTTCTAAATAGGGTGATGGCTTCCTCACAGAACCTTAAGTTCCCATGAATATAGTCAGGGGAAAGAGGATTGGGGTTTGGGGAGTGACATGTAACTGCAACAGCCACACAATTTCTTTAGAATAGCTCGATGAATCTAAACATAGACCCAACTGAAAAAAACTAATTTTTCTTAAAGTGATTATTTGCTTCATGAAAGGATCCTGTGCCATCCATCCCACTGACATCAACTCAATTCCAACTCATAGCAACCCTACAGGACCGACTAGAACTGCTCATTAGCGTTTCTGAGACGGTCAGTCTTTATGGGAGCAGACAGCCTCATCTTTTTCTTGAGGAGCTGTTTGTAGGTTTGAAGTGCTGCTGACCTTGCAGGTAGCAACACAACACTTAACCCACTGTGTCACCAGAGCACTGTCCTTTACCATAAAACCCCCAAAACCAAACCTACTGCCATTGAGTTAATTCAGATCCATAGTCACCCTATACAGGGTTGCCATGGCTTGGGAATCTTGAGGGCTGCAGACAGCTTCATCTTTTTCTTGTGGAGCACCTGGTGGGTTAGCAGTCCAACACTTATTGGACAGTGAAACCAGGGCTCATTATCATCAAATTCCATTAAATTCCCTTAAACTTCATAAGACTTTTATTCTAAAACAAAGTTTTGTTGTAAAGGCTTTGATATGAAAACATACCTCTAACTATATGAATGCTCTTGAAAATTCCTTGTCTTTTAATCAGTGACAGGATTTTATGTAGACTATGGTCAAAGCCATTCTTCACTGCTACAGATTCTTCTAAGTAAAGCAAGGAGCCAAGAGTTGAGGTCAGCTCTTAGATTTTATTCTACTCTGAATTTGTGGTAGAACTTTAGGAAGTTACACAATTAGAATTAGAAAATGTGGAAATTAGAATTAGAAAATTAGCAAATAAGAATAAGAATACAATGACTACTATTTATTGGGAACCAATTAAGTGCTACACACTGTACCATATGCAATATAGACAGTATATTATGTGTCATATATTACATGTGGTATGGAATAGCATCCTTATTTTACAGAAGAGATAAAAGATTCTCTGAGATGATGTACTTTCCCCAAGGCCATGCAGAGAATGAATAACTGTGGTAAGATTGAATCTAGGTTTACCTGTTCCTCGTGTATGCCCTTCCTCTGTATATCTGATGTGCTGACCTTTAGCAGTTCACTTACCTTCATTCAGCTAAAGAGTTCCTTTTGTATTATCAGAGGCATACAGTAGGTCAGAAGCTTTTAGCTACACATTAGAATTAACTGGGGAGATTTTATAAAGAAGAATCAGTGCCCAGGCTGCATCTAAAGTAATCAACTCATACTTTCTGGGGTGAGCCCCAGGCTTTGTTTGTTTATTTGTTTGACTCCCAGGTTGATTTTAATTTGTCACTAGAGTTAAGACTGACTAAACGTATCATGTCTACAATCACTTGTACGTCTTAAAAACTCAGAAGCGTAAGTCTCAGACAAGTTTTGGCCCTCATCTTCCTCTTTTTTTACCTAAAACTGCAACTTCTTCAGTGGCTGTGACGAAGACATTTATGGTTCTCATCTTTTTTTGTCTATACTTCTTGTATGGAATAAAATCCAATACAAAAAAACTCTTGAGAATACAAGTGGGCTTCAAAAAATTAAGGAAAAATATCATTATCTTTTCTTTTCCTTTTCATGAATCTTTTAAAGTTTCCTTGCATAAGCATTTAAAAAACTTACAAGAAAATATTTAAGGTCCTTGATTCTCTCTATCTCTTTTATTGATTATAGAGGGAGGAGGAGGGGCCATGAGACATTAATTTTTCTGAATCGTACCAATAAGACAGACATTGGTAGCAATGTGAGGAAGCTAGAGGTGCTGATACCCAAGGAAGCTCCCAAATCAACTGCTTGCCAACTTGGATAAGCTGGGGGCCTTGACCTAATCTACAAGTGAGGCTCATTTAGTTGTTTGTTGTTGTTGTTGTTTTCGAATTTTATTTTTTTTATTTTTTTAACATTTTATTAGGGGCTCATACAACTGTTATCCCAATCCATACAAACATCAATTGTGTAAAGTGCATTTGTACATCGTTTCTCAAAACATTTTCTCTCCATTTAAACCCCAGACATTAGGTCCTCATTTTTCCCCTCCCTCCCCGCTCCCCCCTC
>NW_022103917.1:14703632-14716476 GCF_000313985.2 Echinops telfairi
GAATGCCAATTTACTAGAAGAAAGTATTCTTGTGTTGAGGGAGTACTTGAGTGGAGGCCCAATGTCCTTCTGCTACCTTAATACTAAACCTATAACTGTAGGCTCATTGGACTCTGTCTGACTTTTGTAACACATCACTCTGACAGCTATAAATGTTTTTTGGAACTACTAACCCCGTCATCGTCAAATTAATCCTGAAATAGTCCTTTCAGTAAGCATAAACACAGAGCATTCATTGAAACATAATCTGAATTAAACAAAACTTTCTCTCAGGAACCCTGCTTCTGAGAACTTCTGAAAGTAAAAGTTTCAACTGAATGGGGTCTCACCCCCCAACCCTCACTAACTATCATCTTATTAAAATTAACTGAAAGTTGAGCTTAATTGGATATCATGGCAAAAGTCAAGAACAAAACTAAAGAAGTCTGGATGGGATAGACGAATGGCCTGATTCTTTACCCTCTAGATATCGTGATCAACAAACCATTAACTAAAGTGATATTCAGGTTCAAACAGCAATCCACTGTGGGGCAGGAGGCCATGTTCCCTGGCACTCTGCCAAAAGTTTGATGGGGATAGCAAAGAAAGTCTGTCAGAAGTAAACATTTTAATTTTGAATGCTTTTTTGCCTTTCTACTTAGATCTTCCACCTCCTGCAACCCGAGAAAGACCACCAGGATGCAAAACTGTATTTGTTGGCGGCCTGCCTGAAAATGGGACAGAGCAGATCATTGTGGAAGTATTTGAACAGTGTGGTGAGATTATTGCTATTCGGAAAAGCAAAAAGAATTTTTGCCACATTCGCTTTGCTGAGGAGTACATGGTGGACAAAGCCCTTTATCTGTCTGGTAGGTGATTCATTGTGAGAGTTTGAAGATCTGTGTATTTGCATCTGTGGCAGCTACAGTTTGGGCTTACTGGTAATGGTCTTGTTGTCAGAGATGGAGAATGTATGTCACTGCCTACTTTTTCCTTTAAAGCTCTGCAATGGCTCCCTGTTGTCTATCAGATAACACCTAACATGTGACATACAAAGGCCTTGATTATCTGCTTTGCTCCTACCTCTCCAACCATGCTAATTCTAGTTCCCATAATGGGTGGGGGCATTTTATGCCTTTTCCTGGGACTGGAATTCACTCTTTAACCACCACCCCTCCCCCTGCGCTGCCCCACCCCACCTCAACTCACCTCCACATCTTAATATCTTAAAACTCTAGTCCAAACACAAGTGATGCTAGGAAGCATTCTCTGATTCAGCTCCCCATTCTGCTCCAAGCTAGTTTAGGCATCCCTTTCTTTGTGCTTTCTCCTAATTTGGTACCCATTACACTATATGGGGACTATCTTCATATGTCTTCCTCAACAAAATGAGAACTCCTAAGGACAGAGGGTATGTCTCATTTGACTTTGAATCTCAGCACCCAGTATATAATTGGTACACAGTAGCATTCTTAAAAAATAGTCATGAAAGTAAGTTAGAAGTCAAAGATTTATTGACTTATAGGTGGCATAATTGTTATGTGTAGGACTGCCATCCATAAGACCAGCAGTTTGAAAACACTAGTCACTCCCTTATGGGAAGACAGGGCTTTCTACTCCAGTACAGAGTTACATTCTCAGAAACAAACAAGGACAGTTCTACCCTGCCCTGTAGGGTCACTATGAGTCAGCATCCAGTCAATGGCAGTGAGGTCTTTTGTTGTTGCTTTAGACAGAATTGAAGGCTGCTAGAGAAATAGCAAATACCAACACAAACAGACTTCCTGTCATCAAGGAGATTACAATCTGGACATGAAAAAAAAGTGACATACCGATGCAAATACATAGTTAATATCAGGTTCTGATAAGTATTATGAAAGAGATAAAATAGACTAGCATGTAGAGAGACGAGGCAGTGTTGGGAGGAGCATTTGCTCCTCAAGAAACAGGAAATTGTTAGAAACTTTAACAAGGAAGATGATTGTTTCTGAAAGATTAATTTAACAGCTCTGTATGAAATGAATTAGAGAGGAGGAGAGAAGATATTTAGAAGCTTGTTGTGATAGGCTAGAGAATAGGGTTTGAAAAAGTAGGCTAGTACCAGGAGAAAGATGTAGAAGACTCATTACAGTTTCTAAGTGCTGTAGAATATAGCTACTGAAGAGTCAACAGCACTTAGCAATGATAACAGCATTCTGAAATAGAGTATTTTACTAAGAACATAAAGTCCTAAAAAGGATTGCACGGTTGTACATAACAGTACATAACAGGCAACATGTTGCTTGGGAGGTGTCCATGGAATCATCATCGAAATCAGTGCCCCATTAATAACCACATCCTGGAAACAGTCTCAGGGCTATAAATGGAAACGGGGTCACAACCAGGTGTAAGAAAACAACTGCATTTTGCCCTTTGAATTTGAACTACCAGCTTGAAAATTCACACATGCTAGAAATCCCTGAATTGGATGGCTCTCATGGCACATTGTAAAAGAAAGAGGTTAAAATACACAAGCAAACAAAAATCCCTTACACAAAGATGTAGAAAAACATAGAAATCATCTGTTGAATTATTCCTGTTGGAGTTGGAGCACCTTTGGGAACTGGCATTGTGCCCAGCACACCCACCTCCTCTCCTGTTTAGTGCTGTTGACACAGAGCCCTCATCATCCTCTTATTTCGTCCTCTCCACAATCCTGTGAGAATAGGCAAGGTAATCATTATTAGTCCCATTTGGCTGAAAGTTCTGAGGATCAACTAGGATGAATGGCCTTTAAAGTGTAGTGTAAAGGACACTTTAGACATGTTTACTTATAAAATATATTTTTCCCCTTTCTAAAAAGTATCAGGACAGTTTTAGAATTACTGGGTAATATTCTTTCTAACAATTTTATTGAGGTGTGGCTGACATGCAGTGAATTTCACATATTTCAGAAATGCAATTTGATAACATTTGACACAAGAGGGGGTACCCCAAAAAAACCTGGAATTTTTTTCCAAGCTATGTATTTAAATTTTCTTACAAAAAAACTGATCACCTCCAAAGAACTCCGTTGCACTTAATATATTTGTCAAATCTCCACATTCATTCTTGGAAACATTTTCCAAACTCATCTGTTTGGATGGCTGACAGTTACCTCCCTTATTTTTTTTCTTCACGTCTTTGATGTCATCAAATCTCTGTCCTTTCAAGTCTGTCTTCATAACAGTTTGACCTGATAGAATGAACTCCAAATGTTTTCAGTGTCGTCCGTCCAGGAAGTAGACGGACTTCCGGAATGAGGTTTGTCATCAATAGACATTTCATCTTTTTTGAAATGAGAAAACCACTCATACACTTGAGTTTTTCCCATAATGCTCTCCTTGTAAGCTGTGTTCAACTTTCCAATAGTTTCTGCAGCATTTTTCCCGAACAAGAAACAAAATTTCTCAGCAGCACACTCTTCTCTTAAATCAGTCATCACAAAATCAAGGTTCGAGTGAAACTGCTTTTACGAAAAAATTCACTGTGATGAGAGAACCTTCCCAGGGGAAGTCACTAGGTGCACTAACTAAGACTGAGTTGCTTGATGCTCCCCTAAAATGAAAAAATACTAATAAATTTCCACTCCACCCAGTGTAATTCCGTTTTTAGGGGGATACCCCCTCGTATGTATATATACATGTACAACCCCAATATAGTCAATAATGAGCATATTCATCACCCCCCAAAGCGTCCTCATTTCCCTTTGCAATCTCTTCTTCCTGCCCTTCCAATGCCCACCTCCCTAGGCAAGCACTGCACTGCTGTAGGATTTGTTTGCATTTTCTAGAATATCATATAAATAGAATCCTACATTATGTATGCTCTTCCTTCCTTCGTAGAGAGATCTAGATTTCCAGGTGGTATTATTTTCCTTGGGTCCGAATTTCCTTTGACACTTGTTTTGCTTCATAGGGTAGATCTGCCCCTGATTAATTCTTTCAGCATTTGTAAGTATGAAAAAAAACATTTACTTCACCTTTGTTTTAGAAAGATATTTTCTCTGGGTATAGAATTCTAGGTTGACAATTTTTGTTTTTGTTCTTTTCCTCTTCCATGTTTCTTTACTGTGTTCTTTCTGGCATTATTTCTAAAAAGAAATATGATGTGACCTTTACCTTTGTTTCTCAGTATATGAGGTTTCCTTTCTCCTATGGCTGTTTTTAAGCTAATTCTCTATCAGTAGTTTTGTGCAATTTGATTATGATATGCCTTGGTATCATTTTCATCATCTTTCTTATGCTTGGTGCTTATTGAACTGCTTGGGTCTGTAAGTTTATAGTTTTCATCAGTTTGGAAAGTTTGCTGCCCTTGTTTTTTCAAATACATTTTTTTCTACTCCCTCTCTTTATAGGCTTCAATTAGGCTTATATTAACCACTTTGAAGTTGTCCCCAAGTTCATGGAAGCTCTTTCAAATTTTTTATATATTTTTATCTCGCTATTCCATTTTGGGGAACTTCTATTGTTAAGTCTTCAAGATCACTAATATTTCTTTCTGAACCTAGATAACTAGGCTACCTCTGAGTTTCCCTCTGTACACTGAAACCCAGGCAATCAGTTGGGGAAGGCCCAGGGATCACTTCACTTGGTTACTGTCTGTCCATGATCACTGCTGTTCACTGCCTTAAAACACACTCTGTCCTATGTTTTGCCCCAATATTTTGTTGTTTAAGGCATCAGGGTAAATGTGGTCCTGTATTCTATGTTGGCCAGAAGCAGACGTTTTTGTTAAATACAGTTCTTGAAAGACAGGCTGGAATCATGGAAAGTATAATGAATTTTGAGTCTTACATACTGGATTCAGGTCCTAACTTCTTTCATATGCTAATTATTTAACCCTGGGATATCCATGTAACCTCTCTGACTTCACGGATGCTCACCTTTATCTTCTGGCAAAATTCTGCTGAAAATGATGTGGATAAATGTGCATGGAAACATCTGGCTCAGTTCCTGAGACTTAGAAAGCACTTCATGTATTTTGTTCTTGATGTCAAGAGACTTGGGTACTACTAACATTTTTTAAAACTTGTCTTAAACCTCTTATCAAGTTAATGCCAACTCATAGAAACCCTATAGGGTAGAGTAGAACTGCCCCTGTGAGTTTCTGAGGCTGTAACTCCTTACAAGAATAGAAATCCTCATCTTTCTTCTGCTGAACAGCTGGTGGTTTTGAATTGCTGACCTTGCCATTAGAAGCCCAATGCATAACCGCTACACCACCAGGGCTCCTTTGGATAACATAGCTGGGTTTTTTTTTTTTTAATAGAAATAGAGGCATGACTCCTGATTTTCTGAATCTCAGTCCTATACCGCTACATCACAATCATACTTCCTCTCCCCCCCCCCATGAATACCAAATTGCATGTCATCTAGGTCACATTCAAAAATTCAAAATCAAAACCACTGGCATTGATTCGGTTCCAACTCATAGCAACCCTATTGGACAAGGTACAACTGCCCCTGTTAGTTTCTGAGACTATAACTCTTTACAGGAGTAGAAAGCCTTGTCTTTCTCCCATGGAGCAGCTAGTGGTTTTGAATTGGTGACCTTGAGGTTAGCAACCCAAATCATAACACTCAATACCACTTGAGCTCCTAGGTCACATATAGGACTCCCCATTGTAGCTATTTTCCCCTCTTGTAACAGAATGGCTCAGAGTTTCCAAATGCAACTGTGAAGCAATTTGATGGATGAAAAAGTACTATGCTCATATTTGTAAATTTTACCAAAATGTTATATAGTGGGATGATGTTATCCCAGGATATCATAGTTTGAGGCCCCTTTTTTCTTCCCTAGTGCTATGTATAAATGTTCACTACTCATACCATTACCCACAGAGCTGCACTCTGCAGAGGTAGGTAGCAGATGGAGGAATGGAACTCCTAAAAACAATATGGACTCAAACCATTTAACAGTGAATAAACTTTTTACAGAGATAAGGCTGGTAGTGGGGAGAGAATCTGGGGTTACTTGGTCACTTGAAACAGCAGCAACCACATCTCCTTCTCTCACGCCCCACTCTTATAAACTCAGGTTACCGAATCCGACTGGGCTCTAGCACTGACAAAAAGGACACAGGTCGGCTCCATGTTGACTTTGCACAGGCTCGAGATGACCTATATGAGTGGGAATGTAAACAGCGCATGCTCGCTAGAGAGGAGCGCCACCGCAGAAGGCTGGAAGAAGAAAGATTGCGCCCTCCATCCCCACCTCCCGTGGTCCACTATTCTGATCACGAATGCAGCATTGTGGCCGAAAAACTGAAAGGTACAGAAGGCATTTAAGTTTCATGATTACAAGAACACTGCTGCTCTTCTCACCCTTTTTTTTTTTAAGAGAAATTTAATCAATGTATTTGTGTTATTGGCTTTTGTGTTAAGGAAATCTTCCAGAAATGCAAGAACCAGAAAATGTACCCCTTCAACTTATGTCTATGCTCCTTCACTATCTGTCTCAAGGGATTGTGTTTTTCTCCCTGGCATTGGGTGACTAGGAATAAATAAGTTTTTCCAATTCTCCCAAGCATCAGAAAACTATAGCTATTACCTCTGACTTGAGATATGTGCCCCCTCTTTCACAATGGATACCAATTAGTTTTGAATTATAAATCAAATGAGTGAACCAGAATGATGGAATTTGAGATGGCTCTGAAAACCTCTGGTCAAATCCCCATTTTACAGATGAGAAGGCAAAGGCCCAAAGAGCCAGAATCTTGGTACACATTCTCAGAGCCTTTAAAGATATAGCTAAGACCACCAGAAGTGTTCCATAAGTTAAATGGCCGAGTTTTTCCCCCCAGTAGCTATGGAGACTTTTAGACACTGCAGACTTGACCATATCAATTTTGATTCCTATTCCCCTTGCTTGACTCTTGAGGACATTTTGTTAATTTAACAGTAGTTGTCCTGCCTGGCCTCTTGTGTGAGTAGCTCAAACCCAGCCTTTCTCATTCTCTGAATGTGGCAGATTTTCATGAATGAATACTGGTATCTCTTCAATCTGACTGATGGCACCCACCCAGCTCTACTGGCATGAATTGTCCCTGCTGCTTGTGCTGTAGACTCAGCAAGATGCAGTTGATCTGACTTTACAAATAGGTCTCATTCATTCAATGTGTTTGTACCACATAGCCTAAAGGGCTCACACATGTCAGGACTCCCTTGCTTGAATTGATGTTGACTTCCTAAAACAGAAATGGGGAAGATACAATCTAGAACAGAAACACAAATAATGATAGCACTTTGAAAAAACAAAGATGGTTGAAAGCATTGGCAAAATGTTAAGTTTAAAACCATTTATATGATACCAAGAAGTCCTATGGAGCTTGTTTTTGTTGTGCTTTCTTTTAATGGAATCTGTTAGTTATGGCAACCTTCAGAGAAGAAAACTAAGCTTCAACAGAAAGACTGACCTCTACTTGTATGCCCACATTGAATAAAGGGTGCAAGGCAAAAATACACATTATAGTGAGGCTGCATGTAATTGCCCACCCACAGAGGTACGCCCCACAACTCTAGGCCAAATCAAGTTGAACGGGTTTACCATTTTTAGGACTGAACAAAGGAACAAGAAAAGCTATTGTTACACCTTTTCATGTAAATATTGTCTTTACATGAAATACATTTCATGACATGAAATTCTATGTAAATAGTGTACTTTTTTTCCCCAGACTGGTGGAAAACTCAACTAAAAATTCTAAATGAAAAAACATGCATTGAGGAATCTATCACTTGCCATAGAAGTTTTGGGCCAGAGAGGCCAGAGAACCCTACACCAGGACTTCAATGGGATGCTAATAGAGATTGGTGGGCCAGAAGCTTTGGAAGAGCTGTGCTAACTATTTGAACTTCAGAGAATAGCTTCTAGCTAGCTGCAGCAATCCTCTAGGAGGGTTCCTCAGGCAAGAGACACCAGTGTATAGAAATGTAGAAATAAAATGAATTGCATCAAAATAGATTGTGACTGTGACTGAGTAGAAGGCCTGGCACGGTGGATTGAATGCAGGAGTGATGTTATCAAAGATCAAATATGTAAGTGCTTCTACCCTAAGAATTAATCTCTTTAACTCATTTTAAGACTCCTTCCAACACTATAATATTTTTGACCCAAGGTAAATTTAAAATTGTAGAAGTCTGACATTCCCACACTACTCCTTCACACACACACACAGCTCAGAGAGGTGAAGAAATTTGCAGTATGTGAAAGTTTGTAATATCGGTGAAGAAAACGTTTTCTTAAGGATATCATTCTTCTGAAAATTCTTCCTAGATCACACCAATATGGCTGCTTTTTGAGGCTTTCTGTCTGCTGTGTGTGTGTGTGTGTGTGTGTGTGTGTGTGTGTGTGTGATTTTCCTTAGTAATTCATTTAACAACTCAAAAGCAAAGGTGACCTCCCCCCCAGCATATTGGGGAAATAGATTAAGATTTGGTTATTTTTTTATGGTTCTCAATAGAATTCTCTCCTTTTTTCAGATGATTCCAAATTTTCTGAAGCTGTTCAGACTTTGCTCACCTGGATTGAGCGAGGAGAGGTGAACCGTCGCAGTGCCAACAACTTCTACTCCATGATCCAGTCGGCCAACAGCCACATCCGTCGCCTAGTGAATGAGAAAGCTGCCCATGAGAAAGACATGGAAGAAGCAAAGGAAAAGTTCAAGCAGGCCCTTTCTGGAATCCTCATTCAGTGTGAGTGGAAGTCTGAGTTTTGCTGGAGGGGGTGAGGACACTTGGTCACAACTCACTATATAGACAGGAGCCCAGACTCATAGAGCTATCATCCTCTGTGTGGTACTCTCCTGATTTCACCAAATGTCCCAGTTTCCAGTTCCATGGGATCAATGTTGGCATAGCCTATTTCAGTCTTTTCTAGTGTCTCTGCTTCAGCTCTTTAGAAACCCTAACTCTTAGGCCCACTGTTCTCCACTTGTTCTTATTCTCAAGGTCAATTACTAGCAAACCTGGACCTTGGTGGAGAATTTGAGATTTCATTGCGGGAGCATTTTTCAGCTTTTCTTCAGATTTGGATCATTTTTATCATATAATATATTTTTGACACTCCATATGACTGATACATTTATTTATTTATGTTTACCAAGGCAGTGGACTAGGAACCAAACTTGCTACTCCTACTTTTTGTAGTGTGTTTCCTCTCCTCAACTTTTCCTTGGATGGATAGTAAAGGGAGTAGGAACTCACTGAAATGCCCATTTTTCAAGTGCTAGACCATCCAAACCTTTGCAAAGTGTCTTAAATGTGACAGAGCAGAGAAATTCTCTAGTGCCATTTTTGCTCGCTATATGATAGAACTATACCCTCTTATCTTTTAGGGGAGGCTTTGCATTTACTATAAGAGTGAGGGTACAGTTTTATGATGTTGCTTTTAAACAATTACAGTTTACTCTTACCATATAGTATAAATCGCTCATACATAATTGGGATTAAGGAGGAGTTGTTCCATTTTCAAGTTTTATTTTGAAAGATTTCTTTTATTTTTAAAGTTTATGTGGGCATAGAATCCAAGAGGACAAATGCTCATGTCTTGAAAACTCCCATATAAATAGAAAGAAAGGGTGTAAAGCCTTAAATCATCAGAAGACAGGGTACAAGCAGCGTGGTAAAGCAAGACAGGGCAGCATCTGAGCATTTTCTTGCTGTGACCATCTGACCAGGCAGGGTTTTCCCAATAGAGTCATATCTCGGCATCCCCTTTTAAACTACTTAGGCTAAACTCCATAGACTATTTGTTCCCAGCTCCCCACCTGACACTTTGAGCAACCTTGCAAAATACTCTCTAGGGCTGTACTTATCCAGTATTGCTCCCTAAAAGTTACATTCTTCCCATCCACAGAACTCTCTAAGTAGACCTGAAATAGATGGAATCCATGGTCAGTTTTGATCTGATGCTTCTGGGTAAGCATACCTTTCAAATGCTCAAATGGGAAAATTTACTGCACCATCCAGATGACTTGTTTTGTTGAAAGAAGTCAGTGGGAAAATGAGCTAGTGCAGTTTGCCACTTGCTGCAAATGTTGTATGGGGTCAATAGTACAAAACCACACTTAGTACAACTCTTGCCTCACCTGCCTGAATAAGCGCAGATTGCCTACACTCGAACTTTAGTTACCACTTCAGCCCAGACCTTCTGGAGGTCATTTTTGTCCTCCTGTGTACTGATGGCTCTGCCTCTGTGTGCCCTTTAGCACAACCACAATCTAGCATAATGCGATAACAAGCAGATCCAGCAAACCTGATGCTTTGTTTTCTTTCTTGTTTCTTCTCTTCTCTTTTGTCATCCCTGGATGACCCCCTGGCCTGATTCGCCTGCTGCAGTTGAGCAGATCGTGGCTGTGTACCATTCAGCGTCCAAACAAAAGGCCTGGGACCACTTCACAAAAGCCCAGCGTAAAAACATCAGCGTTTGGTGCAAACAAGCTGAGGTTGGTAACTTTTTACTCCAGGAGTCCCCTAGGAGGACAGTTTCTTTCTTTGACCATGTTATTGATTTGGAGTGTAACCAACATTAAAGAGTGAAAAGCTCCTTTGGTCACAAAAAGGCCCTAAGGAAACACTTGAAGGCTATGTTCTATAGCCTGTCACTGTGTCCACACCACCTGCTGCCCAAAGGGTAATAAATGTTCACATGCTACGTGAAATGCCTTTTGCTGGATGGAAACCTGAGTAGTGACATTACAGCTAGGATAATTGTCAGTTTATTTCTTTAAGCTTGTTAGTCTTGTACGCAATAATAATTAGTGACCTGTGTTTCTAGTGATAGTAATATTACAGCTGTCTTACATTTATTAGAGGGTCTTGACCATTGAGGCTGGAAGCTGCCTGGTGTTACACTGGAGTGTTGCAATTTCTGCGCTTCTTTGATGAAACCCATTCAGCTGTCTTTCTTTTTAGGTGGCAGCTTTAAAGGTAACTGAGGACTCTAATTTCAGATTAAGGTTGACACATGCTTCCTGGCCTGTGCCAAAGTGACATTTTTAGCATAACACTAGAATATGTGTGATGCAATTATAGGTCACTATTCTGAATCTGAGATTAAAAGCCAAGAGAGGAGGCTTGTTTTCAGTGCTCTGCCTTTAGCAATGGTGGTGCATAAGCTTCAAGCTCTTCTGTTCCTCAAGGCAACTGCCTTGCCCAGCCCTGAGGCTTTCAATCTGAAGGTGCAGCAACTTTTTCAACATCAATGCTGTGTTCTCCTTGCTAGTCTTGCACTGGTCTTATTATATCCATCAATGCTGGCTACCATGTTCTTTAAGATTGGAATAGCATTTTGAAAGCATTTACATGTTCTAAAGCATTTCTATTGGTCATCTCACCTATGTGGATAAAGCAGAAAGCACTGGACCGGAAGTTAGACATGAATTCAAATCTCAGTTCTGATAGGTTACAGCTAGGCAGCTAGGAGCAAATTATTCAACCAGTTTTACAGGATTAAAATGAGACCAGAGATGTGTAAGCAGTTTGAAAAATGTGAATACTACATAAATAATAGCTAGTACTCTTTGAATCTGCTTCTCACTGCTCCATAACACCCATAGGAAGTAATTCATACAAAAGCTCACAGCTAGTATGTGGTCAATTCAGGACTAGGCATTCCTCTTTTCACTGTGAGCTCTTGTATGAACTTCCTCATAGCCTTGAGCCAGTCGTTAAACCTTTGTAGACTTGAGTTTCCTCACCTGTAGACAGAAGGTAATACACTCTTTGCTCTGTCCTTCATTAGATCATATCGGGATAATTTGTAGGGTAAAAATTTGAAAGCCATGAAGGGTATTTAGGGGGAAAATAAGCTCCAATGCTATTGATAGACTGACAGTTGCTGAGCCATCAGTTCTGGCACAGCAGAGATCTAGCTCTGGGGCTCCTTAAAAGCAAACTCCTGAGAAGGAAATTCTTCTGGGTTGGGGGTGGGGGGCTGTCCATGTAGTTGGAATTGGGACTGGCCCCTCAGACCTCTCTATTGTTTCCCTGCTTCATGCCAGTATATTGCATTCATGTCTCAGAGCACCGGGTTGAAGTCTGGTCCCTCTTTCCCTGTGGAGATATAAACACTACCCTCCTCTTGGGTGGGTTAGTGTCCAGAGGACAACACTGAAGCTACAGCTGGGGAGAGGGACATGTCTGATAAGAGCACACACAAGCAAATGAAGGGGGAGGAATAGAGAGTGGAGTGCATCCTGACCCAGCAAGCCCTAGGGACATTATTCATGCTCAGGGCAGCCAATGCACAGAGATGACCATAGGGCCGGCCCCACTATGAGGCACGATGTCCCTCACTGACCCATAGCGTGATGGGGACAACACTATAGACACAGTGCAGAAATTGAGCCTGATCTGACCCTACCACACAAGGCAAAACATTAAGGGAATGCAAAAAAAAAATCAGGAAGGGGAACAGAGCAATGAAGTCCTCAAGGAATAACAAAAATAGATTTGGGGGCCAGGGCATGGCACCCCATCATGTTTTGTTTTTGTTGCTTTGTTTTGCTCTGTCTTGTTTTTTGTGCACATTATTGTCTTTGCAGGTCTATCTAGATAAGATAGTGGGATAAACAATCTGAAGGAGAAAACAACGGGACCTCTGTTCCAAGAGGACATGGGAGAGGGGGAGACGAGGGAAAGGAAGTGGGTGTTAACAAACCCAGGGACAAGGAAGCAACAAGTGATCCAAAATTGATGGTGAGGAGGGTGTAGGCCTGGTAGGGCTTGATCAAGGACAATGTAACCTAGAGAAATTACTGAAACTCAAATGAAGGCTGAACATGATAGTGGGACAAGAGGAAAGTAAAAGGAAATAGAGGAAAGAACTAGGAGGCAAAGGGCATTTA
>NW_022103917.1:14717363-14726375 GCF_000313985.2 Echinops telfairi
AGCTGATACCAAGGGCTCAAGTAGAAAGAAAATGTTTGAGAATGATGATGGCAACAAATGTACAAATGTGCTTGACACAATGGATGTATGTATGGATTGTGACAAGAGTTGTCTGAGCCCCCAATAAAATGATTTTTAAAAAAGCAAACTCCTGAAGACACCAACCCAATGGATTAGAGTCACAAAATGCTAATCCCAACCCACCCAATGCCCTCAAGTTCATTACAACTCATAGTGACCCTACACAGGTTTTGTTGTTTTGTTTTTTTTCCCCCCTGAGACTCTGTCAGTCTTGACAGGAGTATATAGTTTCACTCTTCTCCTGCTGTGAGCCTTTTGAACCACCTGCTTTACAGTTAGCAGTTCATTGTTTACCCAACTGTCCCACCAGGACTCCTAAAAAATCTAATAATATTTTTAATTATTTAAAATATGGTAATTTGAAACAAGAAACTATTTTTTATTAAAAGATCATTTTATTGAGAGCTCTTATAGTTTTAATAACAATCCATACATCAGTTGTTTCAAGCATATTTATACATACATTGTCATCATTATTTTGTAATCATTTACTTTCTATTGAGCTCTTGGTATCAACTCCTTGTTTTTCCCTTCCTCAACGCCCCCCCCACCCAAAGACAAGCGATTATTGAGGAACTTTGGTGTCATAGCAGGTCAGCGGTTTGAAACCACCAGCTTCTCTGTGGGGAAAAGTTAAGGCTTTCTATTCCTGGAAAAATTTAGTCTCAGAAACCCACACGGGCAATTCTAGCTTTTTCTGTATCATCACTAGGAATCGGTCTTGACTCAATGGCAGCCAATTTCTCTGTCTCTGATGTTATGTAAAGCAAAGCACAATGAAATGGTCTTTGTCCTCAGGGAATTAGAAAGATTACTAAATTGATGGGCAAGGGTAGTAGAGTTAGGTGCACTAAATTGTAATTACCCAAATGCTTTCAGAATAAAGGCTGAGAGATTATACGATTTATATTATATTATGATTTATATTCTATTACGATTATAGAGAAGTAGTATCAAGTCTCTACCCTTCCTTGACTACTCAAAATCTTGTATCCTTCCTAGGCAGTTAAAAGAGGTGCTGGATTTCCATACCCTTTACAGAAAACCCTACCGGTACAATACTACCTTTAGTAGAAGGATGGGGCCCTTAGGTTATCAGGGAGCTGATGTCTTAGACATCACAGAGCTGATGTCTGCGCCACAGCTGATTTGTAAACTACTTTGCAATGAAATATTCTTCATCAATGTTGTTCTTCAAAGTTTGCTATTGTTCTCACAAGCCTATCTATATGAAAAGTCTTAGAACAGTGTTTCTTAACCTTCCTAATGCTGCAACCCTTTAATACAGTTCCTCATGTTGTGGTGACCCCCAATTTTAAAATTATTTTTATTGCTACTTCATAAATGTAATTTTTCTACTGTTATTAATCATAATGTGAATATCTGATATGCAGGATGTATTTTCATTGTTACAGGTTGCACATAATTAAAGCATAGTGATTAATCACAAAACAGTATATAATTATATATTGTGAAATATTTATTTTTAATTTCAAATAAATGAAATTTTGTCTTGAAGCATGGCGTAGCATGGGTAACAGTCTTCACAACAGGTACTCGTATGTGGGTGTATCTGCATGTGGGCAGACTCACCTGGAGATGGATAGAGGAGCGGTGTCTCGGTTCCTAAGACCATCTGAAACATGTGTCTTCGGATGGTCTTAGGCATCCCCTGTGAAAGGGTCATTCGACCCCCCAAAGGGGTCTCAACTCACATATTGCTGTCTTAGAACTTCAAAGTTAGCTATTCTAAATTCCCAGTCACTCGCTCCATGGGAGAAAGACTGAGCTTTCTCATCTAGTAAAGAGTTACAACCTTGGAAACCCACACAGGTAGTTCATTCTTGTCCTATATGGTCGCTATAAGTAGGTACAGACTCAATGGCTGTGAGTTTGGTTTGGCCTTGAAGGCCTGAGTTCAATTACATGTTCAGTCAAGTGGGTATTGCCAGAGACATTTCTCTGAGACTGTAGAGAGCTGAGAACTCTGCACCCCATCACCTAGTATTGTAGCAGAGTATGACTTGACAAGAGCTTCATGTTTCATACAGTGTAGACCTTATAGAACCCAGAAAAATTCTTCTGCCTATTTGATTGGACTGAATTAAGGTCAACCTTGAATATCTGAATGTTGATATAGAAAACTCCTGAACATAGATCATAGCTTGAGGCCCTCCTCTGGCATTGCCTTCCCTAAACCTAAACCATCTTCTGCATTATACTGAATCATGTCTCTTTAAGTCATGTTTTTACCCCACACTGCGTACTTTCAGTCAATAGCAGGCAGATCTGAGGATGGAAAGGAGGTGTCCTATGGGAGGCAAAGTAACTACTCTCTTACAATTATAGCACCCCACTGAGAACCAAAGCATCTCAAAGAATGGCCTTGATCCACCTTTTTTAGCCTAGGAATCAGAGCTGAAGCTCAAAATTGAGAGGTTTCAGCAAAATGGGAGTTTCTGACATATAACTGTTTTACCAGTTGACACTTGGAACATGCCAACAAATGACCCTCTTTTGTCACAAAGTACTGTTCCTTGTCCCATGGCCATTATTGCACCAGCAAGCAACATTTAAAGAGTCTGTATTGAGAAGAAAATGCCCCCACCTTGGAAGAACTGAATCTGGTACCATATGCTGGGCAGACTATCCTGCTAATGAGTCCTTTTCGCTGGTTTACATTGCTGCTTTGTATGTACATGAGACTCATACATATAGGGGCCTATGTGCGACTCCTGCTGAAACAAGTGGAAAGGGTGGTAAGCGTAGACTGATTCCCAGGCCTTTACTGAAGCCTGGTGTCTGCACTGACCTTACTGGCAGCGCTGTGTGTTGGGAACTCTATCCATGACAATCTTTCCAAAAGAGGATGCTGCCACCCTCTGGGGTCCAGTAGAAGGATCCAGGGGGCTGCAGATGCCAACATGGACAGTTTATCCTGGATTATGGGCTATGGGACAAATGCCTCTTTATTTTCCTGAACAAGGGGCAATAGGCTAAATCTGTTTGGGAACCTATAGTTTATGAAATCATTACATTAGAGGCTAAACCTTGGATAATGTATAAAACCTAGCACCATAGCAGCAGACAACGGAAGATGCCCCCTTGTATGCTCCTTAATATGACATTTTATATCATTGGACCAGAGAAAAGGGGATCTGGTGAACGTCAGCATTTTCATAAAAGGAAACTCTTTGATTGCTAAAATAAGGTCTTCTCTAGATTTACAGGCCGACCATTGCAAATTCTGAGGAACTGTTAGCAGGTAGCTATTCAAATCAGGTACATACTCTTGGTTTTAGAACCCAAATCCACCAATAGTAGCTATTAGCTTGCAACCATCAAAAAAATATGGATGCACACAGATGATTATTATAATTTGTCAATACAGTGGTAAAAATTAAGATATTTACAATAAAGACAAAATGAGTAGCTGCTGAGGCTGCTTATATACAGCTACAGTGCATTCAGTTATCTAATATGGCTCTTATAGCCATAACCTTTGTTACTCCTATCAAACACCCTTTTCCCTGATGTGTCTGAGTAAGACATTTCAGAACTCTGATAAGGATTATATGATTCAGCTGTGAGTGACTGTTAACTGGGTTAATTGTTATTACCATCCTGTAAGGTACAATGAAATGGTCAATCAGAAGCAGGATATGGGGGGATTGTACTACAATCGAGAGAGAAGATCCAGGGATGACGCAAGTATTTTGTAATCCTATATCCCTGACCATTGAATGGCTTTGATCCAGGAGACAACTGTAAAACCAGAGTAGTGGCAGAGCATGAGACAGAGTAGTGAGTTTCCCAGCCCACAGAGCAAGGGAAGCTTCTTTTCTTCAGGCAGAAGGTACCTCCAGGCACCCAAATGGGAGAGCTGGATTTGCTGACCAAAGGAGTTGGAGCTGCGTGCCTTCAGGCTGAGGCTTATGATGGAGTGGCATACCCTTTGGACATTGGCAGCCCTAAAACAGCTTTTTAACATTGCCTAAGTAGAGCTGAGGCCAGACCAAGAGGCTGAATGCCGGGCAGAGAAGCAACTTCCCTGACTGAACAATGGTATTCTGAGCATTTCTCACCTAAACTGTGACCTCTTAACTTCCCTAATAAACCCCGTAACAGTAGGTATTGTCTGTGGATCCTGTGTGGCCATTCAGTTATCTAATCCAGCTGAAAAGTACAGTGTGCTGTGGTAGGGACTGTTGGTGTTAGCAATTGGTAAGGAAGGTTGGAGAGCGAGTACTAGTCTGCCCTTAGCCTCATAGAAATTTTCGTTGGACAGCTGATGCTAATAATAATTCTTTTCCTCCCACCTTGTGAAGTTAGAGGAAGTCAGATGCCACCTTCCTTATTCCTTATTTTTTCCAATCAAAATTCAAGGATTTGTTTCCTTGGCTTGAAGGTTGAAGGTCATGGTTTCATGGGGCATCCCAGTTAATTGTCCTAATATAGTTAGTTTTTCTCTTCTACCTAGGAGTTCATTCCATAATACCTTGGGTCTTAAAAACTGAATGACTTGAAGCAGACATTCAAGACAGAATAATCGGTCTCTCTTTGCGTAGAGCCTCAAAGGACTGAGGAAAGTAAAAAACAGAAAGAGGATACAGAATATATTGGCTCCAGGAATAACTTCCTGGAGACCAGGGGACCAGGAGACCAGAAGATCTGTGTAGTGCCCAGCTACCACTCTTGAATATTTTGGTCCAAATCCTGATCAAAAGAGGGAAAATGTAGAACAGAATTTCTAATTTTCAGAAACTCTAAACTTCTTGGAGCCTTGGAAGTTCATGGATCCCTGGTTCTATTTCCTTGATAATGTTTAATTGTTAAACCAACTATATCCCCAAAGTCTTCTTACAACCAAACAATAGTTTAGCTTAACTAGTGGGGGTGGGACATTATGCTCTTTTGAGAATTCACTATATATGGTCAAATTGACAACAGGAAATTGAAAGATTAGATAGGACCCTTAGTAGGCAGGGTTAATGTTAATAGAGTAGAGCAACTCAGAAAGGGGGATGAGATTAGCTGCACAACTTGAATAATGTAATCAGGGTCACTAAATTGTACATGTAGGAACTATTAAATCAGTGTATGTCATGCTGTGTGTTTTTTCAATGACAACAGCCAAACTTTTTTAAAAAGATACCAAATAGTCAACAATTGAAGCAAAAATGAAACTGTAAGGGGGCAGAGAAACAGTTTTAATGGAAACAAGAGAATGTTTATATACTCTGAAGACTGGAACCAATGTCTCTGAACAACTTGTGCAACAATTGTTGACCGGGAGCCTAAACTGCTGTGTAAACTTTCAGTGAAAAGACAATGAGTTCTTATTTTTTAAATATATTAATACAATTTGGATCAACATAATTTATACTTCTGTTCTGTAGCATATAATAGACATTGATTGGAAACTGTGGGCTTTTGTTCCATTTTATTAAATATCTTAGAATCCAATGTCTACTTCAGTGTAGAAACTCTTTCTCTCTCTCTCTCTCTCCTGCACCTTTTTACTCCCTCATTTGATCCCTTCCCCACCAGATTGCCTGATTTATATTGAAAGTCTGGGTAAGTAGAATTCTGTTACACATGTAATAAAAGGGTAGAAACTTAAATTTCCAGGTAAATGCATTCCTAGCATAAAGCAGGAATAAGATTAATTTAAATCTATGCAATTTTGTGAAAAGTATAGATAACTAATGTGCAATGATTTATGATTTGCTTATTTTAAGATAAATCAAAAATACCAAGTGGTAGGCAAAATTACTCTCTTCATGCATTTTCCTCTGTCTTAGATTTCTGAAAGTGCTTGATCCTCCATTGTGGAGTGGTGTATGAATTTCGAAGTATCAAAAAAAGTTATCATTGCAGCTAACAAAACTAGTATAATGCATTTTTAGAAGTTACTATCCTTGACTATTTAATTTTTTTAATTTAAATCAAAGACCTGCTGGGGAAGACAGAGGGTTTTGAATAGGCAGGAAAACAATAGAGAAACTTCAGGAGAGCTATTTACCTTTTGTAATAGAGTCTGTCAGGGACCTGACCCAGTCAATTTTAGGGAACGATTTAAAAATGCAAATTGCCACACAATGTTTTTCATGCCATTGCCACTCTTATGCTTTCAGCACTAAATCCAAATGTCAGGATGGGCAATGAGGCACATCTGGGAGGCTGCTGTTTCCCTTGCTACCCTCACTTCGTGGACTCAGAATCCTCCTCCTCCCTGCATGTACGTACAAACATGCACTGTGTCTTTGTCAGGTCAATGCCATCTCTTAGCCCTTGACTCTGATGATACTTGTTAGGGTTTATTTCTCAAAATAGAGCTCTTTGATGCAACTGAAAGATTCAAAAAATGGGTATCTCAGATATTAAGTCCTCTAATGACACAGTTTTCTAAGAATTAAAATCTCACTTGGTTGTACACATCACTTACTAAATTCTGCCCCTTACATTTACTTTAGTATGGTATCCTATAACCTTTTATGTTCTTTTTGCCTTTTGTCCCATTCATATGACTTAGTATTGAATATAAATGTTAGATAGATAGATGATAGATGATAGATAGATAGATAGATAGATAGATAGATAGATAGATAGATAGATGATAGATAGACAGTCAGACAAAGAACGATAAGGTCCTTTGTTTCTTTATAGCTGAAAAGGATTGTTTAATGATTAGAAGGTTCTGAGTTCTCCCACTTTGCCTGACACTGGGTGATTTTGAATAAATGTCCCCTTCATTTTTTTTTTACCCCACTTCATAACAAGTAATTGAAACTGCTAATTCCTGTTCCTGAAGTATTTTGATGCATTTTGGCAAAATTTGTCCATAGATCTGCTATATTTGTAGAGTTTTAGTTAAGACATGAAAGACCTATAGATAAGCAGTATTTCATAGTAATTGAACTTCTTATACTTCTAAGAAGAGATTATGCCTTCTTACCCAGCTGGTAATAGAAAGATGCTTTGTTGACATTGAGCAGCTATAAGGCATGTCTTAGCTCTCAGATCTTGTTTCACTGGGACATTTCCCTAGAAGGAACACAATTTGTTCTTCTGAGAATGATAGTAACTTTCCCAGAGTTAGGTGACATGTTTTTGAATTGACACTTGGTCTCTGCTATTACCCTCTGACATCCTACATTTTTGTTAAGCAACTAGAAGGACCATGACTTTTCCTGATGCAGAAAGTTGTGCAATATTCGAATTTGTCTGCATCAAACATTACTATAATCACCCTGCCATCACATCTTTTTGAGGATAACTGAAACCCAGACTTGAAATACAAAGATTCTTACAAATGAACAATTTTTTGTTGCCTATGCAATGAGTTTGAATCAGACATATCAAATCTCGCTATTGGCACAGTTTCTTAGAGTTCATTTCCATCAGTTTTAAGTAATACCCACCCACCCACAGAAGATGCTATATTAGCACTTATGATTTCTATTAATTCTTAGCTATTGGTGATGATACTGAACAGCTCACCTTTTTAAAGGGGTCTTTTATTTATTAGTATTGAAAACTTAGCCTGATAGAGGGTCCCTTATCTTTGCTGATAGGAAGCGGCTATTAGTTAAAATATTGACTAACTATAGCATTAATGATTGAAAAATCCATTTGAAATATTTATGTTGTTGTTAAGTGCCATCAAGTTGGTTCTGACTCGCTGACCCCTATGTACAACAGAACAAAACCTGCACTCTCCTTGCAATTCTTTTGTTTAAGCTCCATCTGATAACCTCTGTGCCAAATCATCTCATCAAGGGCTTTCCTCTTTTTCACTGCTCCTCCACTTTACCAACATGATTTCCTTATAGGCCCCCTAAATGGAGGCAGTTTCTATCAAACAGCTTTAACTCTTTGCTTCATGACTGCCCAACTGGGGCTAACAAAGGCAAGAACTGATCAACTTGGTGATGAACAGTTTCTGAGGGGCATCAGGTGGCCTCTATATGATGGCAAGCTACTGAAAAATGCACAGTCCTGTTGACTGTGTGTGTGTGTGTGTGTGTGTGTGTGTGTGTGTGTGTGACTTTCCACTGTGATCCTGGTCCTGTTCCATGTTCTTTATGCATTAATGGAGATCTGAGTTTACATCTGTTGATGCTTCCCTTCAGACTGAAGAACGTACTTCTTGTAGTCCAGATCTGTTGCTTCTCAATTCTCCCTAGTTTTATATGCCTGAAAATGCCTTTAGCTCAGTTTAATTCTTAAAGGAATTTGATCTAAATATACAATTCTAAGTAAATATGTTTCTTTTCTGCTATCACTGTAAATGCATTATTCTAACTTCTGGACTTCATTGTTTCTGTAAGAGATCAAAGTACTAAAATTATTATTCCCCCATATAAGAGGAGTTATCTATTTTCTAATTGCTTGCAAGATCTTCCCTTTACTTAATAACTCACTGGAAGAGACCTATATTTGCACCCATTCCAAAAAAGGTGACCCAACAGAATGCTAAAATTAGAGAACAATATCATTAATAGAGCATGGACGTGAAATTTTGCTGAAGATCATCTAATAATGGTTTCAGCAGTACAAGGAACTGCCAGAGGGTCAGGCTGAATTCAGAAGACCTAGAACAAGCTTTTGCATTTCTTATGTCAAATGGACCTTGGCTGAAGGCATAAAATACAAGAAAAATTTTTACTTGTGTTTTATTAATCATGCCAAGACATTTAATTGTTTGATAACTATTGATAGCCTTGAGAAGAATGGAAATTCCAGAGGACTTCATTGTGCTCCTGCAGAACTTGTACATGGATCAAGAGGCCGTTGTGCACACTGACATGAGCAGGGAACCCATAGAGAGGCCGGAGGGGCCCGCCCCTTTACCAACTAAGTGGAAAGCACCACCCTCCCCCCCACAAGAATTCACTTCAGAGGACATTACTGAAGCTACAGCTCAAG
>NW_022103917.1:14728459-14740695 GCF_000313985.2 Echinops telfairi
TGATACCAAGGGCTCAAGTAGAAAGCAAATGTTTTGAGAATGATGATGGCAACATATATACAAATGTGCTTGACACGATGGATGGATTGTGATAAGAGTTGTACAAGCCCCCAATAAAATGATTTATATATCAAAAAAGAGGCCATTGTGCGAATGGAACAAGGCAATACTGTATGGTTCAAAATCAGGAAAGGTGTGTGTCAGGGTTGTATCCTCTCACCGTACTTATTCAAACTGTATGGTGAGCAAATCATCAGGGAAGCTGGTTTATAAAGAAGAATGTGGCAGCAGGATTGGAGGAAGGCTTGTTAACAACATGCAATATGCAGATGACACAACTTTGCTTGCTGAAAGTGAGGAGGACGTGAAGCACTTGCTAATGAAGATCAAGGATTGCAGCTTTCAATATAGATTATGACTCAATATAGAAAAATTACCAAAATCTGTACAACTGGACCAATAGATAACATCATGACCAATGATGAAAAGATTGAAGTTGTCAAGGATTTCATCTTACTTGGATTCACAATCAATGCTCATGGAAGCACCAGTCAAGAGAGAAAACAACTCATTACATTGAGTAAATCTGCTGTACATGACCTTGTTAGAGTGTGGGGAAGCAAGGATGTTACTTTGAGGACTGAGGTACACTTTACCCAATGCTCATATACATGAAAAAGTTGGACATTGAATAAGGAAGCCAGAAGACAAATGGATGCATTTGAATGATGATACTGGTGAATATTGAAAGTACCATGGACTGCCAAAAGAACAAACAAATTGGTCTTGTAAGATGCTCTTTAAAGGCAAAAATGGGGAGACTTTGACTAATATTCATTGGACTTGTTATCAGGAGAGACCAGTCCCTAGAGAAGGACATCATGCTTGGTAAAGTAGAGGGTGGGGTGTTGTAAAAGAGAAAGAACCTAACAAGATGCATTGACTCAGTGGCTTAAACAATGGGTTCATGCATAAAAACAAATGATGAGGATGGTGCAGCAGTGTTTTATTCTGTTGTATAAAGGTTGCTATGAGTCAGAATCAACTCGATGGTATCTAAAAACAACTTTGGGCTATTGCATCCTTTGTTATTTTCCCCCCACATATATCCTGCTTGAGGTCCACAAAAGTTCACTAAGCATCTTAAACCTGTAGATCAATGGCTTTCAGCAAATTTGAAGACTTTTTTTAACCATTCAAGTATCTTTAGATCATTCTAAGTTCTAGTTGCATATATGATAGCTCGATTTTTGATGATCCCACAAATTCTGAAGTCTTTAACTTTGTTATTATTGTTTTTATTAATATATATGCTGCTATATACATATGCTTCTCTTTGTTCTTTCAAGCTTTGTTGGTGGTGTACTGGGTAATGAGGGTCTGCTAACCTCAAGGTCAGCAGTTTAAAAAACAAGCTACTCCTCAGGAGAAAGATGAGGCTTTCTACGTACTCCCCTTAAGACAGACAGTCTTGAAACCCAGAGGGCCAGTTCTACTTTATTTCTCAATTTTATAGTTCCTATTTGGTTCTTTGTACTATTTTCTGTTTATCTTCTTGCTGAAATGTCCTTTCTTATCATTTATTATCACCCTACTTCCTTTGAATAAGTGAGCGTAGTTATAATAGCTGCTTTAAAATCCTTGTCTGATAATTTTCATACATGGGCCATTTTAGGTTTGATCTATATTGCCTTTTATCGTGAGAATGGATCATCTCTGGTAGTTCTTTGTATGTCAAATAATTTTGGATTTTATCCTTAATATTGTCCTGTTTTATTCCTCCAAACAATTTTGACCTATTGAGTTTTATTTTAATGATTAGTATTTTTCACTGGACTCAAACTTAAAACTGTGTTTTATATAGATGGCAGCTCAAACTGTTTTAAAATCATTTTATTGGGGGCTCTTGCATCTCTCATCACAATCCATACATCCATCCACTGTGTCAAGCACATTTGTACATAGGTTGCCATCATCATTTTCAAAACTTCCTCTTTCTATTGGAACCCTTGGTATCAGCTCCTCATTTTTTCCCTCCCTCCCTCATGGAACCTTGAAAATTTATAAAATATATTTTTCATGTGTTATGCTATAAGAGTCACCCACTTTTCTGTTGTTCATCCCCCTGGGGGTATTTATGTGTCAATCATTGTGATTGGTTCCCCCTTTCCAACCCCCAACCTTCCATTACCCTCCTGGTATCACTACTGTCATTATTGGTCTTGAGAGGTTTATCTGTCCTGGATTCCCTGTGTTTCGAGCTCTTATCTGTAGCAGTGTACATGCTCTGGTCTAGTCAGATTTGCAAGGCAGAATTGAGGTCATGATCGTGAAGGGGCGGAAGCATTATAGAACTAGGGAAACGTTGTATATTTCATTGGTGCTATACTGCACCTTGACTGGCTTATCTCTTCCTTGTGACCCTTCTGTGAGGGGATGTTCAGTTGTTTACAGATGGGCTTTGAGTTTCCACTCTGCACTCCCCCTCATTCGTATTGATATGATCTTTTATTGTGGGTCTTTGGTGCCTGATAACTGATCCTATTGACACCTAATGATCACACAGGCTGGTGTGCTTCTTCCATGTGGGCTTGGTTGCTTCTCATCTAGATGGCCCGCTTGTTTATCTTCAAGCCTTTGAGACCTCAGATGCTGTATCTTTTGAGAGGGGACACCATCAGCTTTCTTCACCACAGTTGCTTATGCATCCATTTTGTCTTCAGTGATCATTTTGGGGAAGGTGAGCATCACAGAATGTCCGGTTATTAGAACAAAGTGTTCTTGCGTTGAGGGAGTACGTGAGTAGAGGCTCAATATCCATATGCTGCCCTTATATTTAACATAAATATATGTACATAGTTCTATTCCCCTCTCATTATATATATATATATATATATATATATATTTATATATGTGCAGGTTTGTATTTAGTGCTCTATAAATGTCCTTTGCCTACTAGTTCTTTCCTCTATTTCCTTTTCCAATCTTCTTGTCCTACTTTCATTAATTCCTCTTGGCTACATTGCACTTGATCACGCCCCACCAGATATCCTACACCCTCCTCGCCATCAATGTTAGATAACAGTTTGTTCCCTTGTCCCTGGGTTTGTTGGCTCCCTCATTCCTTTCCCCCACCTCCACCTCTCCTGTGCCACCATGGAACCATTGGTCCTGTTGTTTTCCCCTCCAGATTGTTTATCCCACCTATCTTATCAAGAAAGGCATGTAAAAACAACACACACACACACACACACACACACAAAGCAAAACATAAAACAACAACAACAGAAAAGAAAAGCCTATAAATAGATCCAGGTCTGTTTATGAGTGTTTTCTGGTCAAGTCTGATGAGGTGCCATGCCCTGCCCCCAAAGTTCATTTTTGGGATTCCTCAGGGACTTCAGTTCTTTGATCCCCTTCCTGCACTGTTGCATTCCCTTAGTGTTTTGCCCAGTTTTGTGGGGTCAGATCGGGCATATTGTGTCTCCAGTGTTGACCCCCATAGTGTTATATTGTGCCTCGTACTGGAGCCGGCCCTATGGTCCTCTCTGTACATTGGCTGTGGTGAGCAGGAATATCATCCTCGGGGCTTGGTGAGCCAGGATGTGTTCCACTTTCTCTTTCTCTCTCCTTCCCTCTTCATTTTCTCCTGTGTGCTCTTATAAGACACACCCCTCTCCCCTAGCTGTAGCTTCAATGCTGTCCTCTGTAGTGCGTTCTTCTTGGACATTGGGGGGGTCCATGTAGCTGGTATTGGGGCTGGTCCCAAAGACCTCTCTATTAGTTCACTACATCATGCAAGTATGCTCCATTCACATCTTGGCACACTGGGTTGAGGTCTGGTTCCCCTCAACTTCTCTTGTGGAAATATAAACAATACCCTTCCCTTAGTTGAGTTAGTGCCCTACACCCCCCCCCACGTGTCTCCTTCTTTTCTTTCTCTCTCTCTCTCTCTCTCTCTCTCTCTCTCTCTTTCTTTCTTTCTTTCCCTCTCCTTTTTAGTCGGCTGCCATATGTATCCCTGGATTGGGTCTGGCCCCTGCCATAGTACCTGGACTTGTATGCCAGTCCAGGGACTTGCATAGTACCCCAGAAATGCATGCATATAGTAGCTTTTCATAAACCCTGTGTCCCTTTTGCTTTTTAAGCTTTCTTAAGTTGACTCATGATGTACTTGCCTTGTGCTTGGCTTACTTCACTTAGCATGATTTGCTCCAAACTATGCCATGAGGTAATATGCTTCATGCATCACTGCTTTTTAGGGATGCGTAATACTCCATTGTATATAGGTACCACTGTTTTTTAATCCATTCGTCCATTTAGTCAGGTATATCCATAGCTATTTCAATTTGTGCTTGGTTATTTTGAAGGGTACTGCCTTTTTGGCAATTTAGATGGAAATTTAGGTTGTTTCCAACTCCTTGCAATTGTGAAGTGTGCTGTGAAGAACATGCCCAGTAGAGGGATTGCTGGGGTGTATGGTGGCTCAATTACCATATGTTTTAGATATCTCCAAATTGATTTCCATAATGACTGTACATCTCTACATGTCCACCAGCAGTGGATGAGAGTTCTTATCTCACCACAGCCCCTCAAACACTTGTTACTTTCTGATTTTTTGAACTGGGCAGTTTTTGAGAGTATTAGGTGGTATCTCATAGTTCTTTTGATTTGCATTTCTCTTATGGTTAATGATCAGGAACAGTTTCTCATATGTTTATTGACCATTCAGATCCCCTCCCCCTTTGAAACTTCTGTTCATGTCCTTTGCCACCTCCTCAGTGGACAATTGGTTTTTTCTTGTTGTAAGTTAGCAGAGTATTGTCGATTTTAGTAATAAGGCCTTTGTCTGATGTGTCATTGCTAAAGATGTTTTCTGTCTGTGGGCTCTCTTATTACTCTCTTGGCAAATTCTTTCAATGAACACAGGTGTTTTATCTTCAGTATATCCCACTTGTCAATTTTTTGCCTCCTCTGTGTTTCTCCCCTTCGCTATTTCTGATAGGCTATGCATTCCCTGCATCAAAGTCCTCAAGTTTGTCCCAATTCCCCCATTCATGACCCTAATAGTTTGGGGTTTTACCTCAAGGTCTGTGATGTACCTTGAGTTTATTCTTGTGCATGCATATCCAATTTTTCCAGCACTGCTTGTTGAAGAAGGGATCCACTTCTCATTTGATATTTTTGGGGCCCTTATCAAAGATCAGTAGCCTGTGTGCTGATAATTTTATTTCTGTGTTTTCAGTTCTTTTCCATTGGCCTGAGTATCTGTCATTACACCATTACCACACTGTTTTCACCACTGTGGCTTTGTACTAGGTGCTAAAGTCAGGTAAATCAAGCCCTCAAACTTTGTCCCTCTTCTTGAGGAGTTCTCTGCTAATTCTGGGCTTCTTCCCCTCCATATGAAGTTGTTAATCAGTTTTTCCAATTGAAGAAAGGTGATGGTATTTGTATTGGAATAGCATTAACCTTATATAATGTATTGGGCAAAGCTGACATCTTTACTATATTGAGTCTCCTGATCCACGAGCATGGGATATTCTTCCATTTGTTGAGATCACTCTTGGTTTCTTGTAATAGTGTTCTATAGTTTTCCTCATACAAGTCTTTTGGGGTTTTTAGTCAGGTATATCCATAGCTATTTCAATTTGTGCTTGGTTATTTTGAAGGGTACTGCCTTTTTTATCCCCTCCTCCGTGGTCTTGTCTGATTTGTTTAGCAGTCCCATAGACTTGTGTTTGTTGATCTTGTATCCGACCACTCTGCCATATTCCTCTATTGCTTCCAGCATTCCTGATGTGGAGTTTTGGGGATTTTCAATATATAAAACCATGTCATCTGCAAATAACAAGAGTTTCACCTCTTCCTTCCCAAGACAAATACCTTTGATGTCTATTCTTTGCCTTAGGTTATTTTCTAGGGGCATCCTTGTCTGGTCCCCTTTTTCAGTGGGATTGTTTTTGCATCTTCTCCATTGACTACCAGGCTATCTGTTGGTCTTTCATATATAGAATGCATTAAATTGAGGAATTGTCTTTCCATTCCTATCTTCTTAAGTATCTTAAACAAGAATGGGTGTTGGATGTTGCCGAATGCATTTTCTGCATCTATTGATATTATCATGTAGTTTTTATAATTTTTCATGTCAATGTGGCAAATAAAACTAATAATTTTTCATATGTTGTACCATCCCTGCAACCCTGGTATAAATCCCACTTGGTCATGGTGAAATATTTGTTTTATATACGTTTGTATTCTATTGACCTGTATTTTGCTAACGATTTTTGCATCTTTGTTCATTGGGGATATTGGTCTGTAGTTCTCTTATCTTGTGGAATCCTTGCCTACTTTAGATATCAGAGTTATACAAACTTCAAAGAAAGAGTTCTGGAGTTTGCTGTCTATGCTCTGGAAGAATATGTGTAGGATTGGTGTCAGTTCTTCCCTGAATGCTTGGCAGAATTTTCCTGTGATGCCATCTAGCCCAGGGGACTGTTTGTTGGTAATCCCTTGATAACCTTGTCTATTTCTTCTATTGCTATGGGTCTGTTGAGGTTCTTGACATCCATCTGGGGTAGTCTAGGGAGGGATTGTTTTTCCAAGTATTTGTCTATACCTTCCAACTTGTTGAATTCACTGGGGTACAGGACTTCATAGTATTGTGTAATTATCCTTTTGATTTCATTAGAGTCTGTTGTAATATCCCCTGTTCATCCCTGATGCTTGCTATTGAAAGTTGTTATTTCTTTTATTTGGTTCAGTTTGCCAGTGGTCTGTAGATTCTGTTAATGCTTTCAAAAAACTAACTTTTATCTGCATTTATATTTTTCCATAGCATTTTTGTTTTCCTGCTCTGGTATCTTAGCACTAGTTTTTATTATTTCTTTTATTTTACCATTCACAGGATTGTCCTGTTGACTCTGCTCTAATTGCTGTAAGTTTTGTGCCAGCATATCAATCAGAAATCTCTCTTCCTTTTTCATGTGTGTATATACTACAATCAAGCTTCCTCTGATAACTGCCTTTGCTGTGTCCCAAAGGTTTTGGTATGTCATATTCTCATTCTCGTTGGATTCTAAAAATTTCCTAATTTCATCCCTGATCTAGACCAGTACCCACTCCTTTTGCAGTAGAGAGTTATTCATCCTCCAGTTGTTTGCCCTTCTTTTCTTAATTGTCCCTTTGTTGATTTTCAGCTTTATGATATAGTTGTCAGAGAGAGAAATCTGTATTATCTCAATGAGCTTGAATGTATGCCAATTTGACTTATATCCCAGCATGCAGTCTATCTTCGAGTATGTGCCATGTGGTCTTTAGAAGAATGTGAATTTGTTTGCATTTGGGTGGAAAGTTCTGAAAATATCTGTCAGGTCATCATCTAATTGTAAAATTTAGATCTGCAGTCTCCTTGTTAAGGTTCTTTCCCTGTGATCTATCTTTCTCAGAGAGTGGTGTATTAAAGTCACCTACTATACTTGTTGAGCCTGTGACCTCTTTTATCATATCTTGGATCGTTTGATTGATGAATTTGGGCATATATATACAGTGTATATATCCATATACACTGATTCTTCATTTATTGTTCCCTTGATCATTATATAGTGCCCCTCCTTATCTCTTGTTATGGCTTACACCTTGATATCAATTTTTTCTGACATTAAGATTACAATCCCTGCTTTTTTATAATTTACACTTTCTTGGTATATTTTTCTCCAGCTTTTAATTCTCAGCCTATTTTTGTCTGTAATCTTGAGATGTGTCTCCTGTAGGCAGCAGATCTATAGGTTGTGTTTTCTAAACCAATCTGCTAGCATCTGTCTTTTAATGCCTGTGTTTAGTCAATTGATATTCAGGGTTATTGCATCCATCTGTGGACTCTGTGATTCCATCTTGTACTTTTTGTGTTGTTGTTGTTTTCCTACTTCCCTTTCTTATCAGTGTGGTGTGCCTGTGTGTGTGTGTGTGTGTGTGTGTGTGTGTGTGTGTGTGGTTCATTCTCCTCAAAATCCCCTTGCTATTTTTGCCGTTGACTTCTTCATAGTGTCTTGTTCCTGTAATCCAATTATTCTGTTATTCTTCTTCATGTAATCAGACATGGTTCTTGGGCTTTCTTCTGCTTCTCTGATTATCTTGTTTGACACTCTTTCCAGTTTGTTGAAGTCTGCCTGGTTATCTTCTAAGGCAGGGGTCCTCCAACTTTTTAAACAGGGGCCCAGTTCACTGTCCCTCAGACCTGTTGGAGGACCAGACTATAGTTTTTAAAAATCTATGAAAAAATTCCTATGTACACTGCACATATCTTATTTTCAATTGAAAAAATAAACAGGGCAAAAACACCTGGCAGGTCAGATAAATGTCCTCAGCGGACCAGATAAATGTCCTCGGTAGGCCGCATGTGGCCCGTGGGCCGTAGTTTGTGGACCCCTGTTCTAGGTCACTGATGTGATTCTCTGCCTCTTCAAGTCTGTTGGCAACATCTTTAAATTTGCTACTGGCTTTTGTTACCTTAGACCTTAACTCTTCTATTTCCCTTTGGCGCGTGGTCTTTATCTCCTCTATTATTTCATCCTTTTTCTTTATTGCTTCCCTCTTATCATGTATGACTCTAAGTAGCATTATGAAGATTTCTTTCTGTGGCAGGTCAACATCTGCCTCTTCTATGACTGCCGTTATGTTCAGGTCATTCTCTGACATTGGATTTTGTTTCTCTAGTTTTCTTCTTGACGCTGTTGAGTCAAATTGCTGTTTATGTGTCATTTTGGATGAACTCAGTGTCATTTTCCCAGGAGTCAAAGAGACCTGGGCTCTCTCTTTGGGAGGTTGGTATGAATGTTTCTGAGGGCTGCTGTAGCCAACTTCTCTGGGGCTTTTGCTTAACCTTTGTCCCACTGGAGTTTCCCTCTCACCCTAGCCTATTGTGAATCTATTGTTTGGAAGGCAGGTTGGATGTCCCTCTCCGTCTTCAGGCTCTGAGGTCAACCTGTGTTGTGCTATAGTAACTTTCTGGCTTCTTTAGAGGCCCATTTGCAGCTGTGTAGGCCATTGTTTGAAGGGAAGTGATGGCCCGGGTTCGGAAGTGCATAGTTCCAGGGGTGGGAATACAGTAGTGGTGGAGGTGGTCTGTTCCTGGCTAGAGACACTGAGGACAGGCAGGCGGGCAGGGAAAAGGGCCCAGCCAGCCACTGAAATCACAAAGGACTGGGCAGAGTGGGGAAAAGGTAGAATAGAATGCTAGTCTTGGAGGAGGGATCCACCAATGGCAGTGGGAGAGCCCCATGCTGTTTGGGGTATGAAACCGCAGGTGCACAAGCCTCCACTGGGTGGCTGATGGGCTTGTGGCTCTATGGCCAAGGCATGGTGGCTGTGGGTGCTAGCCTCAGTGGGGTCCACAGCAGCATGGGAGTCTTGGGTCAGAGCAGTTCCTGCAGCAAACCTGGATCCTTGGGACTCCTCACTGGGTGCAGGAGATGGGCTAGAAGTCAGCTCCTAGTTCAAAGAAGTGCTGTGTCGTGGGAATTAACTCACAGCTTTAGAACCCTACTAGGCCCACAAGTCTCCCCACTCACTGATCTCCAGCATAAGCTGCCTATCCGATTGCTATCTTGCCACCTTCCACCTGAGTCCTTTCTTTATTTACTGGTTATTCACTACCCTCGTGGACGCTCACTCTGAGTCTTCTCAGTCAGAGGAAGTGGCATCTCAAATCTTAATTTTTCTGTATAAGTGAATCTTGTATGTATTTTAGTCTAATATTCCCTATGTTTTCCTTTCCTTGGTAGTAATTTAAAATCTATACCATTGGATAAATTAGTGATATTATTATTATTAGCAATACCAAGTATTTCCTGCAGTTTACCTATATTATTTCTCAAGTAATTGATTATGCTCCCTCTGCAGTATACCAAGGAGATCTATAAACTTTAGATGTATGAATGGATTTTGAGCTCACATTTTCATTGTAAGGCCTAATTTAAGAATAAATAATTCTAATGATTTGTCCTTGCTCAATACTGGCCTCATGAAAAGACCATTGAAGATATGGGCGCTATAGCAAATATAGTGAAGGAACAGATGGTGCCCAGCTATCAGAAATAAGCAGCTGGGGTCCTTTTCTTAAAACAAGGAGCCTTATAAATGAGATGTCAGTTAAGTCCACAGGGAAGAAGCACACCAGCCAGTATGATCCAAGGGTTGTAAATAATAGAATTCAAGACTGGAGGAAGGAATTGTAAATTTCTCAGAATTGTAATTTCTGAGCACTCAGTGTTCAAAAGGCTATAGATGACAGTGAAAACCCAAAGTGGATTTGCAGAGTTCCCATGGGAATTAAGCCTCCAGTGAACTCCTTCAGGTCACAGATCAGATATGTGAATAGTTTTGTCCTCAGACACAGTGCATTGGGAATTGGATTAATCCAGATATCTGCTTAAAATTTAACGTCTTGACATTTTTTCCTTTTGACTAATTGTTCTGGTGTTATTTTGTATTAAATTGTTTTACATTTTTTACTAGATTGTTATTTTTAACAATATCAGTGATGTACAATTTACATACATATTGTACATTTCAATAGTTCATCACCACACTGAATTCCAGGACATTCCTTCTTCTTTGTACTTGTTGTTAGCTCTACACCCCCTGCTAACCTCCCCTGCCATATCCCTTTATATTTATTGAGCTGGTTGTTGTCTCTATATTTTTCATATATAGAAAAATCACACAAATTAAGACAGATTACAAATAAATGACTCAACAATAATGACGCAATGAAACAAAGAAAAACCTCCATTGAAAACAAAGCAGAAAAAATTTAAAATGAGGAATTATACATTGGTTCAAAATATACAATGAAAAACGTGACCTAGCTACAATTATAGTAATCCACCCTTGTCTTGTAACAAGGTCTATAGTCAGAGAAATTCATCACAGGCTTATCCAGAGTGGGAGATCCTACAAATGGGTTTTGGGCTTTCACTGACATCCTTAGCCTTCTGAAAACTGGTTGTTTAGATTTTAAGCCCTTCCTACAATTCTTGGAGCACACCATTCCATCCTACAATTCTTAGATCACACATGCTGGTGTGCTTCTTCGGTGTGGACTTAGCTTATGTCTCACTTAGATGGCTACTTGTTTTAAGACAACCTTTAAGACCTCAGATGTTTTTTCTGATAGCAAGGCACCATCTTCTTTATTCACCATACTTTGCTACAGCACTCGTCTCTTCGGTGATCACTTCATAGGGGTAATAATTGCACAGGGTCATGTCATAAGAACTAATTGTTCTTAGATTGGTGCCACCATTAAGTGATTTTCTTTTGTTGGTATTTTGAGGGGTGGTGGTATGATTTTATTTATTTATATGAAATTCAGCTTAGGAGAATCTATAAAGACAGTGACTAGATCCTTAGGGTTATAATGAGAATTTGGCAGTGGGAAAGCATTGGGGAGCTAATGACAATGGATACAAGAATGAAGAACGTGATAAAAAAAAAGTATTGTATTGATGATTATACAGCTCTTTTGAATATATTTAACCAATTGAATTGCATCAAACACAAAGCATATGTGAATAAAATGGTTACAAAGAGTCTCAATACTGTTCTTTCAGCCTTTGGTATACTGCTTAGAATCTGCCTTGTTTTGCATGCATAGTTTAGGAGTCATGCAGAAATTTGGATAGATGCTATGTATAAAATTTGGAGCTGTTCCTCTTCGACATTCTCTTCCCTCCCCCACCACTTCACTTTCCAATATCTATGGTTGCCATGAATTCTCTCCTTCAGTTTGTTAGGCCACAAAGACTGGGGTTTTTTTTAATCGTTTTTTTAGGGGCTCATACAACTCTTATCACAATCCATACATACATCAGTTGTGTAAAGCACATTTGTACATTCATTGCCCCCATCATTCTCAAAACATTTGCTCTCCACTTAAGCCCCTGGCATCAAGTCCTCAATTTTCCCCTTCCTCCCCGCTCCCCCATGCCTCATGAACCCTTGATAATTTATAAATTATTATTTTGTCACATCTTGCCCTGTCCAACATCTCCCTTCACCCACTTTTCTATTGTCCGTCCCACAGGGAGGAGGTCACATGTAGATCCTTGTAAATGTTTCCCCCTTTCCAACCAACCCTCCCTCTACCCTCCCAGTATTTCCACTCACACCACTGGTCCTGAAGGGATCATCCGCCCTGGATTCCCTGTGTTTCCAGTTCCTATCTGTACCAGTGT
>NW_022103917.1:14740795-14793406 GCF_000313985.2 Echinops telfairi
TATATCGCACCCTGACTGGCTCATCTCCTCCCCGAAACCCTTCTGTAAGGGGATGTCCAGTGGCCTACAAATGGCCTTTGGGTCTCCACTCCACACTCCCACCCTCATTCACTATGGTAAGATATATCAAAAGATATAGCGTCTGGGGTCTTAAAGGCTTGAAGGTAAACAAGTGGCTATCTAGCTCAGAAGCATCAAAGCCCACATGGAAGAAGCACACCAGCCTGTGTGATCACGAGGTTATCAGACATCAAACAACAAAAAATCACATCATTGTGTGCTCACCTCCATGATTAGATCGCTGAAGACAAATGGGTGCATAAGCAAAGGTGGTGAAGATAGCTGATGGTGCCCGGCTATCAAAAGATATAGTGTCTGGGGTCTTAAAGGCTTGAAGGTAAATAAGTGGCCATCTAGCTCAGAAGCAACAAAGTCCACATGGAAGAAGCAAACCAGCCAGTTCAATCACAAGGTGTTGAAGGGATCAGTTATCAGGCATCATCAGAACAAAAAAAGACTGGGTTTTTAATTATAATTTTATCCCCCTATGAGCTGTTAACTCTGGAAGCTTACCTTTTGCTAGTCACTTCTTCTAGTTTTCAGTAGCTCCTCAGAATATGCCTGTTTTTTTAATCATCCTTCAATGCCATTAAGTAGTTAAGTATTTTGTTTTTGTTTTATCCAGATTTTAATGTTGCTATCCATAGGAGACTTGGTCCAATAGGAGCCTATTTCTGATAACTTATATTTATTTTAACTTGTAAACCTGAGGATAATTGGCTAAGAGCTTTTTTGAGTACAACTGTAAGAGGAAAAGGAAGGGAATGGGAAGCAGCAGAGTCAGACATAGGAACGTGAACATGGCAGAGCTCCTAATGCAAAGTCCAGAAATCCATGTGAGTGAGATGTGAGAGCTACTTCCTGGCATAAAGTACTTCCTAATATGGAAAAGATATGCAAGAGTCATAGACTTCCCAAGTCCTGGTTATGGAGAGAAGGCTTTTAATTAGGACACCGTAGACTACACTGTCTGGTTTTCCTTTGCCATATGAGTGCCAGTATGTCAAAGACAGAGTACTCTGAGGTTTCGTTATATGCCACCGCCCCCAAATCTGCTTTACCTTATCCTTAAGCATGTTTATATCCTCAACATTTTGAAGGCTTTTCCATCTCAAAAGTATACCCTTTAACCATAGGAAATTCGCAACATTCACAATGATGAACTAATGGGAATCAGGCGAGAAGAAGAAATGGAAATGTCTGACGATGAAATAGAGGAAACAACAGAAAGAAAAGAAACTGAGGAATCAGGTAAGAATAAGTTTGCTTTGTTTTATTTAGGTAACATACAGTAATAGAATTAATATTTAAAATATTTAATATCCAGGCGCCTTCAATCAAACTGCATGCCAACTAAAAACAATGGGTAAGGCCATACAAGTACACATTGGGTGAATAGCAGCCATCGGGTTACAGGATTTTCCATTATCTTCACTTTTTCCCATCTTTCATTTCAGCACTTGGGCTGCTAACAAGCAGTTTAAAGCCACCATGTGGAGAAAGATGAGGCTTTCTCCCCCTGTTAATATTTACAGAGTCAGAAATGAACCAGGGCAGTTCTCCTTTGTACTGTGGGATCACCATGAGTTCCAAGAAGCACTTAAGGGATATTACTCTATTTGGTTTTGGTTTTTTAATAATATTCTGTGGGAGAAACCATTTGGAAACATATTCATAAATAAGTAGTCGACCTTTGGGAGAAAATAATTAGATCCCTAGTTCACTTAATACCTTCACCCATATTAATTATAAATGGATTTAAGATTGAAATGCATGAAAAAATACATATACATAAAAACTCACTGCCATGAGGGTGAATCAAATTCATAGTGACCGTATGGGACAGAGTGTAATTGTTCCCTAGAGTTTCCGAGGCTGTAAATCTTTATCAGAGCAGACACCTTCATCTTTTTCCAACAGAGAGTCTAGTGGGTTTGAACTGCTGACCTTGTGGTTAGCAGCCCACACATAACTGACCACGCCACCAGAGTTCCTATATATGCATATAATGGAAGAAAATATAGAAACTATATTGAGGTTAGTTATGTAATTTGGGGTCAAAAGTCATCAGTGTTAGAAATCCTAAATGAAAATTATGATAAATTTGCATAAAATTAAACATTTCTGAACAAATAAAGATATAAAAGATCATCTAGAAACAAAGAGGAAATAACTATAACATATCAGTCGGTCTGTCTGCTGTCTTCTGTTGTGGTTGCTTGAGAATATTCTGGGAATCAAATGGAAGTTCACAAACAGTTGTATAGATAAAGGTTTTTAGAACTTCACTGTCAAGGAGAAGTCACAGTATGGGTTCCTGGTAGAACCCATATGGCAAATCTATCAAACAATGAGACACCACCCAAACCCTTCAGTTTTATAATGAAGTATCTTCAGGGGAATTGCCTGAAGAAGAAGAAAATATAAACTAAAAGAGCAATTCTTTCAGCTAAACCATTCCAGCCATTCTGGTTAGTGGTGATGTTATATGCCATTGGATCGATTTCAACTCACAGCCACCCTATATGACAGAGTCAAACTGATCCCTGGACTTTCTAGGCTGTCATCTTTAAGGGAGCAGATCGCCAGGTCTTGTCCCCTGTAGTCAGTCATAGGCTTCTGTAAGATACAGTGGAAAAATCACTGAACTGAAAGTTAGAGTACCATAATGCTATTGCCTGCTCTGGCATTGACTTCATCCCTACTGAGTCACAGCCTTCTTTGTAAGAAGTACCTTATAAAATCTAAGGTCTGTGTATACTCGTATATAAGCCGAGTTTTTCAGCACATTTTTAATGCCGTTTTTGTGGTAAATTTAGGTGCCTCAGCTGATATTCGAGTTGGCTTATACTCGAGTATATATGGTCTGTAATGGGTGGTTCAATGAGCTCATTCATTCAATAACTGTTTTTGAATGTCAGGCACTGTGCTAGACATTGAACATACAATAATAGACTGACCCTGCCCTTAAGAAACTCAGTATCTTGTGAAGCTCCTACCATAGTGCCTGGTACATAGTACATACTCAATAAATGTGGTGTGTGTGTGTGTGTGTGTGTGTGTGTGTGTGTGTGTGAGAGAGAGAGAGAGAGAGAGAGAGAGAGAGAGAGAGAGAGAGAGAGAGAATATAGTTCAAATCTAAATCTCCAGGCTCCTGTACTTGGATATTCAAGGTTCTATAGCCATTTTAGTGACCCTATACTCCACCTCATTAATAGAAATTCTTAAAGAATGCAAACCTCAAAGTCAGATTTTTTAGCTGTTACATCTGAGTTTCCACCACTGTGCCATATGTTAGATCCCTAAACCTACAGCAATCATCTATGTTTAATAAGCCCTTTGCCATCACTGGATAGTTTGCATTTCCAGAACACTAATTACAACAAATAAATGCTATCAATTTAGAGACAAAATAAACAAGAGTTCAATAATAATGGAGCTATTCAAATTATTGATTTGCTTAGCCAGGATGTTTTATAACTAACTAAGCTTTGACTAGGGCATTGTCTCCATTGCAGTATCTGCAGTATGTCTAGAGTGTTTATCCAGTGTTATGAAATAAATGCAACTAAAGTTTGAGCATGCACTTGATAAATTATTGAGTTTGCGAAGTTATTGGTGGGAGGAAAGGAATATATGGGAGATTCATATTGAATGCATGTAGAGGAGATCAAAGTACTCAGCTGCTAACCTAAAGATTGGTGGTTCAAATCCACCAGCCATTCTCTGAGAGACAATATGACAGTCAGCTTGCATTAAAATGTACAGCTTTGTAAACATATGGGGCATTTCTACTTTGTCCTATACTGTTTCTATGAGCGAGAATCGACTCAACAGCAGTGGGGTTTTGTACAATTGCATTTTGCTTTTGTATCTCTTTCGAGTTAAAAGTTGTATTGGCTACTGCACAGAATCTTATTCGTTTAGAGACCGGGAACTCCCTGACAGATCATCTTATAGCTATTTTCTTTCCTGTTCCACATGCCAGCATGCTGCTTTGTCAAATAAAGCTATCCACAATAGACTTAATGGAGCTTACCAAATAGCTTTTCTCCCAGAAGATTTCTATTCATTTTAATTCAAGGACTTTTGTGCATTTTTCTTCCCCTCGATCGTATCTAATTTTGTTATCTCGCTGCTGTAGTACTCAAGTGCAGACATCCTGCTCAGTGTGAGCCAGTGAGTGGGTCCTCAGTTTTTAACTAAAACAGCTGCATGTTTTAGCTATCACTTGGCTCCAATTAAAAGCTTAAGAAAGTAGATCTCAGAATTGTCATTTCTTCTCTCCATGGGGCCCAATCCTCCATTCCAGGAGCCCATAGCATGTTTCTTGTCAGATTTGACTTCCCAGAGGACTTAGGAGTCAAAATCAACTCTAGCAGTCTCAGGTGCTTTCCTTGGCTTACCACAAATTACTATATTTCAAGAGACTCTAAACTAGCCATCCCATATTTGAGATGCAGGAACTTGAAAGACTTGCAATACTGCTTTCATGGAAGAAGAGACCGCTATCCTCAAAGAAAAGTGTTGAAGAGGGAGAATCACATCAAAGCAAATAATGTTACCATGGCATTATTTCATTATATTGTTAGGCATGATGGAGAGTACACATACCCAGTAAACATAAGAATATTCAGTATTTATCTTCTGCCTTCTTCATTTAGACTAATGGTTCTCAGATTTGATATACATGGGAATCACTTGGGATACTTTTAAAATTTCAGAATTCTGGGCTCTAGGATCTGATTCAGTAGATCTATAGTAAAGTTGCATTTTATCAGGCACCTTAAATACCTTAAATTATTTAGATGCTTGTGGTCCACAGAGCATGATTACATGAGCTAGCTAGCTAGATAGATGTGTGTGTGGTTATTATTAAGTGCCATCAAATTGGTTCAGCTCACAGCAACATATAGATTAGAATGAAGCACGGCCAGGTCCTGTGCCATCCTCCTAATTGTTATTATGTTTTTGAGCCCATTGTTGCAGCCACTGAGTCAATCAATCTCATTTAGAGTCTTCCTCTTTGTCACTGCCTTACTTTTTCATTCAGGATGTTTTCTTTCCAAGAATTTGTCTCTCTTGACAACATGTCCAAAGTGCATGTCTCATCATCCTTGCCTTTAAGGATCATTCTGACTGTAATTTTTCCAAGACAGATTGGTTTATTCTTTTGGCATTCCATGGTACTTTCAGTACTCCTCTCCAGGACCATAATTCAAACGCATCCATTTTTCTTTGATCTTCTTCATTCAATATCCAACTTTCACATGCAGAGAAGGCAATGGAAAATACTATGGCTTGAACCAGGCACAGCTTAGTCCTCAAAGCAGCATCCTTGCTTTTCTATACCCTAAAGGGTTCTTGTGCAGCAGATTTACCCAATGCAAAGCGTCTTTTGATCTCTTGACTGCTGCTTCCATGAGCATTGATGGTGGATCAATACTTGACAATTTCAATGTTTTCTCCATTGAAAATGATTTAGTTGTGAGAATTTTGGTTTTCTTTATACTGAGTTGTAATCCATATTGAAGGCTGCTATCCTTGATCTTTAGCAGCAAGTGCTTCAAGTCCTCCTCATTCTCAGCAAGCTAGGTTGTGCTATCTGGATATCGTTAATAAGCATTTCTAAAAACATGATGCCACATTATTCCTCATATAGTCCAGCTCCTCTGATGATTGATTCAGCATACAGATTGAATAAGTATGGTGAGGGGATACAACCCTGACACACACACCTTTCCTGATTTCAAACGATTCCCTTCTTTTATTTGAACAATTTCCTCTTGGTCCATGTATGGTTCCACCTGAGCACAATAAGTTGTTCTAAAACTCCCATTCTTATCAAGGCTATCTATAGTTTGTTATGATCCATACAGTTGAGTGCCTTTGCATAGTCAATAAGATACAAGTAGTTATCTTTCTACTATTTTCTGCTTTCAGCCAAAATCCACCTGATATCAGCAGTGACATCCCTTGTTTGTTCCATGTTCTCTTCTGAATCCATATGAATTTCTGGCAGCCCCTTGTTGATATATAGCTGAAACTATTGCATGATCTTCAGCAAAATTTTTTTTGCATGTTATACTAACTATATTGTTCAATACTTACCACATTCTGTTGGGTCACCTTTCTTTGGAATGGGTCCAAATATTGATCTCTTTAAGTGAGCTGGCTTCCAAATTTCTTTGCATAGATGAATGTCTCATAGTACTTCATCAGCATGTTGAAATATTTCCATTGGTATTCCATCACTTCCTAAAACTTTGTTTCTTAGCTAATGCCTGCAGTGCAGCTTGGACATCTTCCTTCAGGACCATTGGTTCTTGGTTACATGCCGCCTCTTGAAATAGTTCAATATTGACTGGTTCTTTTCAGTACTGTAACTCTGTATAGTCCCTCCATTTTCTTTGGAAGCCTCCTGCATCATTCAATATTTTACCCATAGAATGTTTCAATACTGAAACTTTTTGTATTGTTGTTTTTGGTATGTGCTATCGAGTTGGCTCTGACCCACAGCAGCCCTATGCACAACAGAACAAAATACTCGCACAGCCCTGTGCCATCCTCACAATGGTTCCTATGCCTGAGTCCATTGTGTCAATCCATCTCCTTAAGGGCCTCCTATTTTTCACCACCCCTCCACTTTACCAAACATGATATCCATCTCCAGGGACTGGTCTCTCCTGACAATATGTCCACAGTATGTAAGGTGAAGTCTTGCCATCCTTGCCTCTAAGGAGCACTCTGGCTGTGCTTCTTCCAGTACAGATCAGTTTGCCCTTTTAGCAGCCCATGGAACTTTCAAGATTGTTCTCCAACACCACAATTCAATTGCATCAACGTGTTATATTACAACATGCATTATTCTAGACCAGGGGTCAGGAAACTTTTGAGATGGAAGAGCCAATCCTGTCTCTCACAACAAGTTACAGTATTTGAGACCATAATTATATTTCTATAAACGAATGAAATTACCATCATCTTAATAATAGCCTTTGCTTTTTTCCAATTTTACTTCAGTGTCAGACGTACGTACTGAAAGAGCTGCATATGACTGGGAAGCCGCAGTTTTCCAACCCCTGTTCTAGACTTAATTTTCTTTTCCCTGATATCCATTACCTTGTCTCCATTCTACCTCCCATTACATCCATTTTAGCATTTTGATCCATTCATTAGCAAACACTATGCCATACATAGGAAGAGTCCTGGAGGTGTAGTAGTTTATGCATTAAGCTTATCACCTCGAGGCCAGCAGTTGAAAACCACTGATTGATTCCCAGGAGAAAACAAGGCTTTCTACACCCATAAAGACAGTCTCAGAAACCCACAGGGGCCGTTGTACCCTGTTCTATAGTGTCAATATGAGTCAGAATCAACTTGATGGCAGAGAGTTAGATGTCCTGTAAGGTGAGGGCAATAGAGATGTATTTCTACTCAGTAATCTCATAATCTCATAAGTCCACATGAATGTAAGAAATACCATCTGGAAGAAATTACTGATTAGGATCCAGGAGGGCAAGAAGTGTCTGTTTGATCCAGGGTAATCACAGTCAATGAAATTGAAGATCTTGAAAGATGACCAACTTGGGACAAGATGGAGGTAGGTAAAAAAAAACCTCTTGTTTAAAGGAGCAAAGAAAAAGAACCAGGGCTGAAAGAGGAAAATAAGCTTGATGTGTATATGGTGATATACAATATTGAATAAACAAGATGGACCTAGACAATGGAGCATCATGAAACTAGGCTTTAGACTTCACATAGTGAGTGGTATGGAAGAACTAGTATGCCTTGACCCTGCCACTAATATGAAAACAACATGAATTATATATGTGTAGCAGATATGTTTACATTATGGGAGATACCTGTCATTATTTGGGGCTTGTACTTAATCATAGCTCTACTTAAGAACAATTAGTCCCTACTACACACTCGCCCTCCTGAAGAGATCACCGAAGATATGAGTGCTGTAGCGAAGTATGGTGAAGAAGCCAGAGGGTTCCAGGCTATCACCAAAGACTTGTCTGAACACAAGTGAGGCATCAACCAAGTCAACATGGAAAAAGCAAGGTATGATCTAGGGCTGGTCAATAATAAAATCCAAATTTGGAGGAAAGAATCGTATCAGAGCTTAAAATCAGAACACCCAGTTTGCAGAAGGCTGTGGATGACTAGAAGCCCAATATCCATTTGCATGATCCCCACGTGGATTAAACTTCTGGTGCAATTCCCTCTGACCATAATTCATGGATGTGAATACCCTTGCTATCAGAGAGCATTATATAGTGGATTATAGTTAAAAGTAGTTAACTTAAAATATAACACCTTATCATTTGATCTCCCCTTTGACCCATTTTAAAGACGTTCCAGTTTTTAATATTTTGTGTTTCCTTTTTGATTGAAGTTTTTCACTGTTGAATTTTGTCATTGTGATGTTTTTTTCCTTGTTTTGTTGTATGATTTTTCTGTATATGAAATCCAGGATAGTTTTAATCTACAGAGACATTAACTGGATTAATAATTACTTAGGTGCATGGCAGGGATTATTGGGTGGGGAAATGGTGAGCTAATAACAATGAATATGAGAAAGAAGAAAATGTTCAAATATTGATTGTGTTGATGTTTGCATAAATCTTCTTAATATGAGCGAACTGTTGAATTGTATGACATGAATTCAATGCCAATAGAATTGGTACAAAGAGAGAGAAAAACCTGTCATTGACCATTATAGTAGCAGAAATATAAAATGATGAAAGTTTGGACTCAAGTGAAGATAATAAAAATTGAGAGAAAATCGTAGAAGAGACAGCGGAGACAGTGAGATTAAAATTACTAATAGTCATTGTAGAGGAATTAACTAAAATCTTGGGTGCCAGATCAGATCTATCTAAAGCGGGAAAGGAAAGACTCAGAACAAGTCTACGTTTTCTCGTCTGGGAGATTTGGAGGGTTGGTAGTACCAGAAAGGGGCTGCTAGGTCAAAATATGATGACCTCAGTTTCAGACAGCAGGAAGTTAGGAAAGGCATAAGGGATTTATATTTCAAAGGACAAATATTATATGATTCCACCACTTATATATGAAATATCTAGAGCAGGCACATGTATAGAGATCAAAGTTTATTAGTGGTTACCAAAGTTGAGAGGAGTCATTATTGAGGAAGCAATGAATATCAGTTAATGATGGCAGAAAATTTGGCAGTGGACGTGAGTGACATTTGCCCAACATGATGAATGTAACTGATGTCACTGAAATACGTTGGAAAATGTTGAACTGACAAATTTTGCGTTTTATATTTTTACCACAATGGTTCTTTAAAAAGATTTGTGAGTCAGGTTTGACGAAAGTAGGAATAGATGATGGTGTTATGTCTAGAAGTATTGGTGTTGGCTAAAGTCCTGTAGCTATGGATAAATGAGTGCAAAAGGCCAGTGAGAGAATGAAGAGCAAAATATTAAATATAGAAGTTCAGGGGCTATCACAATAAGAGAGGGAGAAAATAGGAGGAGCAATTTGCAGAGAAATCGAGAAGCTAGAAGAAAACTAGAAAAACAATGATATGTGGAAGGCAAGAGAGAGAGACGTGTAGAATTAGGAAGAAATTCATATCAGATGTTTCAGTGAAGATGGGCATCGAGAGCAACAGTGTTCAGCAGGAGCTATTTTAGTGAAGTGATTGAGATAGACTCCAGAAATAAACAAACTCGTTGCAAACCTATAAGACAGACTAGAATACCTCTGTGGGTGATGTCTGAGGCGGTAAATCTTTACAGGAGCAGAAAGCCTCATCTTGCTCCTGTGGAGCATATGGTGGCTGCTGACCTTATAAACATAAGCAGAGAAAAAGTAGCTAAAGACCATATGTCGAAAATTTGGGTACCAAACAAAAGGAAATACAAGTATAATGAATGGTGGCTAAAATTGATAGCCAAGTTGAAAATACATTGTTTGTTGTTCAAGGGCAAATATTTGTAAATAGGAAGGGAAAGAGGCCATGGAAATGGTGAGGGTGAAGATGCTAGAGAATGAAGGCATATGGGTAAATATAGAAGTGCAATTCTATAGAACAGTAGTTCTCAACCTGTGGGTTGCGACCCCTTTGGGAGTCAAACAACCCTTTCCCAGGAGTCGCCCAATTCATAACAGTAGCAAAACTACAGTGATGAAGTAGCAATGAAAATAATTTCATGGTTGGGGGGTCACCACCACATGAGGAACTGTTTTAAAGGGTCGCAGCATTAGGAAGGTTGAGAACCACTGCTATAGAAGAATGGGAAGTGAGCCAAATTCAGCTGACGTTTGCTTTAGAGAGGCGAGAAACATCCTTCTCTGAAATGAGAGAAACGAGAGTATATATCCCATGTTTTTCCCATATACTATGTGATTGGGCATTTATTGATTATAGAAATTGCTCAGAAATAAGACTTTAGGAGGGTCCCAAATAAATGCTGTGGAGAGTGCGGAAGGAAGAAAGGAGTGCACGATGTACAAACATGAAACTGTCTAGCTCTGCAACATCTTTTAAGAGATTCCTGCCATTCAGTGTAAAGAGTAGAGAAAGTAGAGCTCGTTGACCATGAGCTGGGGGTAGGGGGTGTGGGGAGGCGTGGGTACTGGCTTAACGAATCTGGCCAGACACTTGAGGAGGTTGAAAGAATACAGAGGGCTGTGCTGAGGAGTTCGCAATGCACCTCTTTAGCCAGTAAACAGTTCATCAACTAACTAGGTGAAGCTGGCCACTCCGAGAGAGTAAAGGTCTCAGCAGAATCTTAGCAGAGTGAAGGACAGTGAGGTAACTGGCAAACAAGGATACTCTGTTTGAAAGGGGGATCTGGAGACTTGGAAGAGGAGGCAATGAGGTTCCAGTTGCCTCCCAACTGACAGAGCCTGACTGGAGTGGAAGGGCAAGAAGAGCAAGGCACTGTGAGGTCATGTAGCCCACTGCCAATGAGTTGGGCTCCTGTCATTGCCCTCTTTCTTCCCGTTCTTTTTTCTTTGGGGCTTTTCCCCTTTGTAAATTACTCCAGCTCCAACTTTTTGATGAGCTTTGAGGAGAATGTTACACATTCTTCCACTTGGTAACAATTTTTAGCGTTTCCTATAATACAGCTTGGTATGGGTGACTGGCTCCCTGGCTTTACTTCCATCATTTATTGATTGATTGATTTTTGTTGTTTCCTTTATACCACTGAGATAGGCAGGCATTAGAAAATCTTTTTAATGGCATACAATCCTTTTAGATCTTTTGTTGTAGAAAACCAAGTCTGAGCTTTTGCTCTGAGTGGCACCTCTAAAAGGAGGCATTCACAGCCGCCCTTGTACTTTCATATTCCTATGCTGAACTGACCGACTTCAGATCTGAGGAGCTTAAAGAAAAATGCTCTTCCCACATAGGAAATAATAAACGAGAGAAAGCAAAGGAGATGCTGAGAACTAATGGTGGCAGGATATGAATACATCCACTGCACTGTGCTCTTTAGTACCAGGATGGATGGATTCACCTGCTCAAACAGATTATTAAAAGGTAATATTGAACTTTTCGATGTCTGGCAATGTACAGAGAACTCCAACTTTAGAAATGGACCCAATTAATATTAAGTCTATGAAGGTAAAGACATGGTGTCCTCATTAAAATGACAAAACCCCTCATTTCAGAGAGTGTGAAATGCATTGTATCGTTAAGGTCGCTTCAGTAGCATTATGGGAGATCACAGTTTCTTTGGCTTAGTGACAGGTCCAGACTGAGGAGATTATTCTTTGCTCCCACTTGACTGCAGAACTCCATCTCTTCTCATCAGCCAGTCCTTTCTCCCAAAAGAAAATGAAACACTCCTCATTTTCTCAAAAGGAATACATTTCCACATTTAAACTGGAGAACCTGCCTCTAGCTATCCTCCTAGGTCTCTGCCCTTTTCGTGGCCCTGGACCACCATGTGCCTTGTATAACATGAGCATAATTATTGGCCTGCGCTACAAGCAGCCAGTGGATGGAAATGAAATATCACTATCTTGTATTGAGCTGTGTGGGCTGCCAGAGGACAAACATGTAAACCACAGCAGAAATAAATAACTTTCCATCTGTGGGAGTCACTGGATTCACAGAGTAACCCGTGTGCTACTTAGCAGACCTCCCGCTCAAGATGTGCCCTTGGTACTCACCCAGCAAGCAAAACAAATAGTTTGTCCTCTGCTTGGCAGATAATGAATGGTCCCTTTTACATACAATCATGGTTCACTTGCAGCATCTTCTTTTGTGCTGTGATTGTGAGGGACAGTGTGACTCTAAGGGGGAGGGGGGGGCGGAGTCTCCCAGAAGCTAGAAGAGAGATTATTTGGAATGCCGGAATCCAGGTCTCTTAAGTGAAGGCTTCCTCTTCAAAGACACAAATAGTCTGTGATTACAGCAAGAATGCAAATCAGTAATAAAACTAAGCACAAAATGGAATGTGTCGTGCCAAAGACCTTTTGTAATTTTCTTCAACAAATGGGAAGTTTAAAATTGCAATATTGAACTAATTGCATGACCATCCGAAAAATAGGGACATTGAGGGAATGTCATGATAGTACTGGACCATGTTTCTCAGCAAAGCGCTCCCATTAATATTCCTACTATCTGCTTGGCATAGACAACCAGATCACATCAGTCTACATCAGTACTCAATGGTTTTAGAGAAACCCTAATGTTCAAGCTTTTGAATTAGACCCAACATCTCCCTAAAGGCAGAATCCTTTTCACCCACTGCCATTGAATTGATTCCAACTCACAGTAACCCTATACCCTATAGGACAGGGTAGAACTGCTCCCGTGGGTTTCTGAAATTGCAACTCTATGGGAGTAGAAAGCCTTATCCTTCTCCCACAGAATAGGTGGTGGTTTCAAACTGCCAACCTTGTGGTTAGTAGCCCAATGCGTGTTTCAACCTATGTAATAATAGTTTTCTTCTCTATCTTGCATCTTTGTAAAGCACAACTTCTTTCTATTCATTATGTACAGGATAACTCTTGTCCTTGAAATTCCCTTTGGAAAACTCCTCTACCATTTACAATTAAGCCAATTATCTCAATTATTTCATTCCCTTCATGTTTCCTTTCTTCCACACAGAATCCATCTCCAGAAGTACCTGAGAAAATTTACAACTGTGTCCATTAATGTACATATTTGTAATTTTGACCTCTTTCAATAATGCCTTTTTCCTGTACTTTGTGTTGTTAGTAATCAAAAAAGGATTAAACTACAACCAACCCCATGAGTTTATAGTGTAAGCAGTAGACACTAGTGAAATCGATAATTTCTTTACCATTATCTTAAACCTAGAAAATGGGAATTGTTTGTTGCATTGTTGAAAATATTCAGATCGTGTTGAAAATATTCAGACTAAGCATTTTGAAATTACTTTTGTGCTTTTCTCCTTGAAAATCTGTCCTTCCATAAATCATTAAATTTAATGTACATATCCTTACATGTAGTTTTTTTTTTCATTTTCCTTTGCCTTGAATCAGTGTTTGGTGCCATGGAGTCAGCTCTGACATACAGTGATCCTACAAACAACAAAACAAAACACTGTCCAGCCCTATACCACCCTCACAATTGTTATGTTTGAACCCATTGTGCCAATCCATCTTGTTGAGAATCTTCCTCTTTTTCACTGCCCTTGATCTTTACCAAGCATGATGTCTTTTTCCAGGGACTGGTCTCTCCTGATAACATATCCAAAGTATATGACGTATTGCCATCCTTGCTTCTAGTAAGAATTCTGGCTGTACTTCCAAGATGGATGTGTTTGTTCTTTTGGTAATCCTTGGCACTTTGAAGAAGCTTTGCCAGCACCACAATTCAAATACCTTAATTCTTCTTCAGTTTTCCTTATTCAGTGTACAACTTTCACATGCATACAAGGCAATTGACAATACCATGGCTTGGGTCAGGTGCACCTGAGTCATCAGAGTAACATATTTGCTTTACAACACACTAAAAGAGGTCTTCTGCAGCAGATTTACCCAGTGCAATGCATCTTTTGATCTCTTGACTGCTACTGCAATGAGCATTGATTGTGGATCCAAGCAAGATGAAATCCTTGACAACTTCAATTTTTTCTCCATTTATCACGATGCTAACTATTGGTCCAGTTGTGAGGCTTTGGGAACTTCAGTCTTTTCTCTGCTTGTGGATACACTCTCATCCATGTCTCTCCTGAGGGTAAACTATGCCTGGATCAATAAGTGTAACTATATTCTCTGAAAATAGCTGTTGGCAAAAATGATTATATGGGCATTGTCAATTCAAGACATTTAACACTAAAATTCATTGTTATGGGACTTTTATCATGGGCTGCATTTCAAATAAAAGTCATCAGTGTTACCTAGAAACAAGTTATACTTAGGGTGGAGACCATCAACTATCATGAAGACTTTTATGTGTCAGAAGCCTGTGTTCATATACCAAAAGGAGTCTGAGTACTTTTGTGTTCGTCTCTTGCTTCCTTGGCCAACTCAGCCTTAAAGTTCCTCATCAGGCTTTCTACACCTTTTGATTTAAACTACTAGCTTTTCCTTGTTTTACTATTGTACATTGATCCTTTAGCTTTAGTATCACAGACAGAAGCTCTAAAGGAAGAGAATGACAGCCTCCGCTGGCAGCTTGATGCCTATCGCAATGAGGTTGAACTGCTCAAGCAAGAACAAGGCAAAGCTCCCAGAGAAGACGATCCCAGCAAGGAACAGCAGCTGAAACTCCTGCAACAAGCCCTGCAAGGAATGCAACAGGTGAAAGCATTTTCATTTTCAGAGCTTTGGGAAGGATGGTCTCGTCTATAAAAGGGTTCCCTCCAAGCAAATATGAGCAAAACACTCTTATTTTAGATATTCGGTTGTCTGGCAAGTCTGATGTGGTTAACAAACTATTCTGGTTAATATGGAGAGAGCAATAGATCACCTGTTTTCAAAGAATGAGCATTCAGTGAAGAATACTTAATGTCAGACCTACAGTGAACATAATTGAGTTTTTTTTAATGCTTCAAAGGGTGTGCCAGGATCTGGACAGGGCCTTAGGGTCCTTATAAAAAAATATCAATTACTTAGATATGAGTAAGTATCCAGAATCCTGATAGAATTGATAGAATCTTGAATAATACAGCCTTTTTTCCGGATTGAATTGTTTTTGTTTTTTTCTTTTTCTTAATCATTTTAATAAGGGCTCATACAACTCTTATCACAATCCATACATACATCAATTGTGTAAAACACATTTGTACATTCATGGCTCTCATCATTCTCAAAATACAGCCTTTTAACAGCAATCCTTCCCTTGATTGGGTGGCAGCCAGGGCTTCATGAGCTTTCAAGTGTCAATGTTTTGGATCCATAATATAAATTTGCTTTTATTTTGTTTTCACAAATAATTGATGTAGATTCATTTTCTTGCACATAATCCCAAATATGAACATTAAAACAACAATGCACATCCTACTATGGTTACAATATCTAGCAGTTTTATAGAGCCATCATAATGCTCCTACAGTTTAGAAGTACAGTAAGAGTACCAGCCATTTCTGTCATGCAGTAGTTCCAGCCATTGTCTGTAAAGCTTAAATTGTCCAAGAATTTTTAACTTTTTACCTTGGAATAAAAGCTAGTTGATTGTTGGAAATTACATTATTATAAACAGGGAGTCTCCGTTGGCACTCAAGAACAAAGAACAAAGCAAACTCACTGTCTTTGAGTCTCTTCCATCTCGTGGTGACCCTGTGGCTTACTGAGACTGGAACGCTTTATAGGAGGAGAAAGCCTCATCTTTCTCCCTAGAGTAGCTGGTGGTTTCAAACTGCTAACCCCATGGTTAGCAGCCCTACTTGTAACCCACAATGCCACCATGGCTCTAGATGCCACTTGTTTGCTCATAGGAAAGGTGAACTATTAGTGTGATAGCATTTGTCAGACAATGGTTGCAGAAGTAATAGGAATGTGAGGCTACTGGTGCCATGATGCTTAACTAGAGCATGTAAATTATGTCAGAGATCTTTCATATATATATATATATATATATATATATATATATATTTATATAAATACACACACACACACATATATAATTACATTTTGTATGTATTTTAATGTGTTTCCTCCACTAGCTTTCAAAGAACTTTGACAAAGTCCATCGCATCATGTTGTTAACCCTTCCAGTGGTCCATTACAAGTCTCTGGAAACTAAGGCCTTGGAATCTATTTGTTTTTCCTCCCCTCTTACCTTGAAACCACTTCACATTAGGAGATTTCTGCTGTTTAAATGTAATTTGAAAGCAATAGATTTTTTGCTTGTTTGTTTCATTACTATAAAGACCTTGGAGGCGGGGGTGGGGAGGAATTGCTACCTCACAGTGAATTAATTTCACTCATTTGGACTATCATTTATTGGAAAACAGCCTTGCCAACAGTGATAAAATTTCCCCAACTTATCTCAATGAACTATATAGTATAATATGGTGGTTACAAATATGGGCTCTGGAGTCCATCTTGGGTATAAACCCAACTCTGCCACTTCCTGAAGGACCTTAGGCATGCCACTTACCTCTCTGTGTCAAGGATAATGTTATCTACCTCCTAGGTTTATTGTGAGGTTTAAATGAGAGCATGTATATTAAAAGGCTTCAAAATGTTCCTGGAAATTTTTTCATTATCTTTTTATTCTATTTTCCATGAATTTTTGAAGCCCCCTTGTTTAAAACCCCTCTGTACAATACTGGGCAATCATTAGACCCTCAGTAAGCAGTGTTTATGTAATTACTAATAATGATATATCCAGCTCCTCGTCTGTAGAAACTGACATGTGAAACTTGGGTTATTTACCACTCTCCTCACAGAAATGGAACTTGATTTGGTAAATGGCTCTTTGCGCGCACACACACACACACACACACACACACACACACACGCTTTACTACATTAAATTCACTTCTGCCAATGACCAAGATGCTGCCCAAGCAGTATTAACTGCACCCTCCTCTACCCTTAGCCAGAATAGAAAAGACGTTAAGTGGACCATTTCATTTCTCAGACCCCTTTAAAAATATGAGGAGGCTTTAAAAAAGTTGTGAGAAATTGAATAAAAAGACAATAGAATTATTCCACAAATGTTTTGAAGCCCCTTTGTATGGCCAAGTTCAAAAGAAAGTTCACAAGAGCGATATAAAATAGCACTAGATGTATTTGGTTTCTCCTTCAACATCTCTGCAGGGAGACATGATTGTATGTGCTGGGGGCAAGTGAAACAGGCCAGTCTGAAACCTAACCTCAGCCAGGAGTTTAAAGGAAAGTGCAGCTCCTTCTTTGGTGACTTGATTGTTTTTGGTCTTTCTTATAGCATCTACTCAAAGTCCAAGATGAATACAAAAGGAAAGAAGCAGAACTGGAAAAAATCAAAGATGACAAATTTCAGGTGGAAAAAATGTTGGAAAATCTCAAAGAAAAGGTACAAGAATTTTCACTGAACCTTTCCCCTCCACCACCATCCTTCTCCTTTCCGGAGACAATGAAAATGCCACTACAGTAGGAATCCCTGGGGGCTGCTTAAGTGAATTGGTATCAAAGCCCCTCTTTGGGATCATTCTTGTATCCAGGTCTCGCTTCTAAAATATGAGCCCTTGGCATTTTTGAGGGTCCTGAAGAGCACATTTTTGGGAGCATAAGGAAGAAAGAACTAGCTCTTGGCCGCTAACCCAAAGGTTGGCACTTTGAATCCACCCACAGAAAAAGGCCTGGCGTTTGGCTCCTGTATAGAAGATGCCTAAGAAAACCCTGTGTGCCAGTTCCACTCTGTCCCGTGAGGTGACAGCATTGACTCAGTGGCAGCCAAAAAGTACCATCATCCTCTCTCTCTTGGAGAAAGCTAGTATGAATACCCTTATCTTATCCAGTAAACAACAACACAGAAAGTGCCTTTAACTTGGCATCTGTGAAATGCAAGTGCAACTCTACCATTGACATTTCTTTGTGGACACTCCATCTAGTGTCATAATGAGTAGTTGCAGGTGAGAATAATAGCCCACAGGAAAGGTGAGAAAGCTTAAAAAGCAAACTGGAGGCTAAGTAAGACACATTATTCTAAAACTAAATAATGGCAACAGGGTGAGATGGGGCCCTGCCACCTGAGAGCCTGCAACAATAACTGTCAGCGAGGACCTCTGAGACAATCAACTAGCATCTGGATAGATTAATGTGTCATTGCCAGGAGTCAGGGGCCCAGTATATCTAGGAGCCCTGGTGGTGTAATGGTTGCATGTTGGGTGCGACCTGAAAGGTCAGCCTTTCAAAACGACCAGCTGCTCTGTGGGGGGAAAGTCAGGACTTCCTAATCCACTTAAATATTTACAGTCTCAGAAATCCACTGGAGCAGTTCTAACCTGCTCTATAGGGTTGCTACGAGTCTACATCAACTCAATGGCAGTGAGTTTGGTTTGGTGTTTTGGAAACTCTATTGTTGGGTGTCTCCTCATCATAACTCTCCCAACTCCATTATACCTGAGCATTCTCCTGAAGTTATTCTCTAAAAACGATAACCTCAACTTACTTGTTGACCTGAACTACCCAGACCTCTGCCAGCACAGGGACTTCCCCCAGAGTGCCGTGAAGAACTGGCAACCTAGGGATCATTGCAACAAATGATTGAAACTGTTTGCTTCTGGAGGCCATTTGCAATATGCTTTTAGTTCTTCTACTTCATACAATCCGCTCACTTTCCAGTTTTGTGGGAGCTATTAAGGAAAGGAGTACAACCCCAGAGAAATTCCTTTGTCAAGCATTTAGCAGAGAAGTGTCAAAGCTGCTCTACTGATCAGGACTTTTGTCAGACTAGCAGAGCTTCTAAAATGTCCGAGAGCTTCTATGGAGCTCTGTCTCACTTCCAGCATAAATGCTGTGTGCAGCTAGAAGACCACCGACAGTTGTGGTGTTGTGTTCAATGACATCCCTGAGGCATGGAGACTCCCTCTTTAGCATTGACATCATTAACTGCCTTAAGGACATATTTAGGGTAAGCAGCTTTCTCTTTTTTGGGGGGTGGGGAAATCATTTGGAGAGGGAAAAGGTCAACTAGCAGAGAAGAAACTTGCCATATATTGTGCCTCAGTCTAAGAGTGTTCATTCTGAAACGCTCTATACCAGGAAGCGGCAGCTAAAGAGCATAGGCAGAGATCCAACTGATCATCAAGAAAATGTGAGTCAGAGAATGCATCTTCCTGTTATTTTAAGCAAAGCTTCTTTCAGAGACAGTCATGACAGTTCATTATAAATGGATATGCTCCAGGAAGCTGATTTGTGACCAAATATTTCAACCTGACACAATTAGGTTAGGAAGCAAAGCGCCATCATTTTAAACTGCAAAAATAATTTCGGGTTGAAAGGAAAGCAATAAGTTTCAGTGAGGAGGTTTCGCTTTTGTTTTTGGTGGGGTTTCTTGACAGTAAACCACAGTGTGACTTACTGTCAGTGTTTTGCAATATAACAATATGACTTATGTCTCTCTTGCTGCTAAAAGGGCTAGTGCCTTGAATCTGCTAGTAAAATTCAAAGTGATAGACATCCCTTCACTCGACCTTCTAATTTTTAAAATACTACCTATAATCAAATTGAAGGCAGGTTGAAGAAAGACTACGTTTCTATTCAAGATGGCTAAAACTGCTCAGGATGTCGTTGCATCTTAAGTCAACACCAATCTGTTTGACTCACACATAAGGAATGGCTTCCTGGATCATTTCATGTTTTTAAGGTCATTTGGAAGCAGATGCGAAGCCTGTGGCTTAGAAGTGTGCAGTAGTTTAAATCAAACTTGGCATCATGGTTACTGTCTGGATTAGAATCTAAAGGCCAAAGATTGAGTAGCTCATCAAAGAAGGGTTCCCTTGTGACTAGAGCCAGGAAGCCTGTAAATCCACACAACTGCATACCGTGCAGCCTAGGCTGTACATTTTCTTCAGGGCAGCATCTTGGAAGCTTTGAAGGCATCCTTAACGGAAACAATGCAGAGAGGAAACAATGACAAAGCTTCTAAGCCAGCCCTGATCTGCACCCCAGGGAGCATTTCCCAGCATTTTCTGCACAACAGCACAGAGACTGATTGCTTTTATGCCTTTGCTGAAGGCAGTTCCTTCACATTCATAATACAGAAATGATGTTTTCAGTACCCAAAGCGAGACTCTTGGAAAATCGGGAAGTCTTTTTTAGTTTATTTGATGACTATAGATTCACCAAGTATCTGCTGTGATCATAGGAGCCCAATGGCATATTCCGTTACACATTGGGTTGCTAACTATAAGATCACTAGTTCAAACCCAGCAGGCCCTCCAATGGAAAAAGATGAGCCTTTCTGCTGCCGTAAGGATGTACAGTCTTGCCACCCACGGATGCCATTCTACTCTGTCCTACAGGGGTGGTATGAGTTGGAATAGACTATATGACAATGGGTAGGCTTTTCTCACAGCAAGAAAACACATTCAGCAAAAGAGCCCCAGAATAACAGTGTTTGTGTCATGGTCACTTCCTACTGTAAAGTCCGGAATATCCTAATTCCCTCAGTGCCATCAAATCAATTCCTACTCATAGACACTCCATAGGACAGAGTAGAACTGCCCCTGTGGGTATTCAATACTGTAACTCTTTATGAGAGAAGAAAACTTCATCTTTCTCCCATGGAGCAGCTGGTGGATTGGAGCTACTGACCTTTTGGTTAGCAGCCTAACTGATAATGCCCTTATCAGGGAAAAGGGAGAGTTCATTGATTGGTAGTCAGTCCTTTTAAATGGTGGATAACCTGGGTTGAAATCATGGCTGTATCAATCCCTGACCGTGTATAGAAATAATACCTGCCTAACAGGCCTGGTGTCTTTCAGTAGATAATATCTGTTAAGTCTAATCCCCCCAGAATACGTGCCTAGTCTCAAGAATAATAAAGGCATGGGGAGGGGGAAGCAAACAACTGGTGAAGATATGATGTCTTACTGTTTCTGTATTTCAAAGTCAAATCATCGTTGGGTTTTCTGTAATGCGTGTGTACTTTATGCTGTTTGCCCCCCCTCTCGATGATCAAAATTGGACATTATTACTTTAATGGTCCTTTGTGAAGAAGTTGCCTGTTGTGTAGTTACTTTAAGCCAAATCTGTGCCAACATACAGTGAGCTGGCCCAGCAAGCCCATTATTTCCACAGGAGAGCTGTGCTTCTAGACTGTGTGCATCCAGCCAGGAGAATGACTACCCTCTTGAGAAGACCTTCAACAGCAGTCCTGTCAAATCGGAACGTGAAGCACTGCTAGTGGGTAAGGACGCTAACCACACGTATACAATGTGTAGGGCCCAGTGGAGGGGAAATGCCAAACATTTGTGAAGCACAACAATATAGGTACACAGAGTCTCGATGCCAATAGGTTAAGAAGGAGGACAGATTTCAATAAAAATGATAAGAGCCACTCCCAGCCCTGGTCCAACTTCTTCAGGCTCCCTGTGGCCACATCAAAAGTATCAGTTCCAGCGCTATGCTAGATCAGGGGCCAGCTGGAGAAACACTGTGTAGATTGCTTTTTTAATCTCTGTGCATGGATAGTATTGCCCACTCCCTCCAACTCAGGGCCTAGTGCAGACCTGGCCTCTGAAGGCAGCAGGCTTTTCCTATGCTTTTTCCAGGTCACTGGCAGGTAAATAGCAGTGATAGCTTCTACACTGGTGGCTTCTGCTGTGAAAATTGTTCTTGCTTTATAAAAATGGACGCATTCAAACCTCAAACCACAAATATCCCCTGAGGTCTTCCTAAAACCAAACAATAGTTTAGTTCTTGCAGTAAAATAAAAAGGTCTGCCCTGAGCATTGTGATCTTTTGAAGATCTCTACGAGATCAAAGTGAAACCAGAAACTCAAAAAAATTAGATAGGACAGGGGGTTATGTTAATCCGGTAGGAACAACTCTGAAAAGGAGGATGAGACTGGCTGCAAACATCATCCATGCCACCATACACATAGAAACTGTTGAGTTCGGGGTGTGTTCTATTGTAAAAATGCCCAGCAACCATGAAAATAAATCAAATTCTTTGTGAAAAACTAAGAGAGTCAGTGAGAGCATTAAGGGTTAACAAACCTTCCCATCTTGACCATGCTATTTCAGCTCTGACCTTCAGTCCCTTCATGAGAACTGAAGGAGCCTTGTGACTACTAAAGGAAGTAATTCAAAGAAAGCATTCAGCACTTACTGCCCCACAGTCAGTCCCCAGCAAATGGGAGCCATAGTCGCAAATGCCATGGGCCTTAGGTTCCATTTGAGGAAGAGTGGTAGATGAGGTCCTAAAGCAAGGAGTCACTAAAAAGGACTGCTTTGGACCCTCAGCACGTGCCCCCAGCTGCATCCTAAGAAGCTGAGCTGACACTTCAAAGCCCCCTCCCCACTGAATGCCATGTGCCTATTGTTTAAATAGAGCTTCCTTCTTCAGGAGTGGCAATGAGACGCCAATGATTTAGCACTCTGATATGTTAATAAAGATGCACAGGGGGATCTGCCACTGAGTCGTCCTGAAAAGTGACAACTTATTTCCGTTTCCCAACTCAAAGCTCTTTAACAAATTGGCATGGCAACAGTGAGACTAGTCAAAGAAGCGCTGACGGTAGAAGGAAGCATCTGTTAATGGATTGTCCTGGAAGAAGAGATCCTTACAAATCAGTTTCTTCTTTTGTTTTGTTAAAGAAAGTTGTCTTGGAATGATGGAAGTGAAAGAAAAATCTATTTTTTAAATTGGCTCTTTTAGGCATAATCCACAAAAAAAAAACAACTTTATGTTTTCAAACATAGGCAGTTATTTCTTGGCATGTGACAGCCTGTCTTGACCATATCATCTATAATTCTTTTGAACATGGACTATCTTCAGTATTTAAGTTTTCCAGCTTGAATCAGTGTGAAAAACAAAAATGACAACCAAAAGAAAACCAAAATCTCACGGCCATCCAGTCAATGTCGACTCATAGTGACCCCATAAGACATAGTTACACTACCCCTTAGGGTTTTCCAGGCTCTGAATCTTTTCAGAAGCAGACTGCCTCATCTTTCTCCTGCAGAGCAGCCAGTGGGTTGGAGCCACTGACCTTTCAGTGGCAACAGTGTGCTTAACCTTTGTGCCACCAGGGATCCTAGTATTAATAAGGAGACTCTTGGTATAGAGTGCGTAAAGCATTTCATTGGGTGCCTAGCCAAGGATTTAAACCTACCAACTACCCTGTGGGGAAGTGATGAAACTGTCTGCTCCTGTAAAGAATTAAAGCCTCAGAATTCCACAGGGACAGTTCTACTCTGTCCTATAAGGTCACTATGAGCCCAAATTGAGTCGATGGCAGTGGGCTATAAGCTATAGTAAAATCACTGGGTGATGCAGTAAAGGGCTCTCCTACTAACCAAAAGGTTGTTCAGTTCAAATTCACCAAGGAGCCTCAAGAAAGGCCTGCCTGGCGATCTACTCTGAAACCCATGGGGTCATCATGTGTTGATGTCTACCTGATGGCAACTGGTCCATTTGGAATAGATTGTGAAGACCATCACTTCCTCCTTGGCCTCCCCTCATCCTCTCGCTCTCTACTATTTGGAAACTTTCCCAAAAGAACGGATTTGAACCTCAAGCTGCATTTTAAATCCGTCATTCTTTGTCAGCCTCTAAAGGAACAGAGCAATTGTCGCCTATAAACAGAATGAAATAGCTTTTCTTCCAGTTTTCAACAAGCTCAATTCTAGATCTTTTTGATGTACCTAAGATCTTATGAAAGGGGGTGAATTCAAACAATGTAAAGAAAGAAAGAGGAGGCTTGTGAACAATTTCTCTGCCAGTTGTCAGCGAAAGAAGTACTAGAGCAATTAACCTGATGGCCAGAACAATCAAGGCAGTGTGAGGAGGCTGCCAGTCACCCCCGAGTTATACTGAGTGGGTCCTGCAAACTGCTCAGAAGTCTTTTCCTTGAAAAGATTCAGGGCTTTAAGCGCAAAATGCAAGCAACCACTTGAGTCAGCCATGAATGAAATCTTTGGCTTTTCTTTACAGAACTACCCCCTGAATAAAACCCCAATACAGTCAGCAAATTCTCTTGTGAGAGGCACTGGGTTAATCAGGCAGAGGACAGGATTTGTACGTTTGCCCAGCAGTAAGACATTATTAGCACTTAAGAAGCTAGCATCCAATTTAAAGACCATGCAACGGAACGGCAGAATGCCAGCCCACTCTAAACTCATTGTAATATTATAGAACTCAAATGGCCCTTGGCCATCAGGAACAGTGTAAGTTCCTTCTCCAATACCAGCTTGTCTTTCAGTGGAATAGCCTGGTGAGAGGCGGTTTGCGTGAACGTTAAGATTGAAACATCCTACTTCCCCAAGCCACACTGGCCTCAAATTCCCGCTCTGCCACTGATCAGCTGTGTGACTTTGGGAAAGTTGCTTCAACTCTCGAAGCCTCAGTGTCCTCATCTATGACATGGAGACGACAATGCCTACTGACCTCATGGAATTGTAACAATTGCATGAGTGAAATATGTAAGCCAGTCTGTAACATGTTGTACATGTACGTTAACTATTCCTATTCACTATCGTGTGCAATCTACAGGAATGCAGTACTGAAGTGTAACCTGCATGGTATTGTCTCCTTAGGGATTATCTCCACTTTCCTTCATGTTCACCCCTTTGGAGCCAGCATTGAGTACATCTGTTCCTACTTGCACCGTCTTGACAATAAGGTATGTGGACACCTGGGATGGGGATACAAGGCAATGTAGGGTTCTTTGTGAATGGGTGACTGTGCTGTCCTTAATCACAATCCATCATTCATTCATTCTTACTCTACGAAGGTCCCCTGATCTACTTTCTGGGCGGGATTCAGTGTAGAGCTTCTCGCCTTCAAGTAGGGGGCCCATCGTTCTGGCTTGTCCAGAACTGAGGGATTTCCTGGGACCTGGGACTTTCAGTGCTAAATCTAGGGGAATCATGAGCCAAATGGAATGAGTTGCCTTGAAGTAAACCTTAGATGAACTGTCTTCCTTTCTCTTAATTTACATATAATTAACCAACAGCAGCTATCTCAACAAGAAACTTGAACCCTGGGTCTTTAGCCACACTATGGTTATTAGGTGCTTTTGAGTCAGTGCTGACTCCTAGAAACCCTGTGTTCACCAGAACAAAACCCCACCCCGGCTCGCATCATCCTCACAGGTAATCATTGCGTTTGGACCCATTGTGGGAGCCAGTGTATCAGTCCATCTTGTCGAGGGGCTTTATCTTTTTCAGTGTCCTCCTGCTTTACGAAGCCTGATGCCTCTGCCCATAGCAAATACTAATTTCCAGAATCAGCTGTCCTGTTTCACTCACGTCCTCCGCTGACACCATCATCACTACCGGTATCTGCTAAGAAACACTCGGGAGAGGGACAAAAGAAAGGCTGCAAAAATGAACTGAGGGCCTCTATAAGCCAGGCTGAATATTTGCTTCCAGCTGAGCTCATAAGCTGTTTTGTTTTCTGTACACTATCCTTTGGGGAGCTCACAGGGCATTTAGAGCAAGGGTAAGTGCTCATTCTCAAGGAAGTCCAAAACACCTCTTAAACGCACGAGGAGCTCCTGACCCTGCAAAATGAATCAGCTCTTGGTACTTTTTCTTTCCTTCCCGAAGCATCATGCAGTTAAAGTAGCTCATGGATCACACTCACCATTTTACATGATCTGGCTTTTTTACGAAGGGCCATTGACAGATAGATTCCTAACAGCGGAAGGTCCAAAATGTGAAATCATTTAAGCACCTGACCTCTTACAGAGGCACACACCTATCTTCTTACTCTGACCAGGTTCCAGCCATGCTGCTGCATCCTTCTGGATGACATTTGCTTATATTTCTCGTAACCACTTGAGTCAGCCCTAAATTATCTGCTCATTTATCTCTGGCAAGTGCTACACTTTTAAAATTAACTAGTCCATTTGGCAGTGATGTGAAGAGTAGAGTGTGAGCACCAAAACCAAATGGTCTGCTGGATTGGTAGGAAATTGAACTATACGCCAACTTTAAAAAGATCTGGATTTTCTTTATTTTGGAGGGGGTGGGTAACTGAAAATAATGCATAAGAACTATTGTTTTTTTTTATTTTTTCAAGAAAATCAAAACACTGTATAAATATGAAAGCACTATAGAATATAAATGTGAAAGTACTATAGAATATCAATGTAAAAACACTATAGAAAAAGTGAAAGTCCCCCCATAGCCACGACCCCCAGAGATCACCAGTGCTCATTTCTATAGATATGCTACATCTATAATCTATATTTATAAATATTGCATCTTTATGGTTTTGACATAGAGGTGTTCTCTATGCTATCCTACAATGTGCTTCTTTCACTCACTTGGATACAGTACTACCAGCATTGGGAAGAAGGTGTTACTTGACTCCTAGCCCAACCCCAACGAGTGCCGAGACTTCCCAAAGGGGCCTGCAGTTGTCCCAGCAGAATCAGGGGCTCCCTTACCTCCAACTTCAAGAATATTCAGCATGATAGTTCTCTTGAGATCCCCTGGCATCCTCCCGGCAAGCCCTGGTACCCAGGGTCACAGTTAGGAAGGTTGCTACAGAGAGGAAGAGGAGACCATCTGAAACAAACCCCCAAAGGGGTCTGCAGATTTGTCTTTATTTTGCTCGTGGTTTTGATAGGGGCAGTCCCCATTCCTACCACTTTTCTTTTGTCAACTCATAAGCTTGTGAAGATTTCTATTCTGCTAGCAGCCTGTCTGCCCCCCACCCCTCCTCCAAGCTTTGCCACCAGCATTACCAGCTCCCATCAGCTGACTACAGATCCAAGCCTCTCTATGCCGCTGACACTAGCTCATTCTAGCAGAGAGGTTAGAAAACTCTGCCTGGAAGTCACAGCAGAAGGGACACTACTGTCTTGAAGCCATTCACCCAACACATACACGTGTGCCATAAGGGGAGAAGAGGTTAGCCTACTCTGCAACACAAACACATGTGCACCAGCATTTTAAAAGGGGGCTGTCTCACAAAAGCAGCAGCAGAATAGGAAAGCAGAGCTGGTCTTGAATGGAGGTGTCTTTCTCTCTGGCCCACAGATCTGCACCAGTGATGTGGAATGCCTCATGGGCAGACTCCAGCACACCTTCAAGCAGGAAATGACAGGAGTTGGAGCCAGCCTGGAGAAGAGGTGGAAGTTCTGTGGCTTTGAGGGCTTGAAACTGACCTGAGTCCCTTAGCATAACAACTTGGGATCCTGAAAATAAATATGTGTTGGACAAGCGTAGAACGTGATTTGTATTTTCAGTGTTGTTCAAGTAGAAGTTGCTTACACTTTAAAAAATAATTCCTAAGATGTCTTTTGAGTTAAAATAAGGATCCTAGAACAGCACCTCGAGCCACAGGCCCTAAAAAAAGAAACTGACTCAAACCTCAAGTGCTGTAACTTTCGCCCCTCTTTGTCAATCGGTTGCCCCTTTTCTTCCCCGCCCCCAGTAGTAGTAGTAGTCATCTTGAAAAAACCCCGAGGCTAAAGAATGGAGTGTGTTTTCCGTGTCTGTACTACTGTTGTAAAGTTTCTTGTAAAGTTTGCTATTTTGAAAGCACTGCTTACTGAAATAGTTTGATGATTTGTATGTGATTTGTGTTTCAAAACTTCTTAGATTAATGTTGCTACCGGTGAGAGAGACGAGAGGACCACTAGGTACTCGGTATCAGTGACATTGCCTTTCCAACCCTTAGTGAAGGAATGAGGCTTCAATGTCTTCTGGAAGGTGCCTGCTCATGGTCACCTTTAAAAAGACAAAGCATGGTGTGTGGTGTTTTGTTTAAATTACTATGAGCCGAACATCCACAAACGTTCCAAAGTTATTTTCTGTAATAGATTCAATTAAAAGTCTATTTCAGACTTTAAAAAAAATCTAGATGTGTTCACAGAAAGCAAGTATCCAGTATGACTGATAGTGTACGTGCTCTTCCAAATCACCTTGTAAATAGTCTGCTTTTCCAAGGAGGGCACATATCATTTGCTATGAATCCTTGTGCATCGACAGGTACGCACGTATGTGCGTGCACACGTGCATAGACACGCAGTAACAGAAGAGATTTCATATTCTTTCTCCTCTGGCTGACTTGCAACGTCGTGTGGTTCCTTTTTTTCTGCAGCCCGTGTGTTGAATTGCAAACATAGACTGCTGTCAATACTAGGTTGACTTCATGCTGAATGTTTGCAAAGAGTCCTGGGAGTATTAATGGGAACTTCTTAGTAACTAATAAAGAAAGGGCCCAAGTGTGAGAGGCTTCCTGCAAATAGGCCAGCTCCGCCAAGAGGGGCTGGCTGCTGGGACGCCTCCAGCTGAATGGTGCCCATTAGCAGATCTTGGCAGTAGCAGGGTAAGTGGGCCAGGCAGAAAATTATGCTTGGTGGAAAAGAAAGGGAAAGGACAGGAGTCTGGAGGTCACGTCCCCAGGCAAAGTTCTTGGGTTTTGGTTTGGTTTGGGGAGGGGGTGTGTGTTTTGTTTTGGTTTGGTTTGGTTTGGTTTTTGTGTGTATGGTGGTGCTTATAAAATGCAAGCATGGCCTCCCTCGAGTCTCTGTTGAAGATAAGAGAATGTAAGTAGTAAACAAATCCAATGGAGCATATTTCAGGAAAATACTTTGTATATGATATGTCTGTAGTGTTCAAAGTTGTATTTTTAAAAGATAAATAATTCCTTTTTTACACCTTAGTGCTGTGTTCTGTTTTGAATAACTTGCTCTGTGCAATCAATCCTTCACTAGCTCATCTCAGCAGATGCCTTTGGGTTACCAATGTGTTGTGCCTTGGCAGCTAGCACTAGGACCCCACAGCAGCCACGTCATGCTGCAAGCTGGCCTCGCCCTCAATCCCTGCTGGCCTTGGCACCCACAGGAAGCTAGGAGGCTGTTTATACTGAAGCATCTCTATCACCAGTGCTCCAGAAAGCTTGGATCCATGCTCTCGGGGGCTCCTAAAATGCCTTTTTGACCATTATCTATGAAATCAATATGTTCCTGTTGATCAGTTATTTCTTATTTAAATATGCTAAATAAAATGAGATTTCAAAACAACTGCCACACCCAAGCACCTTACTCTCTTTCACTTGCTCATGTTTTTCATTCGGTCTCTGCTGGCCCAGGTGTTCTCCTCCCAGTCATCTTAAACAAACTAGTTGGGCATTGCTGTAATGTCCACAAACAGAATGTTTGCATTCCCTCACAAAATCCAACTGCAGCACCCACTATCTCACAATCCTTTCTTTCCACTATAGAGATTAGAAAACCAAAGCAAGCCACTGGCATCCAGTCAGTTCTCCTCAAAGTGAGCATATATAGGGTTTCCAAGGCTGTCAACTTTTACAAAGGCAGATAGCCTTAACTTTCTCCCAAGGAGCAGCTCGTGGCTTTGAACCACTGACCTTGGGGTTAGCAGTCTGACTCGTACCGCCAGGCCTCCTAGAGATGCCCTAACGAAGTTCTTCCTTACAAACCCGGCTGTTGATGGTGCTGCTCTTCCTTCAGAATGGCACATTATTCCTGTTTTGTTTGTTTTATAAGTTGTGGTAGTCAGGGTTTTTTTTAGCCACATAATTAATAGAATAATTTTTTTAATAAATATTTTTCCATCTCTTTTCTAAGCCCTGTAACATCCCCAGTTGTGATTTCTTAGTTTTACCAAATTGCTTAAGTATGCTCAGTGCAAGTGAAAATGTTTTTTTTCCCAGAGAAAAGTAGGTACCTATATGTGTTTAAGTTAGAGGTTTTTGTTTGTTTGTATTGCCTTTCTTAAATCGGGCTAAAAAGGCATCATTTTCACACAGTGAAGCTAGTGGTTCTCAACCTTCCTAATGTCGCAACCCTTTCATACAGTTCCTCATGTTGTGGTGACCCCCCAACCATACAATTATTTTCATTGCTACTTCATAGCGGTCATCTGGCTACTGTTATCAATCGGGTGACCCCTGTAAAATGGGTCATTCGACTCCCAAAGGGGTCACGACCCACAGGTTGAGAACCGCTGATGTAGGCCCGTGGGATTCTCAGCTCTCCTGGACAGCCTGGCTTCACTTTTCACCACACTCGCTACCATCTTCTACGCGCCTGTTATGCATAATGCAACCCAAAGTCACTGCCTGCCTGCAGCTTCAGGCAAGTTACATGGACGCGGTGAGAGCCTTTATTTCCTTAGCGCTAAAATTAAGGAGAAATAGTACCTACCTCACAAAATGGTTATAAAGATTCAGTGTCTGACATATGGTAAATGTACTATAAAGAGTTATGGTTAGCCAAGGTTCTGTGTATATATAACTGATGACCTCATTTCTAAAAAAATGTTTTTTCCTGTGTTGGGGGTGGTGGTGTTATAACTAGAATGATAGGGTTGTATCAGGCTGTTAAGGCTCAAGAGGTGGGGTTCAAGTATTCAAATGTATCACAAACATTGACTTGGATCTAGACACTCTGCTAGGCAGTGCCAGATACTAATGGCATAAACCTTTTATAAAATAGGTTTTATAAAGCCAAACCATAGAAGCTCAGAGTGAAGTGTTCCATTTTGAATAACTGCCGGTGGTGTAGATAAGGGAATAATAATGGCTTGCTCTTGTAGCCTACCTGTGCCCCAGCCCTCTCAGAGCATGGCTCCAGGTGGAAGCTCCTAGAAAGAGTGCTCCTCGTTTGTCTTGCTCCTGCCATCCCCCCAGCACCTGGTAGATTATAAGTACTCAGTAGATGTTTGTTAAATGAGCATTTGTATACCTCATTTTGTATGTACTCTATACAAAGTGCATTTAAAATGCACTAATGAAAGCTAACATTGATTAGCTATTCCTATTCAGGATCTGCATTAAGATTTCTTACAACTGGGTATTATCCTGTATTCCACCTGAGATTCAGAAATATGTTTTATGTTTATGGTGCTAAGAGATAGATGAGATTTAAATATCGGTCTGTCCAACTGCAATCTCAGAACATTTTCTATTGTGAATATTTTACTTTCAAATTCTAATCTTTTATTTAATGCCACATCAACCTGATTAAAAACAAAAAACTGCCATCCAGTCAAGACTAACTCATAGCAATCCTATAGTTAACTATCATTATAAACTCCCATGTTATTCATTCAAGTGGAATTTTGTTGTTGTTGTTGCTGTTGTTCTTAGGTGGTTGTGAGTTGGTTCCAACTTTGTGTCCATCAGAACACAACACTGCCCAGTCCCACACCATCCTCAAAATGCTATGTTGAAGTTCATTGCTGTCGCCAATCCATATTGTAGAAGGTCTTCCTCTTTTTCCTTGATTTTCTACTTTATCAAAGGAGCCCTAGTGATGTAGTGGTTACACATTGGATTGCAATCAGCAAGTTCAGCAGTTCAAAACCACCAGCAGTTCCAGGAGAGAAAGATGGGGCTTTCTACTCCCATTAACAGTAACATTCTTGGAAACCCACAAGGGGCAGTTCTACCCTGTCCTAGAGGGTTGTGATGAGTCAGAATTGACTTCATGGCAGTGAGTTTGTTTTGTCGTGTTTGGTTTCTACTTTATCAAGCATGACATTCTTCTTCGGGGACTGATATTTCCTGACAACATGTCCAAAGTATGGTGGGGAGGGGAGCAAAAAAGTATAGGCAAAAAACTCATTAGATTTTCCATGAACTTTTTGAAGCTCCCTCCTATATAAGACAAAGTCTAGACAACCTTGCTTCTAAGGACATTCTTGCTATACTTCTTCCAACATAGATTTGTTTGTGCTTCCCATAGCACGTGATATATTTAATACTCTTTGCCGCCAATGCTGTAATTAAAAAGCATAGGTTCTTTTTCAGTCTTTCTTTTTTGTTATCCAGCTTTCATGTGCAAATGAGACACTTGAAAGTTCCATGGCTTGTATTGAATGTACCTTAGTCCTTAAAGAGACATCTTTACTTTTAAATACTTGAAATTGGTTTTAACCCGATTTACCTAAATTTGATACATCCTTTGATTTCTTGACTGCTGCTTCCATCAGTGTTGATTACAGATCCAAGGAAAAATCCTGGCCAACTACAGTCTTTTCTCCATTTATCATAATGTTACTTATGAGTCCAGTTGTAAGGTATTTTAGATCTTTTATGTTGAGACATAATCCATACTGCAGGGTGTCAACTTTGATCTTTACCAAAAGACTTCAAGTCCTCTTTACTTCCTGCAAGCAAAGTTATGTCATCTGCACATCCCAGTTTCTTATTGAGGTTTTCTTCAATCCTGATGCCACTCTCTCGTTAGTGCCACCCAGCATCTCAGATTATATGTTCAGTATACAGATTGAGTAAGTACGATGAAAGGATAAAACCCTAATTCACATCTTTCCTGATTTTAAACCATGCAGTATTCCTTTGTTCTGTTCAAATCGCTTCCTGACCAGGTTTTCCCGTGGTAATTCCCATTGTTCACAATGTTATCCATAATTGTTGTGATCCACACAGTCAAATGCCTTTGTCTAGTCAAAAAAAAAACAAGCACAAGTAAACATCTTTCTGGTGTTCTCTGCTTACAGCCATCATTCATCTGACATCAGCAATGATATCTCTTATGCCATGTCATCTTCTGAATGCAGCTTGAATTTCTGGTAGCACCTTGTCAATATATTGCTGCAACTGTTGTTTAATGATCTTCAACAAAATTTTACTTGCATGTGATAGTAATGATACGATTTGATCATTTCTACATTCTCTTGGGTCACCTTTCTTTGTAGTGGGTGCATAAAAATGGATCTCAATTCATGGAGCCTTTGTCCAATGCCTTCAATGTCACTTGAACTTCGTCCTTCAGTACCATTGATTCCTAATCATATGCCACTATCTTGAAATGGTTATACATTGACCAATCCATTTTGGTATAGTGACTCTGTGTATTCCTTTCATCTTCTTCAGATGCTTCCTGTACCTTTTGATAGTTTGGTTATAGAACCCTTCAGTATTCTGACTCAAAACTGAAATTTTTTTTCTTCAGTTCTTTCAGTTTGAGAAAAGCCAAATACGTTAGGTTTTTAGACAAACAAAACCAGTGAGGTTTGTGTGTGTAGCATATAGGAAGAGATTTTTTTATCACGAAATGACTTACTTTGGTGTAGAAATATAGGTAAGTCCTATCTGATTGAAGTTAGCGTAGTTCATTGATAGCTCCTTGGATCTTCAGGCAACACAACAGGAGATTGAGGAACTAGGCCAGGGTGACAGAGACAGCAGGGGGCATAGGCTGGTGGGTACAGAGATCCAAAGTCCACTGAATGAATCCACCATTAGTAGTCCTCTGATGGCTCCTGGAATCAGCAGGGGGGTGCAACAGGAGATTTAGGAACCACATGCAAAGTCCAGTTCTAGAAGAAGGTGAGGGAGAAAAGAGGATGCAACTCTCCAAAGTCTCTCTATCATGTACACAAAGGCATATGATGCCAAAGAGGCGGCATCAGGCTGCAAGGCAATGGATAGTTTAAGATCTGCCCCTATCAAGTGTCTGGTTGATACCATCCCTAACCATCACACCAAACATGCTCTTCCCTTTTTATTTTAACTTCAGGCCTTTGCATATTTCATTATAATACTTTACTTTGTCTTCTCAAGCTGCTCTTTGAAATCTTCTGTTCCAGCTCTCTCATTTCATTATTCTTCCGTTTGCTTCACTCTATATTCAAGAGCAAGGCTTAAAGTCTCTTCTGGCACCCATTTTTGTCTTTTCTCTCTTTATTGTCCTTTTAATGGTTTTGAATTTCTTAGACTATGTGTACTTGATGTCATTCCACAACTTGTCATTAGTGTTCAATGCATCAAATCTATTCTTGAGCTGTTCTCTAAATTCAGGTGGGATACTCAGGTTTTATTTTGGCTCCTGTGGGCTTCTTTCAGTTTTCTTCAGCTTCTACTTGAACTTGCATTTGAGTAATTGATAGTCTCTTCCACAGTCAGCCACTGGCCTTCCTCTCCATTGTCTCTTTCCAAAAATATAGTCAGTTTTTTCCCTGTGTATTCCCTTTGGTGAAATCCACAGCAGTAGTCACCATTTATGTGGTTGAAAGGGGGTATTTGAAATGAATAAATTGTTGGCCTTGTAAAATTCTATCCTATCTCTAATGTTTATATCACCAATGGCATATTTTCTAAATACTGATCATCTCTGTTTTCACCATTCACATTCTAATCCCTAGTAATTACCAATGAATCTTTGATTGCATATGTGATAAATATCAAACTGCAGAATTTTGTTGTTGTTATTGTTAGGTGCCCTCTAGTTGGTTATGACTCACAGCAACCTAGGGTACAACAAAATGAAACACTGCATGGTCCTACACCAGCCTTACAATTGTCCCTATGCCTGAGCCCATGTTGCAGCCACAGTGTCAATCCAATTCCTTGATGGCCTTCCTCTTTTTTGGTGCACTTCCAGTGTACCAAGCATGCTGTCCTTTTCCAGGGACAATATGTCCAAAGTCTTTCTATCCTTGCCTCTAACACTCTGGTCGTACTTCTTCCAACACAGATGAGTTTGTCTGTTTAGCAGGCCATGGTATTTTCTTTTCTTTTTAATAATTTTATTGGGGACTCTTACAGGTATTATAAACACCATATGTCAACTGTATCAAGCATATTTGTACATATGTTGCCATCATCATTTCCAAAACATTTTCTACTTGAGCCCTTGGTATAAGCTCCTCTTTTTTCCCCACCCTTCCACTCTCATGAATCCTTGATCAATTATATATTATTATTTCATATCTTACACTGTCCATTGTCTCTCTTCACTCACATTTCTGTTATTCATCCCCTTGAGGGGAGGGGCTATATATCCAACCTTGTGATGGATTCCCCCTTTCTCCCCCTTTCCCCTTCCTGACCACCATCCCTCTACCCTCATGCTATTGCTACTTCTACTACTGTTCTTGAGAGGTTTATCTGTCTTGAATTCCATGTATGGAGAGCTCTTCTCTGGACCAATGTGTATTCTCCAGTCTAGCCAGGTTTGTAAGATAGAACTGGGTCATGATGGTGGAGGGGAAAGCATTCAGGAACTAGAGGAATGATGTGTGTTTCCTCGGTGCTATACTGCACCTTGGTTGAATCATCCCTTCCTTGTAACCCTTCTGTAGGAGTGGGGGGTGGGGGGCAGATATCCAATTGTCTGGGTCTCCACTCCAACCCCCCTCGTTCCCATCAATATAGTTTTTTATTTGGGATCCTTTGATACCTGATACATGGTACTTTCAATATTCTTTTCCAGCACCATAATTCAAAAGCATCGATTCTTCTTCAGTCTTCCTAATCAATGTCCAACTTACATAGGCACTTGAGGCAATGGAAAATACTTTGACCTGGGTCAAGCACACCTTATTCCTCAAAGTAACATCTTTTCTTTCCAATACTCTAAAAAGATCTTGTGCATCAGATTTACCTAAGACAGCACATCTGCAGAAGTTTGTAGAAATCTTAAATTTCTTCATCTTTGTCTTTAATAGTCCACAAATCTTTACTCCACATCATGAAGGTCAACTCAATTTTGAAGAGGCAGATCTTTCCCAGTGATACTTGGAGTACCTCACAAATGGAAGAAGGGGCTCTGGTGGTGTAATTGGACTGTTAACCACAAGGTCAGCAGTCCAAACCTCAGTGTCACTACTTTGAAGATGAAATGTTCTGCTCCTGTAAGGATTTACAGCCTCCAAAACCCCAGGGAGCATGCTATGAACCAGAAGAGAGTCCATGGCAGTGAGTTCGGGGTTGGTTTACAACCTAAAGGACTCATCTTCAGACACTATATCATTGTCCCACTCTTGTCCTTAAGGTTTTAACTCCCCAAGGTTTTCAGAAGTAAACCACCACCACCATGTGCTTCTACATGGGCTTAGTCTGACACTTTTACTGATCAGTGAAATACTGGTGGCAACATTTCCAGCATCCCAGCAGCACTCAAGCCACCGCAGAGGACCCAGGACAAGTGGTAGAAATGCCATTATAGAGCAGTGGACACATGAAATCCTTGCTCATACAAACTCAAAGTTGAATACACTACAGCTTCTGCCCTCAAGCATTTTATCTCGGGCAAAACTGCCTGCTAGAGGGTACAATCAGGTATTAAGAGCAAAGGGGAGCTAATGATGAAATCTTCTTGGAGACACTACAGACTCCCTATTTTCTACCCACAGGACTCTAGATGAAGAATCTCTAATAGAAGAGGCTGATGACATTTACATTGAGGGCCCAAAGTAGAATGGGATTAATTTTATTAAATAGGTTCATATGTATATATTACTCAATGACAGTATCTGTCACATGGTATCCTCTATACCAATACTTATTAAACTAATGTGCACATTTTTCTGAAAAATCTATGTGATATGATTCTTAGTACACATTAACTTGTGTAGATCAATGTATATAAATGGTAGGAGGCTCCCTTCAAACTCGTATTTCTTTGTAAAGAAGTGACAGATGAATTTCAAAGTAAGAAAGTATAAAGAAAATGAACCAAGTACTCTTCAAATGTTAGTCTCTAAACCATCAGTGCTGGCACAGAATGGAACCTGGGAGTTGATGGCGACAAGTCCCTGAAGGCATCTGCCAACTATGTGGCTGGAATCATTAAAAAGCAAAGAATTATAAACTCAATAAGAAAAGAAAATTTAAGGCGTTATTTTGTCCTCTTAAACACCAGTAAAACTTAGTGTTTCATGTCTCTGGTCTTCAAGAAATTCACCATTTCATTCCAAATGCTTTTCAAAGACATACTCTGTCTAGGAGACTGAACCACTCAGTAAAAGATGTAAAGACGCACAGACATTGTGTGGTTTCCCTGGTGTAGTTTGAAGATGAGCTCAAATAATCAAGGGATGAGTAGATTTTAAGTCATTAACGGAACATATTCTACCTCTCTGGGCCAGAAGTATAGTCTTAAATGTTGAATTCCATGTTCTTCACGTAACCCAGCTTTACATCACATACACGTACGCATACCCACTCGGGCCCCTGAGACCACCTTAACAACATAAAAAGAAAAGCACCACCACAAAGTTGGCAGGTTTAAAGAACAAAATTTATTTTTTATATTACTGGAGGCTAAAAGGCCAAATCAGAGTCTTAATGTATTTATTCCTTCTGTGGAACTCTCAGGTTTTGATGACTGCTGGAAATTCGTATTATCCTTTTGCACATGTCTGTCTGTACATGCTGTTTCCTTCTCTGTGTGTTAGTGTATGCCACACCATGAGTCTTCCCCATCTTTCATGACACTAATCAGAAAAGATTAGGTTTAGGACCCATCCTATTCTGATATCGCTTTATTAACATAAGTAAAGCAACCCCTTTTTTCTAAACAGGGTCACATTTGGAGGGAACACAATTCAATCTATAGCACAAACACAACAATACACGCAGCACTTGGTAAGCCAGTAGTATATACATGCCTCATTTATGGTATTTGCTCATCAGAAGACATCTGGGTACTTAAAATCAGTGAACTTACCAGATAACTGAAATACGACCCTACCAGTAACAATGCTTTTATATTAATGATTGTAAAGGAGACTATTTCTAAGATGTTTTACATCCTGTCCTGTCTTCTTAAATAGGAGGTTTTAACATTGCAAGGGACATGCCGGATTTCATTCATTCACTCTTACAATCAATATTTATGGAGCACCTTCTACAGGCCAGATTTGTCCTAACTTTTCCCTATATGACTCCATATTTTCACTGCACAGAAACTATAGTCACAGTAACAAAAGTCACAGTAACAAAGACTAAAGACCAGAAAAATTGTGGTATGACATCAAAAACATCATACATGAAGAAAGCAAAAGTCATTCAAAAGACAAGAAAGAAAAGACCAAAAATGGATGTTAGAAGAGACTTGGAAGCTTGCTTTTAAAAGTAGAGTAGTTAAAACAACTGGGTAGAAATTAAGTAATAGACCAGAAAAGAAAATTCTAATGGACATCACAAGCAAAATAAATTATTACAATGAAATCTGCAAAGACCTGGAGTTAGAACGCCAAAATGCAAGAACACACTTGTTATACATCAAGGTGGGGGGGGGGGGGGATCCAAGCCTCAAGTTGAAATATTGAAAGATTCTATGGGCAAAAATATTGAAAGATGCAGGAAGGATCAGTAGTAGATGGAAGGAATACACAGTCACTGTACCAAAACTAGTTGACATTCAACCATTTCAAGAGGTAGCATATGATCCAGAACCAATAGTACTAAAGAAATCCAAGCTGCACTGAAAGCATTAGCCAAAAACAAAGCTCCTGGAGTTGATGAAATGCCAGTTGAAATGTTTCAATAACCTGAGGAATTGCTGGAAGTACTTACTTCTCTGTGCCAAGAAATTTGGAAGACAGCTACTTGGCCAATTGACTTGAAGAGATTCATGTTTATACCTATTTGTGACCAAACAGAATTCAGAATTCAGAGCAGCGAACTTACCAGATAACTGAAACATGCTCAAGAAAGGTGACCCAATTGAATTTAAAAATTATCAAATAACATCATATTCAAATAAAATTTTGCTGAGGTTCATTCAACAACAGCTGCAGCAGTGCAACCACTGGGAGCTGCCTGAATTTCAAGTTGAATTCAGAAGAGGATGTAGCATGAGAGATGTCATTGCCAATGTCAGATGGATCTTGGCTGAAAGCAAAGAATACCAGAAGGATGTTTACTTGTGTTTTATTGGCCATGCAAAGGCATTAGACTGTGGGATCATAACCAACTATGGATAGCATTGAGAAGAATGGGAATTCCAGAACCCTTGATTGATCTCATGCAGAACCTGTACATGGACCAAGATGCAGTTGTTTGAACAAAACAAGGGAATACTTTGTGTTTCAAAAATCAGGAAAGATGTGTGTCAGGGTTGTATCCTCTCACTTTACTTACTCTGTGTGCTCAGAAAATAGAGGATCTGGATCATATGAAGAATATTTCAGCATCAGGATTAAAGGAGGGATTATTGGCAACTTGTGATATGCATATAAATATTATAACCTTGTTTGCACAAAGTAAGGAGGAATTGAGGCACTTGCTGATGAAGTTCAAGAATTGCAGCCTTCAGTATGGATTATGACTGAATGTAAAGAAGATAAAAATCTTCACAACTGGACCAAGTTACAATATCATGATAAAGGAGAAAATCTTGAGGTTATCAAGGACTTCGTTTTACTGAGACCCATAATGAAGACTCATGAAAGCAGCAGGGAAGGAATCAAAGCTGTCAAAGAAATCTGCACCAGATCTATTTAAAGGTTAAAAGAGTAAATATATCACTTTGAGAACTAAGGTGCTCCTAACCCATGGTATTTTCAGTTGCCCCATGTGTATGTGAAAGGTGGACAATGAATAAGAAAGACCAAAATCAATGGACGCATTTGAATTATGGTGCTGGAAAAGAATACTGAAAGTACCATGGACTGCCAGAAGAACGAACAAACGTCCCTTGAAGGGAGTATAGCCAGAGTGCTACTTAGAAGTGAGGAGTGGGAAACTTCATTTCACCTACTTTGGACATTTTATCAGAAGAGACTGATCCCTGGGAAAGGTCATCCTGCTTGGTGGTAAGTCAGCAGATATAAAAAGACCCTCAGGATTGGCAGAGTGGGATCAAATAACAATTGGGGGGATGGCACAATACAAGGCAGTAAGTAGTACATTCTGTTGTGCATAGGGTCTGATCCGCAGGCACCTGCCAACAAATGTTGTAAGCTTATAATCTAGACTTTCTGTGTTCATCCTTCAGGCCAGCTCTTTGCACCCTGAAGGTGTATCTGTTTTCACATCCAATTCTTCCTCCCTAATTTTTAAATTGTCCTTCCTATCTGTAATGTCTTAGAACCATAGCATCCGTCCTCTGAGGAACTGAAATAAGAGACAATCAATTGACTAAATATCTGAAAGTTAAATCGTCAGCAATCCCTGAGTGATGGTTCTGCTTCTTAATGCCAATTCTGTATTTTTCAGCTCCATTTCAGGCCACAGCTAACGCCAAACTTCATTAATTGGGTATTCACAGCTCTATATGTTTTGTCCTCAACCTTAATTGCTAATTTTCACCCCTACTTCTATCCTTCACATAACTACTTCAATTTGAATAAACTCTCTGTGGTTCCTCAGACCTCCACAAGTCCAAATTCTATGTATTTTTCAAGGTCCAGCTCAAAAACTACATTTGAATAAAATTAAGCCCTGGGTTTCTCTTACTGCTTCAAAGTATCTGAAAGCTCTCTCCCATCTTTGAATTCCTGGAATCCCCGATCTGTACCTCCATTGTGAGATGTAGCCACGATCTGCCTTGTATGCTCACATACGTTTCATTCTCTTTGCAAGGGTCATGTCTGATTTGATTCATTCTTTCTTTCAACATGTATTGATGATTATCAAGGTCTATTGCAGTTATGTGCCGTGTAGTAGATCCTCCATAAAAACTTATTGATAGAATGAAATATTTATTGAAAGGATGACAGTGGCTAAGTCTCACAATGGAGGTTAACGATCAGACAAACATCCTTTCCTTCACTGAGCTTATGTTCTTCTCTTTTTTTTTCTTTGAGCTTATATTCTTGTGAAGTGGGTAGGCTAACAGTAAACAGAGAAAATTATATAATATATGAAGATAATATTTTTGCTCCTAAGAAAACAATATTTCGGCTATCAAAAGATATAGCGTCTGGGGTCTTAAAAGCTTGAAGGTAAACAAGCGGCCATCTAGCTCAGAAGCAACAAAGCCCACATGGAACAACATATCAACCTGTGTGATCACGAGGTGTCCAACGGATCACTGAAGACAAATGGGTGCATAAGCAAATGTGGTGAAGAAAGCTGATGGTGCCCGGCTATCAAAAAGTATAGTGGCTGGGGTCTTAAAGGCTTGAAGGTAATCAAGCGGCCATCTAGCTCAGAAGCAACAAAGCCCACATGGAAGAAGCACACCAGCCTATGCAACCACGAGGTGTCGAAGGGATCAGGTGTAAGGCATCATCAGAACAAAAATCTTACCATAGTGAAAGATGGCGGGAGTGCGGAGTGGAGATCCAAAGCCCATTAGTAGGCCACTGGAGATCCCCTTGCAGAGGGGTCTCGGGGAGGAGATGAGCCAGTCAGGGTGCGATGTAACAATGATTAGAAATACAACTTTCCTCTAGTTCCTAAATGTTTCCTCCCCGCTCCCATTACCATGTCTCGAATTCGATCTTGCAAGTCTGGCTAGACCAGAGGAGGTACACTGGTACAGATAGGAACTGAAAATACAGGGAATCCAGGATGGATGAGCCCTATAGGACCAGTGGTGTGAGTGGCAAAACAGGGAGGGTAAAGGGAGAATGGGTAGGAAGAGGGAACCAATTACATGGAACTGTGTGTGACCTCCTCCCTGGGGGACAGACAACCGAAAAGTGGGTGAAGGGAGACGTCAGACAGGGCAAGATATGAAAAAATACCCATTTATAAACTATCAAGGGCTCATGAGGGAGGGGCGAGTGGAGAGGGAGGGGAAAAATGAGGACCTAATGTCGGGGGTTTAAGTGGAGAGAAAATGTTTTGAGAAACGATGTACAAATGCGCTTTACACAAGTGATGTGTGTATGTATTGGGATAACAGTTGTATGAGCCCCTAATAAAATGTTTAAAAAAATAAAATAAAATCAGGGGAAAAAAACAAACATTATTTTGAGAAAATATTTTTTTAATTTAGAAAATTACATTTGAATAAATCTGGAGCTTCCAAAAATTTCTGGAAAATATCCATTATCTTTTCATTCAATTTTTACATGAACTTTTTGAAAAGCACTCATGTGTGTGTAAAAAAATATTCTAGGCAAAGAAAAATTCTGAGAGATGAATTCAAGGAAAAGTAGGAATCAGTATTCCTGGAGTGCAGTGAGGGAAGCCAAGAGTAGAAGGAAATGAGCTCCCAGGAAGATAACAGGGGTCCAGATCCTGTAGGCCACTGTATGGACTTTAAGGATTTTGGGGTTTACTCAGAGAGGAAAAAAAATGGGCCCATTGCAGAGTTTTGAGCAGAGGAGGAACAATATAGGACAAATATTTTCAAAAGATCACTCTGGATGCTGAATGGAATGTAGATCAGGAAAAGTAAGTAAACGGGAAATAGGAAGAACAGTTGGAAGCTATTGCAGTAACTTAAGTGAGAAATCGAAGTGGCTTTAAACCATGGTCATGGTATTAAATTGACATAACAGCATCTGGTTTGTTGGTAGTATCCTTTAAGCCAAGGGAGAAAAATGTTTGAACAAGAAAGAAGGAAATGTTTTAAATGTTGCTGAAAAGTCTGGTACAATGAGAACTGAAGGATGATCACTGGCTTTAGCAATGTGAAAGTGCTAAGCCTGACATGAGTAGTTTCAGTAGAGTCGGGCTGGGGCAGAAATCTGACTAGAGCAGATATAGGGAAAAATGAGAAGAGGGGCTGCAAAAGGAATATACATACATCTCTCTCTCTCTTTTTCTTTTGCTCATTTTTAAAAATCATTTTATTAGGGGCTCATACAACTCCTTTTTTTTCTCAACTAAAATTTATTTAAAATAGTACCCTCCACTGATGTTACTTTGACCTCCAGAAAAACTCCAGAGGAGCATTAACAAAAGCTTTAAACTACTATGCAAAATCTCGTCACGAAAAGTGTTTACAGACTGGTGCAAAATGGAAAGCAAATTCTAAACAATTTTGGCTTCTTGGAAACAAAAACCGCTGTGTCTGAGAATAGTGATCATCGGGTGATTCTCCAGAAGGAAAACAGCTTTCATCTTTTCAGTGTGCCAGTGCTCCTGCTGACACTGGATGGAGCAGTAGGACATGTTCCAACAGCAGTGGTACATGGCTTCCTCTTCACAGTTGTAGCACCACTGTTTTTCCTTGGTCTGAGAAATTAGTTGTTTGTGCCGTGTTGCTAGCTTCTTAATTTCTTCTGCAAATTCTCCTTTACACTTTTCTTTTACTTGCTTACATTTCCTGTCCATCTCACCCTGCATGTTGGCTACAGCTTTATTGACAGCTTGTCTTTTTTCTTCTTCCATTTCAGAATGCAGCTTCTCTAGAGCTTCTCGTACAACTCTTTCAGTTTCTTGCTTGTGATCAGATTTCATTCGGTCTTTAAAGTCATCATAGAAAATTTTGGTGTATTTGTCATGGCACATGCTTTGACACACTCCATCATTCATGGTCTGAGTGCTTCGATGCAGCGTTCTTGGAGAAGAGGCACTTAACTTCTTGGTCTGAGTTGAAACTGAAACTTTTTTCGATTGGCTGAGACATTGTGGGAATTTCCTGGCTAGAACTTACTGCTTCAGTTTCAGGCTCTGGTTCTTCTTTTTTGGGTTCCACACTTTGATTATGTCTTCCTTTATTTGCTCTTGGTTCTTGAGTGACCTTATGCTGCTCATTACTAGTAAAAGAGATACTGGGTTCTGCCTCTTGTTCACCTCGGTCCTCATTCTTAGACTTGCAATCCATACATACATCCATTGTGTCAAACACATTTGTACATATGCTGCCATCATCCTTCTCTACTTGAGCCTTCCACTTGAGCCCTTGGTATCAGCTCCTCATTTTCCCCCTCCCTCCCCGCTCCCCCCTCCCCCATGAACCCTTGATAATTTATAAATTATTATTATTTTGTCATATCTTACACCATCTGATGTCTCGCCTAACTCGCTCCTCCACTGTCCGTCCCCGAGAGAGGAGGTTATATGTAGACTTTTATAATCTATTATGTAAGGTAGAATTGGGATCATGATAGTAGAGGGGAGGAAGAATTCAAGAACTAGTGGAAAATTGTATATTTCACCATTGCTACATGGCACCCTGACTGGCTCATCTCCTCCCCACAGACCTTCTGCAAGGGGATGTCCAATGTCCCACAGATGGGCCCTGGGTCCCTACTCCACACTCCCTCTCATTCACAATGCTATGATTTTTTTTTTTTTTGGTCTTTGATGCCTGATACCTGACCCTTTCCACACCTTGTAATCTCACAGGTTGGTGTGTTTCTTCCATGTAGGCTTTGTTGTTTCTCAGTTAGATGGCCCCTTGTTTATTTTCCAGCCTATATGACTCCAGATTCTATATCTTTTGACAGCCAGGCACCATCAGCTTTCTTCACCACATTTGCTTATGCACCCACTTTGTCTTCAGCGATTGTGTCGGGGTAGGCTGGTGTGCTTCTTCCATGTGGGCTTTGTTGTTTCTTAGCTAGATGGCTGCCTGTTTATCTTCAAGACTTTAAGACCCCAAACACTATATCTTTTGATAGCCAGGCACTGTCAGCTTTCTTCACCACTTTTGCTTATGCACCCACTTTGTCCTAGTGATCAAGTTGCGACAGGCTGGTGTGCTTCTTCCATGTGGATTTTGTTGTTTCTCAGCTAGATGGCTGCTTGTTTATCTTCAGGCCTTTAAGACTTCAAATGCTATATCTTTTGTTAGCCGGGCACCATCAGTTTTCTTCACCACATTTGCTTGTGCACCCATTGTCTTCAGCAATCATGCCAGGAAGGTGAGCATCTCAGACTGCCGAATTGTTAAAACAAAGTGTTCTTGTGTTGAGGGAGTACTAGAGCAGGGGCCCACTTTCTATCTGTTTTCTTAATACTAAACCTATAAATATATGTACATAGATCTATTTCCCCCTTGTCATATATAAATATATTTACATCTGTATATGCCTGTATTTAAATCTCTATGACTACTCTTTGCCCCCTAGTTCTTTCCTCTATTTCTTTGTACTTTCCTCATGTCCCACTATCATGTTCAGCCTTCATTTGGGTTTTAGGAATTCCTCTCAATTACATTGCCCTTGATCCAGTTCTGCCAGACCTCTTACACTCTCCTTGCCACTGATTTTGGATCACTTGTTGTTCCCTTTTCCCTGTGTTTGTTAACACCCTCTTCCTTTCCCCCACCACCCCTACTCCCATGTCCCCCCTCAGAACTGTCATCTCGTTGTTCTCTCTTCTGGCTTGTTTATCCCGCCTATCCCTTCCAGCTAGACATGCTATATACCACCACAAGACTGAATACAACGAAGCAACAATAGAAAGTAAAACAATAGCTACAACAGCAACAATACACACACAAAAACTTATAAATAGTTCAGGGTCTAGTTGCTGCCCTTCAGAAGTGTTTTCCGTTCGCATCTGATGTGGTGCCATGCTCTGGCACCGCATCTATCCCTAGGGACTTCATTGCTCTGCTCCCCCCACTGCTCTGCTGCATGCCCCCAGAGACTGGCTTCCACATAGTGAGCTCATTGTGGGCACAATTCCCGCTGTGTGTCTCTAGTGTTGTCCCCAGTGGTGCTATGGGTAAATGAGGAACGCTGTGTCCCGTGGTGAGGCTGACCCTGTGCATTGCTGTTCCGAACAGGCACATTATCCTCAGGGCTTGGTGAGCTAGGATGTGTTTCACTCTTTTTTTTTTCCCTTTCCCCCCTAGTTGGCTCCTGTGTGCTCTGATCAGACAAGTCCCTGTTCTTGAGCTATACCTTCAGTGCTGTCCTCTGAAGTGAATTCTTCTTGCAGGGAGGGTGGTGCAGTCCACTTAGTTGTTAATGGGGCCGGCCCCTCAGGCCTCTCTATTGGTTCCCTGCTTCATGTCAGTGTGTTGCATTCTTGCCTTGGAGCTCTGGGTTGAAGTCTGGTCCCTCTTTCCCTGTGGAGACACAATCAACACCCTCCCCCTCTGTCGGTTAGTACCCTATTCCCCTGGCTACCAATACCCCCCACACACATCTCCTTTTTAATGGGCTACCATATGTATCCCTGAATTTTGTCTGGCCTCTGCCATATTACCTGGACCTCACCCAAGGGATGTCTCTAGCTTCTTCCCTATGTCCCTTTTGAATTTTTTAAGCTTACCCCAGAGGACTCATGTAGTATTTGTCCTTTTATGCTGGCTTACTTCACTTAGCATAATTTCCTCTAGTTCTTCCCATGCTGCGATGTGCTTCACACATTCATCACTGCTTTTTAGGGAGGTGTAATACTCCATTGTATGTATGTACGAGAGTTTTTTTAATCCATTCATCTGTTGATGGAAATTTGGGCTGTTTCCAACTCCTTGCAATTGTGAACTGTGCTGCGATGCACATTGGGGCACAGATGTCTGGCTGTGGTTTGTTTTTTGTCTCTTCTGGGTATATGGCCAGTAGGGGGATTGCTGGATCATATGGTAGCTCAATTTCCAACTGTTTTAGATATCACCAAATCGATTTCCATAATGGCTGTACATACCTACAAGTCCGCCAGCAGTGGACAAGAGTTCCTATCTCTCTGCATCCCCTCCAACACGTGTTACTTTCTGATTTCTTGAATTGGGCTATCTTTGAGGGTGTTAGGTGGTTGTTTTAATTTGTATTTCTCTTATGGCTAGAGATCTGGAACATTTTCTCATATATGTGTTGCCCATTTGGATTTCTGCCCTTAAGAAACTCCACTTCAGGTCCTTTGCCCACCTCCTGAGTGGACAATTTTTTTTTCTTATTGTAAGTTAGCAGTGTATTGTAGATTTTATTAATAAGGCCTTTGTCTGATGTATCATTGCTAAAGACGTTTTCCCATTCTGTGGTCTCTCTTATTACTCTCTTGACTAATTCTTTCGATGTACATAAGTGTTTTATCTTTAGTATGTCCCACTGGTCAATTTGTGCCTCCTCTGTGTTGGTGTCCTTCCCAATTTCCCATAGCCTATGTAATCCCTGTGCCAAGGGTCTCAGGTTTGTCCCAATTCCCTCATTAATGGCCCTAATAGTTTGGAATTTTACCTCAAGGTCTGTGATCCGCCTTGAGTTTATTCTTGTTACATACATATCTCTCTTGAAGAGTCTCTCTCTATAGATGAGTAAAGAAATGAAACTGAAGCTGAAGAAATTGGGTCGAAATTTTTTTTCTTAATGGAAAAATGATAATATCATTGCATGCTGGTAGGAAAAATCTGGAAGAAAGGAGAAAATGATGATGGAAGAGAGAGGACAGAATAATTACAGTGATGCACTTTAGTAGGCTGGAAGGGTGGGATCTAGCACGCAAGTAGAAATGGTGGACAGTTCATCTAATAGAGCAGGAGAGAAGGCAGAGTATGTGAGTACGGATGTTGGTAAGTGAGTTCATGGTGGGGAGGAGCTCAAGAGATTCTTTTCCAAATGCGTTTATGTTCCTTGTGAAAAAACAAAGTCATGTTATAGGAGTGAAAGTGAAAGGGTAGGTTTTTGAACTCTGAAGAGAGAGAGGAAGCTATGAAACCATCCTCTAGGTGTTTGCTACACAACGTATGATCTCCAAACCAGCAGAAGACTTTCAAGCCTCATTCCAGAACCTTCATCAGAAGGTGCATTTTAACCAGATCGCCAGATGATTTATTTCCATATTAAAGTTTGAAAAACTTGGATGAGGGCATGACCCATGCTGGAGAAATGCACTTTAAGGTCATGAAAATAAAGTGAGACAATGGTGTGTGTGTGTGTGTGTGTGTGTGTGTGTGTGTGTGTGTGTTTTCCCAGCCCATCAATTGGCTTTAGTCAAGTTTGGTACACTTGAAATTGAGATAATGTGGAGTTGCAGTTTCAGTTATCAGTAATTACAAGGTTTACAGTAATACCAAAAGAGAGTGGCTTAGGTAGGATGGGGACTAGATCACCGGGATTGAAGAGTTTCAAGAATTCAAAAGCCAAGTGATTGGAAGAGTCTCCTATATACACATTGACATCTCCAGAAATTCATGTAGGATTTGTATTGTAACATGACAGTGAATTATAAGCTAAAAAATAATCAAGAGTGGCCAGAGCAGTTTAGGTTGACATAAGAGTCAAGGCTGAAGGGCTTGGTTAGGAAGGGAGAAAAAATAGTCTGGAAATGCTGTGGTTGTGGTTAGATGCCATGGAGTTGGTTCCAACTCAAAGCGACCCTATGCACACAGAAAGAAACCCTACCAGGCCCTGTGCCACCCTCACAGTTGGTCCTTTATTTGAGCCCATTGTTGCAGCCACTATGTCAATCCATCTTGTCAAGAGTCTTCATCTTTTTCACTGCCCTTCTCCTTTACCAATCATGATGTCCTTCTTCAGGGATGTGTCACTCCTTAAAACATGTCCAAGGAGTATTCTGGCTGTATTTCTTCTAAGACAGATTTGTTTGTTCTTTTGGCAGCCCATGGTATATATAGAAATGAAAAATAAGGAAAATGCCTGCCCCACTTCAGTACCCTCTGGGATATGGAGTATATGAAAGAAAACAACCATCATCTGAGAGGGCTTTAAGGGAAGCATTGTCCTCAAGTGCGATCCAGGAAATGAAAGTCATATCCACATAGACGTTTTCTTTATTCTGTCATCTTCATTATATAGCATCATGTATCACCTGGCATAGAATTGACCTCACCAAATATTGGATGGAAAAAATTAAGAAAGGGATGAAGCAACAGAGGGTTTGTTGTGTGTCCGCTGTGACCACCCGCCCCCCCAAAAAGATAATGTCGAAGCTTAATTCCTGGTACTTATAAATGCTACCTTACTTGGAAATAGCCTCTTGGCAGGTGTAATTAAGTTAACATGAAGTCAGATTTGAGTAGGTTATGTGCTAATTCAATATGATTGATATTCTTATAAAAGGAAAAGGAAAGACACAGAGAGATGTAGAATTAATATGCCCATGTGAATATGAAGGCACACTCTTGAGTTATGCTACCACAAGCCAAGAGTACCTAGGACTACCAAAATCTTAGAAGAGAGACAGAAGGATCTTTCCTTAGAATCTTCAGGGGGCACATGGCCCTGTCATCACCCTGAATTCTGATACCTAGCCTCCAGAACTGTAAGAGTGTAAATCTCTGTTGCTGTAAGCCACCTAATTTGTGGTACTTTGTTAACAGCAGTCCTAGGAAACGAAGAAAGATTTTGGTAATGGGAAGTGGGGTGCTATTATAACAAATGACTAAAAATGTGGAAATCACTTGTGGATTGGGTAATGAGTAGAGGCTGGAAGACTTTGGAGTCACTTGGAAATATAGTTGATAGAATTGTGAATGTTCATTGAGATTCAGGTGAGGGTTCAGAAAAGAGTGTAGAGAACTGAAGAGAAAGTATGTATTATTATTTTAAAGAATAAATATGTAATCATGAACAAAATGTTGCTGGAAATGCAAACCTTAAGGTATTTCTGGTGAGCACATAAATAAGGAAACAAATGTACTGGAAGAAAGCAATCTTATTATAAAATGGCAGAACACGTAGCTACCACGTTCTCATTTCCAAATCGCAGAGCCATGGCTTCCTGAGGTACAGGGTAGGCTCACTGCTTCCTCGATGAGGGGAATGGAAGAACAGGGTCACCTCTGTCTCTGCACACCAACATCTCTGCCTTTCAAGGAGGTAGAGCTACTCCCTCATCAATTACCCCTCCTTCATTCTGTAGGTAAAGCCATCATTTCTGCATTATGGGAGGTGAGACCACCACCTACTAGGTTCCAGGGGGTGAGACCACCACTGCTTGGAAGAGTCAGGTTTTGAAAAAAAGTCAGGTAATTCCAGAGCACTGCATTGTGCTCCTGTGGAATTTGTACATGGATCAAGAGGCAGTTGTGTGAACAGAAAAGGAAATACTGCATGGTTTAAAATCAGGAAATGTGTGCACCTGTATGCTGGGCAAATCATCAGATAAAGTTGGTTTTTATGAAAAAGAATGTGCCATCAGGATTTGGATGAAGGCTTATTATAACCTGAGATATGCAGATGACACAACCTTGCTTGCTGAAAGTGAGAATAATTTGAAGCACTTGTGATGAAGATCAACAATTGCAACTTTCGATTTGGATTACAACTCAATGTAAAGAAGACCAAACTCCTCACAACTAGATAATAGGTAACATCATGATAAAAGTAAGAAAACCTTTAAGTTGTCAAGGATTTTGCCTTGCTTGGATTAACAATCAAGGATCATGGAAGCAGCAGTCAAGAGATCAAAAGCTGCATTGCATTGGGCAAATCTGTTGCACAAGAACTCTTTAGAGTATTGAAAAGTAATGTTCCTTTGAGGACTAAGCTGTGCCTGGACCAAGCCATGGTATTTTCCCTTGCCTCCTCTGCATGTAAAAGTTGGACATTGGATGAGGAAGACTGAAGAAACATGGATGCATTTGAATCATGGTCCTAGAAAAGAATATTGAAAGCAACACGAAATGCCAAAGAATAAACCAATCTGTCTTGGAACAATTATAGTCAGAATGATCTTTGGAGGCAAGGATGGTGAAACTGTGTCTTACATACTTTGGACATGTTGTGAGGAGAGAGCAGTTCCTGAAGAAGGGCATCATGTTCGGCAAAGTTGAGGGGCAGGCAAACAAGAGGAAGGCCCTCAATGAGATGGACTGCCACAGTGGCGACAACAATGGTTTCAAACATAAGAATAATTGTGAGGATGACACAGGCCTGGGCAGGGTTTCATTCTGTTGTGCATAAGATCACTATGGGTTGTAACAAACTCGATGACACCTAACAACAACAACAACAACAGAGTCACATTACCTCATAAGCAAGTAGTAAGAAACTGTAGTGAACAGCTTCACCATATGTGACAAAACCCAGGTGAAATTGTTCACAGCCTATTAATTATTAAATAAACACAATGAAGCCTGTATGACCTTGCTTATTGGGTAATCCATCCCATGTGGACAAAGGAATCAAGTGTATCAGCTTGTAGGTTACTCTAAAACCCTAAAATTAGGAAGTTCATTGATCCGTAGTCCCTGAGTGGTGCAGATGGTTGTGCTCAACTGTTAACAGACAGATGGGAGGTTCAAGTACAAGCAGAGGTGCATCAGAAGAAAGGTCTGGTGATCTGCTTCTGAAAAATCAGCCAGTGACACACACAGGGTCACCATAAGTTTGAATCAACTAGTTGGCCATTGGTTAGATGCAGATTTGTTGCTCCTAATACCCGGGCTGCAATTGATATCAACTCCCATCCTCTTCCCAACATTCTGGGAATAAAGTCTCTGGCTGTTATTTAATCTTTACTTAGATTCCCTTTCACCAGATGGTGTGCCCAAGCCTGGCCTTCAAAAAAAATAGCTCATTCTGAAATACTAAAGAGCTTTGTTTTCAAAAATGAGGTGATTAACAATATAAAGTTCTGCATTTTTGTTTTTGTTTTTAAGAAAAAACACTAGATAATAGAGACTTGAAATTTTCCATGTATAACTCTGCATAAATTATTACTTGCAGACACAAAGGCGTGAATATATAAAAAATAAATCATTGAAAAGAGTTGCTGAACTAATCTCACACATTCGGTAATTTTGTCCCTAGCATCTCCTGTCGCTTATAAAAGAATATTGAGGAGAGAGTGGAGAGAGAGCAGTTGCACAGCCCTTAGAAAAATAAATATAAACTTCCACTTACACCTTCCTAGTGCACAGAATATGGATTGAATTGGAACTAAGTGCTTACATTTCTAATCCCACCATTATTAAAAACATGACTAAGAAAAAATAATCAACTTTTAGTTCCACTATATGATCTATGCCAGGGGTGAGGAATGGCTGGCCTTGGACCATATAAAGTCAGCGAAATCAATACCAGAGAACATCACATGCCTCACCAAAGAAGCACTTCCAGACATCACATTATGGATGAGTTCATTAAATGTTTGACCAAATAATATTCAAGTTGATAATTTTGTATGGCCCGCCAATCATGTTAGAAATATCCAACTGGCCCTTGGCCAAAAAAAGTTTTCCTCATCCCTGATCTTTTCTGTCAGTTTGTCATACTGTGGTGGTTGTGTGTCGCTGTGATGCTGAAAGTTGGGCCACTGGTATTCCAAATACAAGCAGGGTCACCCAAAGTGAACAAGTTTCAGCAGAGCTTCCCGACTAAGACCAGACAATGAAGAGGAATTAGCCACTGAAAACCCTACAGATAGTATTGAAACTATCAGTTACAGGAAACCTAATGAACAGAAGCATAGCACTGCTAGAGATAGGACCAGAAGATGAGGCCATCAGGTCAGAAAGCACTCAAAATATGACTGAAGAAGGAAGAGCTGCCTTCTCAAAAGAGAGTCGACCATAAGGATGAGCATGGAATAAAGCCTTTAAGAATAAAGTCTTTGGGACCTTCATTTGCTGATGGGGTGGGACTCAAAATGAGAAGAAACAGCTGCAAACATCAATTAATAATTGGATGTTATAATATATGAAGCATGAATTTTGGAAATTTGGAAGTCGTTAAAAATGAAATGGAACACATAATATTCTAGGCATTAATGACCTGAACTGGACTGGTATTGGCCATTTCGAATCAGAAAATAATATAGTTTAACTATGCCAGGATTGACAAAATCAAGAAGAATGGTGTTGCATTCATTGTCAAAAAGGACATTTCAAGTTCTATCATTTTTTAAATAATTTTATTGGGGCTCATACAATTCATCACAATACATAGATCAATTGTGTAAAGCACACCTGTATATTTGTTGCCCTCATCATTCCC
>NW_022103917.1:14795636-14853421 GCF_000313985.2 Echinops telfairi
GTGTGGGAGGGGAGCTGACCTACCACACCACACCCAGAGGGAAGCTGGGGCAAAGGAAGGAGGAGGAAAGGAGCGGAGCACAACTGGGCCCACCAAACTCAGAGGACGATGGTCAAGATCTAACTTTAAGTGCAAATCTGTCAGTGATAGAATAGTGTCTAACCTCATAGAAGGAAATGCAATAAATACAACTATTATTCAAATTTATGCACCAACCACTAAAATTAGTGATGCAGAAATTGAAGAATTCTACCACCATCTTCGCTTGAAATACATTAAGCATTCAATAAAGATGCATTGATAATTATTGGCAATTGGAATGCAAAATTTGGAAACAACAAAAGAAGGAAGTTATTGGAAAATATGTTCTTACTAAAAACAACAACAAAAAATATGCTTTTACTGATTGAAACGAAGCTGGAGATTGCATGATAGACTCTTGCAAGACTAACAACTTCTTATTGCAAATACCTTTTTCCAATAACACAAATAGTGATTATACACATGGACTACTCCAGATGGAATACACAGAAATCAAATTGACTACATCTGTGGGAAGAGTCGATGTAATGATGGTGAGACTTAGTCTTATGTACATTGGACATGTTATCTGGAGAGTCAGGTTCCTGGAGAAGACATCCTGCAGTGGAGGGGCAGTGAAACAGGGGAAAGCCCCGGATAACCTGAATTGACACAGTGGCTACAACAACGAGCTCAAACATACAAACAATTGTGAGATGACCCTGGGTGGTGCTTTGTTCTGTTGTACATAGTCAGAATCAACTCGAGGGAACCTGACGACAACAACAATAACAACATCCCCCATCTAAGCAGATACAGAGGAATATAGGGCCACTAGCTTGACATATCCTTGAGCCTAGATTAATATAAGCCAGGGCACACAGGTTTGAATCATGTCTTCATTATTTATGCATTCATGCATGATGTGTTTATTTTGCTTCTGGTCATTAGCAATACAGCAGTAAAAAACAGACAAAAATGTTTTCTGGACTTTATATTCTAGTGGAGGGAAACATAATAAGCAATGTACATCTATAGTATGACAGATGGAAATAAGTATTATGAAAAAAAAAAGTAGCCCAGAGAGGAGACCTGAAACAGGTGAGGGAAGAAGCTGTGCTGGCCAAGAAGAGTATTCCTGCAGATGGACCCAATGCAAACACTCTGAGACAAGAATGTGTTTGATGTGTTGTAGGAACATAAAAAGAGATCCAAGGTGCTGGAGCAGAGTGAGTGAGAGGGACAGCAATAAGAGATGAGGTCAGAGAGGTAACTGGAGGGGAAGAGGCAGGCTATGTGGAGTCTTATAAACCCTTGTTAACCTGTGGCTTTTGCTCAAGAAGTGAGCTGAGGAGTAGTGGGAAATTTTGAGCAGAGAAGTGTCCCAATCTGACCTGCCATTAAAAGAGCCACTCTGAAAAGTGCGTTACGAATACACTGTAAGTGGGCTGAGAAGAATCAGAAGCCTCCGTACAGAGGCTAGAGCAATAAGCCAGGAGAGAGGCGATTACAGTATCCCAGTGACGGCACTGAAGGCCATCATAGTGGTCAGATGATGGGTGCAAGGGGGTAACAAAATGTTTGTGGAAAACAGAATGAAAACATCATGGACTTTTCCCACGAATGTATTGAAGTCCCCTCGTTTATTTAGAAGATAGAGACATGAAAATTTCACCTGGATGAAAATTTCTTGGTTTATGCAATTGGAAAATGAAGAACCGTTCATTTACTGAGACAGAGAAGGTGATGGCTTGAGCAGATTTGAAGGGAAAGAGCAGGAGTTCAGTGTTTGAAATGAGAAGTTGGAGGCATCTGCTACACATCTGAGAGGAAACTCAAGCTGGGAGTTGGATGTATAAATCTAGAGGTCCGAGGGTGATATGATGGAGATAAATGCAGGAATTGTTAGCATGTATGAGGTGATATTTAGAGACATGATATGAAATAAAGTCATAAAGGAGTGGGTGTAGCAAGAATAGAAAAGAAGTTCAAGTAGTAAACCATGGGTCACTCCAATATTAACAAACTGGAGAGATGAGTCAGCAAAGGAGACCAAGAAGGAATAGACAGAAATAAAGGAGAAATGTCATGTGAAGGATCCTCTAGCCAGTCTTGCATGAAGAACAGAACCCAGTATGTTAGCTGCAAAGAGAATGAATTTATGAGTGAATAAAAAATATTAACACCTTACCATTCTTGAGTTGCCAACATCTGGAGCATTACATTTAATAACTGGATCCTATTCAACAGCCCACTCTCCTCCAAAAATTCTGGAAATAAAGTTTGTTTCTTATTTAAACAATATCTAGATTCCTTTTCACCAGTTTTGTGCCCAATGCTGGCCTTGAAAAATTAGCTCATTCTGGTATACTGGGAGCTTAGTTTTTTTCTTTTGGTACTTACTTATTTTTAATTTGAGCTGTTTTATTGACATGTAATTCATATACCATCCAATTCAATGGTTCATATATCTTTAAAGGAGTTGTGCATCAAGGAGTCCAGGAAGAAAAAGGAATGTTTGGAAACTGATTGTGACAGCAATTTTATAATTCTGCTCGATGTGACTGAACTATGAAATGATATGATATATGTATTAACCCACAATTAGCTCCCCAATACCCCCCAACTTCCCCTGCCATAACCCTAAGAAACTATTTATCTAGTTACTATCTCTATAAATTTATTAAACGAGTTACTGTCTCGATAGATTTATCTATCCCAAATTTTATATAAAGAAAATCAGACCCAAAACAACAACAGCAAACCCAACAACAAAGAACACAGAAAATCTTCAATCCAATAGCAGAAAATATTTAAAAACTAGAACAAGTTTAAAATGGGTCAAATGGGAGAACAAATGATAAGATGCTAAATTATAACCTAGTTATATCTGCTTTCCAGGTTGCTTTTCAATGTACTCTCTGAAAGCAAGGCTATTCCTAACCCTGATCAATAGTCAAAGAGGATTCGCCAGAGGCTTAATCACCATGGGGACTCTGCAAATGGACTTTGGACTTTGTCATTCATAGCCTTCTGTAAATAGGGTGCTCAGAATTTAAGTTCACATATTATTTAGGGAGCTTCTTAATGATCTTGATTTTCAACCGTTGAACTTGATGAAACACAGAAATGTACAGGGAAAAATCAAATGTGACAGTTCTGACAGGAGAAGGAAATGCTATTTACAGTGACATGGGGAAGAGATAAGGTTTTCTACTCCTATAAAGCTTTATGGTCTTGGAAACCCACAGAGGGAGTTCTACCCTATGGTATAGGGTCACTATGAGTCAGCATCGACTGGATAGCAGTGAGTGAGTGGACTATGGTTCAAACTTACCAACTGCTCTGCTGGAGGAAGATGTGATAGTTAGCTACCAAAAAGATGTACAGGGTTGGAAATTCTACTCTGTCCTATAGGGTCACTGTGAGCTGAAATCTTTCCATGGCAGTGAATTTGGGGGTTTTATTAACAGAGAGTAAGTGCTGCTGGAAGTGCCACACAGGTGGCTGGGCTGGGACACAGTCACAAAGAGAGGTTGGGGCAAAGATAAAAGAAAGAGGTTTTCTTTTCCACCACTGATTACATATCCACTTTTCTCACCGCTAAGACAAATTAGTTATGTAAACACTTCTGAATAAAGAAGCTACAGAGAAATAGCTAAAAGAACTTCAAACATCATTTGCTTCTCTATCTATCTGCAGAGAAGACTATGAACTCTAAAAGAGCTTTTGTGATGGTTCCATCATTACAGCTGCAGCCTGTAGTAAATTCTAATTTTGGAGGCTTATTATTGAGAGTGAAAAACCTGTTGATTCCAATGTTATGTATATATTTTTTTAAAATCCACCAAAATAGTCCGTGCATGGCAGGATATCAAAGCTGAAGGGGGGTGGGATGGGATTCAAGACCAGCAAGCCCAAGGATCTCTATTTACAATGTGGAAACTGAGGCAGTGAGAGAAATTGCCCTGACCTTGGCCGTGAGTGAGAAAGTGACATAAATGGAGCAGCATAAATGCAACAGCACTCTCAAGACACCAATCTCAACCCAGCAGTCTTTTCTTTTCAGTACACTTGAGCATGTGCTAATGGAAAACAAATTAAAGCAGAAGATTGCTAAGGGGATAGAAAGCTTGAAATTGCTCATAAAGGATTGCTATTTTCTCAACTGGTTTTCTAAAGCCCCAGAAATTCTAGCTGAAGTAAGCCACAGAACAAAACAAAGTGGGTGACAGTCAAACACTGATCACCACTATCCTTTGAAAACATTGTATTTAAAGTCTCCCCTTCCCCACCCCCATCCCCATGAGTGAGGCTCCACATGTTGAATTCATGCCATGGAAAGTTTGTTGTAATGATTACGGAAAGTCACAGGTGATTCATAGTTTCTCAGCCACATTGTGCGGTAATCAAACAGTCAAAATTCCTTATCAACAGGCATGAAGCCCAAGGGTCAGTCCATTGGTGAGACTGAACAGAGCATGTTAACACCAGACTGGGATTTAATGAGCCTGGTTGGGAAATGACAGGACCAAAGACATTGATTATGTGTATATTTGTATGTTGGTGGCGGGGGGCAAAGTGTGCAGAACAATACACCACTGTCCTAAGCTCCATGGGGAGGAGATGGTGCCACCTGGAGTGTACTAGCTCTAATAGCTTGACAGGGAGCTGAGAGTACAGGGAAACACTCTCTCATTGACAAGGGGACATGACATTGCATTTCCTTATATATATGTTCCCTCGTGTACTTCCTATGTACAATTTCAGGAGAATAGTTTTTTTAAATGTTTTCTCAAAGAAACTTCTATGTCTCTTTAGTAAATCCAGGAAACATCAGCAACTCCAACCAAGAAAAAGTTCTTTAAAGAGAGTGGCCTTGGTCTTCACCCAAGCAAGGTTAAAATAAAGGACCAATTGTTTGCCTCAACCTGATGTCTCAGAGAATCCTCACTCTTCATCCATATGGCTTTAATTTCTCAGTCCACTTCGGAGTTGGCATTAGAGAATATTGATTTCCCATCTACCTCCAAACCTGTGCAGGGCACCACAATGTTAAAGATGGAGACATCCTAACAGGTCTTCCCTAGAAGTCCATTCTTCTTCCAGGTGCACAAAGGCATCAACACCAAGAACTGAAATGGAGAAACAACTCTAAATGTAAAAAAATATCTTTCCAGCTTTAAATTGATATTCACTCCAACCATTGAAATAAAGGCTAGCATAAGCCAAAGACAAATTTATGTGTTCAGCATTGCAGGGATAGAAGAATAGAAGATAGTATCCTTATTCCAGATGTGGAAGATGTGCACATTCCATAATAGCCAACAATATAAGCAAATACAGAAGACAACTAGAGCAGAAAGTAGGAGTTCACAAGAAAAGAAGAGGATGAGTACAGAGACTTCACAGAAGGATTTGCGAAGGACGTAACCTGTGAGGAAAGATGAGGAGGGCTGTGTGAACAAGCAGCACAGGGGCAGGCATGGATATGGGTTGTCACTCTGGACAAGGGAACGGTTTGTGGGTTAGGGGTTGGGCCACTAACCACAAGGTCAACAGCTCAAACCAATTAGCTGTTTTCCAGAAGAAAGATGAGGCTGTCTGCTCCTCTAAAGCTTTGCAGTCTCAGAAACACTATATATCAGTGGTTCTCAACCTTCCTCATGCTGCGACCCTTTAATACAGTTCCTCATGTGGTGGTGACCCCCCAACCATAAAACTATTTTCGTTGCTACTTCATAACTGACTTTGCTACCGTTATAAATCGGGCAACCCTTGTGAAAGGGTCGTTCGACCCCCAAACGGGTCACGACCTACAGGTTGAGAACTGCTGCTATATCTGGTGTTGCTGTGAGTCAGAATTGACTAGATGGCAGTAGAGTTGGTGGAGGTGCCCTGGTGACACAATGATTACAGTGCTCAGTGACTTGAACCCTTCAGCCACTACATCTGAGTAAGAAGAGTGTGGAGTCTACTCCTATAGTGATTACAACATTGGAAACCCAGTGGCAGGGAGGTTCTAGTCTGCCTATAGGGTAGCTGTGAGTCCAAATGGACTCAAAGGTAATGGGATGGAAAGTGAGCACACAGAGCTACTGGGAGGGAAGTTAGGTAGAAGAGGCAGAGATTCTGGACCTAAGGCAGGTAGGTGCTGAGTACCGTAAAATCCTAAGCTTATGAAAGATACAGGGAAAGCAGTAATTCAACAAAAGTTGTCTGACAAGATGGATTTGGGAGAGAAATAGCCAGGAATGTGACTATAGAGTAGCCAACAGGAGACAAAGAGGACTTACATTGCAGAACTGGAATAATCAGGATAAAATGTATCATGGTTGAAAGAATGGAGAAAGGGTAGACAACTTGTATGGAAACTTATTTTATCACAGAGTTACTGTGATAATGTTGGCATTTCTTTGAGGTAAACCAAAGTGAGACTCATACATAGTATGTACAAGTACATACATTCATAAACACAGGTGTGTGTGTGTGTATGCCAAACAGCCTTACCCATTTAGGTCATTTGTCATTCCTCCTGTGTTTCTCTTGTATTGTTCATAGTTAAAGTGTTAAAGGGAAAACAAGAGATCAGAAGAATTAATATACACACTCTTTTTGGCTTAGTGGAATTTATTATTTACAATTTCATATCATTCTTCAATTTGTCATTCTTGGCACAATTAGCCATATGATTGGCCATAAAATTGCCAATTCCAGTGCATTTCAGCTCACTAAATTTTCCTTCAGCTCACCAATCTCTAAGATATCTATACCTGTTCCATTTCATTTCTAAATGACTCTAAATTTCCTGATTAATACTTTTCACATTCTTCTCAGTTATACACATCAGCAAATGAAAGTCCTGAAAGCTTTGATGCATCCACTTCACTAAGATTGACTCTATTTTGAGGAAGAAGCTCATTCTCAGTCATATTATGAGTGCCTCATAAACTGTGAAGCTCATCTTCTGGAATTACATTGGAAAATGATCCACTTATATTCCTAAGGTATTCATTGGCCATTTCTTTTCAGAATTACATTGCAAGTTTACTTTTCTTAGTCTCTGTTAGGGTGAAGCATCCCTGAGACCTGTCCACCAAACATGATTCTGGTCGTATATGAAATATCTATGGCATAATTTCCAGTATCACAGCAATCTACAAGTCACCACAGTATGGCAAACTGACAGGAAGGGGCATAATGTCTCTCTACAGCAACATAAGCAGAGAGTATATAATTTAAATACAAAACACAAGATAATATTGACTATATCTGTGGAAGGAGATGATGGAAAAAGCTCACTACCACCAGTCAGAAAAAGACCAGAGGCAACTACCGAGCACATCCTTTGTTTATATGCAAGTTCAAGTTGAAGCTGAAAAAAATTAAAACAAGTTCAGGAACCAAATTGCAACCTTGAGTCTACCAATGACAAGCTGTGGGATGGCATCAAGGACATAATATAGGAAAAAGCAAAAAGTCATTTAAATACAGGAAAGGGGGGAAAGCTCAAAATTGATGTCAGAAGAGACTCTGGAACTTGCTCTTAAACATAGAGTAGTTAAAGCAAAGAAATAATTAAAAGAGCAATGGAGAAGACAAGTAAAGTATTACAAGGAAATATACAAACAGGAGGAGAATCAAGGGAAATAGAGGAAAAAGCTGGGAGGCAAAGGGTATTTATGGAGGTCTAGATAAAGACGTACATATGCAAACATATTTATATGAGGATGGGGAAATAAATCTATGAGCCTACATTTATAGATTTAGTATTAAAGTAGCAGAAGGACATTGGGCCTCCACTCAAGTACTCCCTCAATGCAAGAAAACTTTCTTCTATTAAATTGGCATTCTATGATGCTCACCTTCCCAACACAACCGCTGAAGACAAAGCGGGCGAATAAGCAAATGTGGTGAAGAAAGCTGATGGTGCCCGGCTATCAAAAGATATAGCGTCTGGTGTCTTAAAAGCTTGAAGGCAAACAAGCGGCCATCTAGCTCAGAAGCAACAAAGCCCACATGGAAGAAGCACACCAGCCTATGCAACCACGAGGTGTCAAAGGGATCAGGTATAAGGCATCATCAGAACAAAAAATCTTACCATAGTGAATGATGGGGGGAGTGCGGAGTGGAGATCCAAAGCCCATTAGTAGGCCACTGGAGATCCCCTTGCAGAGGGGTCTCGGGGAAGAGATGAGCCAGTCAGGGTGCGATGTAACAATGATGAGAAATACAACTTTCCTCTAGTTCCTAAATGTTTCCTCCCCGCTCCCACTACCATGACTTGAATTCGACCTTGCAAGTCTGGCTAGACCAGAGGAGGTACACTGGTACAGATAGGAACTGAAAATACAGGGAATCCAGGGCGGATGAGCCCTGCAGGACCATTTGTGTGGGTGGCGAGACAGGGAGGGTAGAGGGAGAGTGGGTGGGAAAGAGGGAACTGATTACAGGGAACTATATGTGACCTCCTCCCTGAGGGACGGACAACCGAAAAGTGGGTGAAGGGAGACGTCAGACAGGGCAAGATATGACAAAATACCAATTTATAAAGTATCAAGGGCTCATGAGGGAGGGGGGAGCGGGGAGGGAGGGGAAAAAATGAGGACCTAATGTCGGGGGTTTAAGTGGAAAGAAAATGTTTTGAGAATGGTGTACAAATGCGCTTTACACAATTGATGTGTGTATGGATTGCGATAACAGTTGTATGAGCCTCTAATAAAATGTTTTTCTTAAAAAAGAAATATACAAACACCTGTGGTTAGAAAGGCAAAAGGAAAATTTTTTCTTGGGCATTTCTCAAGCGGAAAAGACTGAAGAAAAAAGCCAAGCCCTAAGTTAAAATATTAAAGAAAACTACAGGCAAAATATTAAAACATAGGAAGTACCAAGTAACAATGGAAGGAATGCACAAAATCACTCTACCAAAAAGAAATGGTTGGCATTCAATCATTTCAGGAAGTATCTTAGAATCAAAAATGGAAGGTATTGTAGGAAGAAGTCTAAGCTGCATTGAAGGCATGGGCAAAAAGCAAGATTCCAGGAACTAACCGAGTACCAACTTAGATGCAAAACTGGAAGTTCTCACTCATCTATGCCAAGAAATTAGAAACACCACTACCTGGCCAACCGTATTTGTGCCCATTCCAAAGAAAGATGATCCAGCGGATAGGGTTACTATCAAACCACATCATTAATGTCACAGGCAAGTAAAGTTTTGCTGATTACAATTCAAAAGTGTTTGCAGCAGTACAACAGCAGGGAATTGTCAGAAATTCAAGCTGGATTCCGAAGAGGACATGGAAGTAGGGATATCATTGCAGATATCATATGGGTCTAGGCGAAAGATGAAAATACAAAAATACGTTTACCTGTATTTTGTTGACTGTGCTAAGACATTTAACTTTGTGAATCATAAAAAATTATTGATAACGTTGCAAAGAAAGAGACTTCCAGGACACTCCATGGTGTTCTTAGAGAACCTGTACATAAATGAAGAGAGTCATTCAAACAGAACAGGCAGATTCTGCATGATTTAAAATCAGGAATTGTGTGCGTCATAATTGTATTCTTTCACCATACATATTCAATATGTATGTTGAGAAAATAATCTGAGAAACTGAACTACATGAAGAACAAGGCATGCGGATAAGAGGAAGGATCTTGAACAACGTACAATAGTCTGTCTTTTTGTGACTAACCACTCAGCATAATGTTCTTCAAACCCATCCATGCATTGAGGTGCTTCACAGTTTCATCACTATTCATTAGAAATGCGTTTATGTCATTCTGTGTATGTACTCTAGTTTCATTTTCCCACTGATGGTCAATAATCTGTGAATAATGCAGCAATAAATATGTTTGGCCATATATAATTTTTTTCTGAAAAGTTGTTTATTAATTCATACAATTAATACTTAAAAACAAGGAAAGAGGTGCACAAAACTAGATTTTAAGAGTTTTAAAATATGAATGAATGAAAATATTAAAGGATACCTGACAAAACAATAATCCTGTGATTTAGGGTATTTCCATATTGCTTCTTGATTGTCATCCGCACTTACAATATTCTTCACTTTAAAAAAATCATTTTATTGGGGGCTCTTAAAGCTCTTATAACAATCCATACATCAATTGTATGAAGCACATTTGTACATATGTTGCCATCATCCTTTTCAAAACATTTTCTTACAACTTGAGCCCTTGGTATGACGTCATTTTCCCCTCCCTCCCCCACCCTCCCACTCTTATGAACCCTTGATAAATTATAAATTATTGTTTTCATATCTTACACTGTCTGCTGTCTCCCTTCACCCATATTTCTGTTGTTCATTACCCTTCGTGAGGGGGGGGGTTATACGTTGATCATTGCAATCAGTTACCCCTTTCTCCCCCACCTTCCCCCTACCCTCATGTTATCGCTACTCCCATTATTATTCCTGAGGGGGTGATCTGTCCTAAATTTCCATGTGTTGGGAACTCTTATCTGTATCAGTGTATGTGTTAGTCCGGGTTCTTTAGAGAAACAAATCCACAGAAACTCATGTATAAGAGAGAGTTTTATATATTAAGTGTGCACCAAGAAAACATCCCAACCCAGTGCTGCCCAAGGCCACAAGTCCAACATTAACCCATATGTCCAACAACAATCCACACAGTCCTCCTCCATCTCAGAAAACAGACACAATGATGCCGACTGCAGGAGGAAAGCCGAGTCAGTGAATGTGTTAACATCTCAGCGCTGGCAAGGGTCTCCACACGGCTGCTCCAGCACCCAGGGCTGCATCGGGGTAGGTCCATGTGGCTGCTCCTTGGGGATGTCTTGCTGGAAGTCAGTCTTGCAAGCTGAAGCAGGGAACTGCTAAGGCAGCTGCACCCTGGTGCTTCCATCACAAAGCAAGAGATCCGAGAACTGGAAAGGCAAGGCTCATCCAGCCATTTATCCCTCCACCCTTCAATTAACCCCACTTGTGTTTATGGCCAGATTGGCACAATTAACTAACTAACTCAGTGTACATGCTCTGGTCTAGCCAGATTTATAAGGTAGAACTGGGGTCATTTTAATGGGGGAGAGGGAGGGAGGAAGCATTGAGGAACTAGAGGAATATTGTATGTTTTGTCTGTGCTATACTGCACCCTGGCTGGTTAGTCCCTTCCTTGTGACCCTTCTGTGAGGGGATGTCCAGTTGTTTACAGATGGTCTTTGGATATCCACTCTGCACTCCCCCGCATTCACATTGATAATGGTTTTTTGTTCTTTGTCTTAGATGCCTGATACCTGATCCCATCAACACCTCATGATCACACAGGCTGGTGTGCTTCTTCCATGTGGGCTTGGTTGCTTCTCATCTAGATGGCCCACTTGTTTATCTTCATACAAATCTTTTGTTATTTTGATTAGGAATATCCCTAGATATTTCAATTTGTGCTTAGATATTGTGAAGGGTACTACCTTTTTGATATCTTCTCCCATGGTATTGTCTGATAGACTTCTGTTTGTTGATCTTGTATCCTGCCACTCTGCCATATCCCTCTCTCACTTCCAGCACTCCCCTTGTGGAGCTTTTGGGGTTTTCCATATATAAAATCACCATCTTCAAATAACAAAAGTTTCACCTCTTCTTTCCCCAGATGAATACATTTGATGTCTTTTCTTTGCCTTATGCTTTTAGATAAAACCTCCAGTACAATGTTAAATAAGAGTGGGGACAAAGGGCATCCGAGTCTGGTGCCCTTTTTCAGTGGGATTGTTTTCTTCTTTTCTCCATAAACTACCATGTTGGCTTTTGGTTTTTCATATGGAACTTGGATTATATTGAGGATTTTCCTTCCATTCCTATCTTCTTGAATGTCTTAAACAGGAATGGGTATTGGATGTTGTGGAATGCTTTTTCTGTGTCTATTGATATTTTCATGTGATTTTTATCCTTTTTCTTATCAAAGTGCCAAATAATGCTGATGGACTTTCAGATTTTGAAGCATCCCTTATGGTGGATTATTCGTGTTATAAAATTTTGTATTCTATTTGCCAGTATTTTGTTAAGGAATTTTGCAACGGTGTTCATTAGAGCTATCGGTCTGTAGTTCTCAATTCTTGTGGGATCCTTGCCCACTTTGGGTATCAGAGCTATACTAGCTTCATAGAAAGAGTTTGGGAGTTTGCCATCTTTTTTTCTATGCTCTGAAAGAGTTTGTGTAGGGTTGGTGTCAGATCTTTCCTGAATGCTTGGTGGAATTCTCCTGTGAAGCCATCTGGTCCAGGGGATTTTTCAGTTGGTATATCTTTGATAGCCTTGTCTATTTCCTCTATTGCTATGGGTCTATTGTGTTGCTTGATGTCCATCTGGGATGGTCTAGGGAGGGACATTTCCCCAATATTTGTCCATGTTTTCCACGTTGTTGGATTCTTTGGAATACAGGCTTGTGTAGTAATGTATAATTAGTCTTTTAATTACATTAGGGTCCATTTTAATGTCCCCTGTTTCATTCCACATTCCGGCAATTGAAATTTGTTCCTTCCTTTCTGTGGTTAAGTTTTCAACCTCTGTCAATTCTGTTAACGCTTTCAAATAACCAGTTTTTAGCTGCATTTTTCCATTGTTTTCTTGTTTTCCCTCTCATGTGTATCACCTCTGATTTTTATTGTTTCTTTTGCTATTATTTGTATTGTCCTGTTGACTCTGCTCTAATTACTAGAGTTTTTGCGCCACCATATCAATAATAAGCCTCTCTGTCTTTTTCATTTGTGCATTTATCGCTGTCAAATTTCCTGTGATAACTGCTTTTGCTGTGTCCCAAAAGTTTTGGTACATTGTATTCTCATTCTTGTTGGTTTCTAACAACTCCCTAATTTCATGTCTGATCTGGGCCAGTATACACTACTTTTGCAATAGTTATTCATCCTCCAATAGTTTTCTCTTGTTTCTTAAACATCATGTTGTTGATTCCCAGCCTTATGATGTAGAGGTCCAAGAGGGAAGTCTGCGTGACCGCTATATGTTTGAATTTACACAGGCTCAACTTTAGCCTCAGTATGTGGTCTATCTTTGAGTATGTGCTGTGAGGACTTGAGAAAAATGTGATTTTTTTAATATTTAGGTTAAAAGCTCTGAATACATCTCAGGTCAAGTTGCCTAATAAAAAAGTTTAGTTCTATAGCCTCCTTGTTAAGCTTATTTCCCTGTGATCTATATTTCTCAGAGAGTGGTTTATTAAAGTCACCTTATATGATTGTTGAGCCTGGGTTGTTGTTTTTTTTTTCATCTTTTGGAGTTTTTTCTTGGTGAATTAACCCGGTCTCTCATTGGGTGCATATATATTTATTAAGTTCACTTGTTCTTGCTCTACTGTTCCTTTGAGCATTATATAGTGCCCCTCCTTATCTTTTGTTATGACTTGCAACTTGAGATCAGTTTTGTCTGAGATTCATATTGCAATCCCTGCGTTTTTCAAATTTCCATTTGCTTGGTATGTTTTTATCCAGCCTTTGATTCTCAGCCTATTTTTGTCTGTAATCTTGAGATGTGTCTTCTGTAAGCAGCAGGTTGATTGTGTTTTCTAAGCTAGTCCGCTAATCTTTGTGTTTTACTAGGAGAGGTCAGTTCATTGACATTAAGGGTTATGACATCCAGCTGTGGACTCTGTGATGTCATCTTGTACCTTTTGTGTTGGATGTTTTCCTGTCTCCATTCTTATCAGTGCATTGTGCCTGTGTATGTTTCATGCTTGCCTTCTTTTCACCGTTGAGCCAATGGTACTTGGGGGCAGTTTTCAATTTGTTGACCCCTGTGTGGGGTTGTTCTATGTGGTGGTCTCTTATTTGTGCTTGGTGAATGTTGTTCCTCTGCCCATACTGGGTCAGCAAGGATTTTTTGCAAAGCTGGGTTTCTTTTAAAGTATTTTTTGAGTTTTTCCTTGTCTGGAAAGATTCTTACTTCTCCATCTATCTTCATAGATAATTTTACTGGCTAGAGTATTCTTGGGCTTGCATTATTTTCAATCAACTTTTAGAATATGGTACTCCATTCTCTCCTTTTCTTCATTGTGTCCACTGATAGGTCTGAGAATATTTGTATTTGGGTACCTTTATAGGTGACTGCTTCTGCCGCCACCCCCTCCCCAAACCTTATCTGCTCTTATGATTTTCTCCTTTTCCTCGAAGTTGGATAGTTTAACTATTATATTCCTTGGTGAATTCTTCTTGGGATTTAGTCTACCTAGTGTCCTTTCGGCTTCCTGATGGTTGCCTGATTTTCATTCATTAAGATGGGAAAGTTTTCCTCTTCAGAACTCCCTTGCTCTTTTTGATCTTGAATTCTTTGTCATGTCTTGTTCCATTAGTCCAATTAGTCTAATGTATTTCCTCTTCATCGTAACAGACATTGTTCTCAGGTTTTTGTCAACTTCTCTGATTATCTTGATTGACTGTCTTTCCCCATTGTTAAAATCTGCTTCATTATCCTCTAGGTCATGTGTATGATTTTCTGCTTTGTCAAGTCTATTGGTGAATTCTGTGAATTTGCTACTTGCTTTGCTACCTCGTCCCTTAACACTTGTATTTCCCTTTAGTGCATGACCTTCATCTCCTCTATCATTTCATTCTTTTCCTGTATATCTTCACTCATACTGTATGAATCTAAGCAGCATTCTGAAGAATTCTTTCTTTGGCATATCAACATTTATCTCTTCTATGAATGTCATTAGGTTCAGGACATCCTCTGACAATGCATTTTATTTCTCTTGTTTTCTTGTTGAGGTTGTTGAGACAGTTTACTGTTTCTGAGTTATTTTGGAGGAACTCGGTGCCATTTTCCCAGGAGTCAAGGAACTCTGGACTCTCTCCTTGGGAGGTTGGAAGGAATGCTTCTGTATGCTTCCTGCAGCCAACTGCCCTGGGTGGGTCGTGCTACACCTTTGTCTCACTGGGGCTTTCCTCTCACAATAGCCTATTCCGATTCCATTGTTTGGAAGGCAGGTGGATGGTCCTCTCAGTCATCTTGCTCTGTGGTCAGCCTGTGTCACATTTGAGCAGTGCTCAGGTGTCCAAAGGAGCCTATTCATGGCTATGAAAGCTGTCCCCAACTGTACAGGGCATGGTCCGAATGTAAGTACTGGCCTGGGTGTGGTAACATGAAACTCTGGGGGGTAGGGGTGAGGGTGGTGGTGTGCGGTATTCTGTTCCTATCTAGAGGCACTGCGGATGGCAGTAAGGCAGGGAAAAGGCCCCAGCCACATCTGTTACCTTAACCCACAGCTCCACAGCTCCAAGCACAGGAGGTAGAGCAGGGAAAGTGTAGGAAGTAAAATGCCAGTTTTGGAGGAGGGATCCTCCAGTGGGTGGCATAAGGGCCTCGGGCCATTTGGTGTGTCAAACTGCAGCTTCAATAGCCTCTGCTGAGCAGCTGGTGAGCTTGGGGTGTGGTGGCCAGGATGCAGACAGACGGCTGGTGGTGATAGCTCTGGTGTGATCCGCAGCAGCATGGGTGGTGTGAGCTGGAGCATTCCCTGCAGCAGGCCACAGGTCCTCAGGCCTCCGCAGTGAGTGCAGGATAGTGGCTGGAAGTCAGATCCTGGTTCAGAAAAGCGATCTGGGCTGTCATGAGGATAAATCGACAGTCTTGGATCCCCTACTGGGCCCCCAGATCGCTCCACTGACCAATCTCCACGAGTTCCCTACTTGGTCATCATTTGACAGAAGTCCCTTGCTCATATCTTTTTGTTCTATGGCTCCATACACAACTGGTGGGACTATAAATAGGTTCAGCCCCTGTGGAAAGTGGCATGACGCTTCCTCAAACAATTGGAAGTAGAAATATCACATGACCCAGCACTTTCTTTGCTGGCTATCTACCCTAGAAAAGTCAAATGCTGTATATGACCACTGTTACAAAGGAAAAACCAAGACAAATATTTCATTAAAAAATAATAAAACCTTGATGACTACCAGGAAGAAGGTTGAAGGATGGGAGGTGAAGCAATAGGCTAGAAGGTAAACAGGAAAAAGGGGGGGGGGTGCAATTCATTCAGAGTGTTGATGAATAGTTTTAAGTTGTTGGATACAAAATTGATTATCTGAAGTATAAACCTCCTCCTAATTCAAAACACAAACTTTCTTTTAAAAAGGGAGAAAAGAGTGAAGGTGTCAGAAATTTCATTTTACTTGGATCCACAATCAATTCCCAGGAAAGTAGCAGTCACAAAATCAAGTAATGTCGTGAATTTAGTAAATCTGCTGGGTAGAGAAAACTGTATAGAGTGTTACGAAGCAAAGATATCATTTTGAGGACTAAGGTGTGCCTGACCCAAGCCATAGTATTTTCTATTGCCGCATATACATGCAAAAACTGCACAATAAATAAAAGCTCCAAACTCACTGCCATCAAGTCAATGCTGACTCATAGTAATCCTATAGGATAGGGTCGAATTGCCCCTTTGATTTTCAAAGACTGTAACTGTTTATAGGAGTAGAAAGCCCCACCTTTCCCCCTGAGTGGATGATGCTTTCCAACTGCTGATCTTGCTGTATGCAGCCCAATATGTAACCATTATACCACCAGGGCTCCTGCACAATGAATAAGGAAGACAAAAAATAATTGATGTATTTTAATTATGGTGCTGGTGAAGAATAGTGAAAGACCATGGACTTCAAACAGAACAAACAAAATTGTCTTGGATGAAGTACACAAAGAAAGTTCCTTATAAGTGAGGATGGCATAACTTCATCTCATATACTTTGGATATCTTATCAGTATAAATCCATCCTGGAAAAGGACATCATGCTTGGTAAAGTAGAAGAGCAGAGAAAAAGAGAAAGGCAATTGACAAGATGGAATGGCACAGTGGTTGCAGCAATGGGCTCAAACACAGGAACAATTGTGAGGATGGCCTAGAACAGGGCAGTATTTCATTCCATTGTATATAGAGCCTCTATGTGTTGTAAAAAACTCAACATCACCTAAGGACAACAAGTACTTTACCAAACAGGATGACTTTTTATATTGATTCCTCTTTCTTGATGACATGTCCAAATTAATTGAGTTGAATTCTCACCATTTTCCCTTCTAAGGAACATTCTGTTTCGTGTGTGTGTGTGTGTGTGTGTGTGTGTGTGTGTGTGTTACATTTCAGGCCATCAACTCTGAATTCATAAGTTCAAACCACTCAACATATTCTATGTCCTACTCATTTGACTTCTCCCTTTTGTGGTTCTCTATCCTCTCTTTCTTTCAAGTCAACACCTTTCAACCCAGTAGTCTATATCTTAATCTTCCCTCCCTTGCCCTCACTTGCCCTTCCTTGCCTTGTCCTTCCCAGCCTTTGTAACTTTCAAAGTCTGTTCAGTTTGGTACAAAAGTCTTAGTCTTGGTTTTTATCTTATAGTTATGGTGTCTTACAATATTTGTCCTTCTGTGATTGTCTAACTTTATTCATAATGATCTCCAGGTGCATCCATGGTATAAGATGATTCATGGTTTCATCATTGTTTTTAGTGATAAAAAGTATTCCATTTTGTTTACCAAATGTTTCTTTATCCACTTGTCTCGTGATGGACATTTGGGTTGTTTTAAACTTCTTATGCTTGTGAATAGTGCTATGATGAACATGAGAGTGCATATGTCTGTTCATGCTATGTCTCTTACTTCTTTAGGATATATAACCAGTAGTGGTGTTGCTGGATAGTATAAAATATATTTTCCCAGTTTTAACCATTGCCATATCGCTTTCCATATTGGTTGTACATTTTTAGAGACCTATCAGCAGTGTATTAGTGTTCCAATAGCTCCACAGCTACCAGCACTTGTTGTCTGTTCTGGTTTGCTTGCTTGCTTGCTGGCTTGCTTTTTAATTTGACTGCCACTGTTGTATAAGGTGGTAGTTAATTGTTATTTTGATTTGCATTCCCCAGATAGCTAATAATAGTGAGAATTTTCATGTTTGTTTGTCATTTGAATAACATTTTTGATAAACTATGTTCATGTCGCTTGCCTATTTTTTAATTAGGTTATTCAGGTTTTTAAAAAATTTTTATTTTATTGAGATCTTGCAGTTTTCTGTAAATTTCAGCCCTTGTCTGCTGTGTTATGGGCAAATATTTCTTCCAAGACTGTGGGTTCTCTTTTAACTCTTTTGATGCACATAATTGTCTTATTTTAATAGGTCCCAGTCATCTAGCCACCATTTGTCAGTTTGTCATATGGGGATGATTTCTTGTCTTATTAATCATTAAATATAATTTAATTTATGTGTATTATTACTTTTGTTTTAATGCTTTTCTTTTGCTTAGTTTTTAATTTTAATAAATCATTTTATTGGGGGCTCTTATAGCTCTTATAACAATCCATACATCCATTGTGTGAAACACATTTATACATATGTTGCCATCATCTTTTTCAAAACATTTTTTTCTACTTGATTTCTTGGTATCAGCTCATTTTTCCTCCTTCCCTCACCCTCCCACATTTATGAAGCCTTTATGAATTACAAACTATTTTTATTTTCATATCTTACACTGTCCAATGTCTTCCTTCGCCATGTTTCTGTTGTCTGTCACCCTGGGGGCAGGCTGGGGATGGGGGTGGGGTTTACATCAATCATTGTGATTGGTTATTGGGATGGATTTTATGTTACTGTGATACTTAAAGCTATGTTGCTTGTATTTTAAATACCAGCGGGGTCACCCAAAGTGAATAGCAGAGCTTCCAGACTAAGAACAGACTACAAAGATGGAGTAGACTGTCCACTTCTAAGGAATTAGCTATTTATAGATAGCAGAAAAACATTGTCAGAGATAGTGCCAGAAGATGAGTCCCTCAGCTTGGAAAGTGCTGAAAATATGATGGAGGAAGAGTTGACTTCTTAAAGTAGAATTGATCATAATGCCACGGGTGGAGTAAAATCGCAGGTAGTCACACTTTCGATACTTTCATTTACTGAGGGCAAAGGACTCAAAACGAGAAGAAACAGCTACAAACACCAATTACTAACTGGAATGTTGAATGTGGGAAGTATGAAGCTAGAAAAATTGGAGGTCTTCGTAATGAAATGGAACACATAAAATGGATATTTTAGGCGTTCTTGAGCTGACATGGTGTAGTGTTGGCCATTTTGAAAATTGTATGGTCTCCTATGTTGAGAATTACAGATTCAAGAGAAATGGCGTCACAGTCATTGCCTAAAAGGACTTTTTCTTCTTTGATGGCTGATACCTGATCCCTTTGGCACCTCATGATCACACAGGCTGGTGTCTTTCTTCCATGCGGGCTTTGTTGCTTCTGAGCTAGTTGGCCGCTTGTTTACCTTAAAGTCTTTAAGACCCTAGATGCTGTATCTTTGGATAGCCGGGCTCCATCAGTTTTCTTCACCACATTTGCTTATGCACATGTGTGCTCACCTTCCCGATATGATCACTGAAGACAAATGGGTGTATTAGCAAATGTGGTGAAGAAAGCTGATGGTGCATGGCTATCAAAAGATATAGTGTCTGGGGTCTTATAGGCTTGAAGGTAAACAAGTGGTCATCTAGCTCAGAAGCAACAAAGCCCACATGGAGGAATCACACCAGCCTGCGTGATCATGAGGTGTCAAAGGGATCAGGAATCAGACATCAAAGAACAAAAATCATATCATTGTGTTCTCACCTCCCCAATAAGATCACTGAAGACAAATGGGTGTATAAGCAAAAGTGGTGAACAAAGCTGATGGTGCCCAGCTATCAAAACATATAGCATCTGGTGTCTTAAATGTTTGAAGGTAAATAAACAGTCATCTAGCTCAAAAGCAACAAAGCCTACATGGAACACCAGTCAATGTGATCATAAGGTGCCAGAGGGATCAGGGATCAGGGATCAAAAAACAAAATTCAAATCATTCTGAATGAGGGGGAGGGCAGATTGGGGACCCAAGACTCATCTGTAGGCAATTGGACATTCCCTTACAGAAGGGTTGCGGGAAGGAGACGAGCTAGTCAGTGTACTGTGTAGCAACGATGAAACATACAAATTTCCTCTAGTTACTAAATGGTCCCCCCTCCACTATCATGATCCCAATTCTACCTTACAAATCTGGCTAGACCAGAGGATGTACACTGGTGCAGATAAGAACTGGAAACACATGGAATCCAGGACAGATCATCTCTTCAGGACCAGTGGTGAGAGTGGCCATACCGGGAGAGTGGAGGAAGGGTGGGGTATAAAGGGGGAACCAATTACAAGGATCTACATATAACCTCCTTCCTGGGGGTGGACAACAGAAAAGTGGGTGAAGGGAGACGTTGGACAGTGTAGGATATGACAAAATAATAATAATTTATAAATTATCAAGTGTTCCTGAGGAAGGGTGGAGCGGGGAGGGATGGGAAAAATGAGGAGCTGATACCAAGGGCTCAAGTAGAAAGCAAATGTTTTGAGAATGATGATGACAACAAATGTACAAATGTGCTTATCACAGTTGATGTATGTATGGATTCTGAGAAGAGTTGTATGAGCCCCCAATAAAATGATTTTTAAAAAACACAAAAAACTACAGCCCAAAATGACAAAAAAAAAACCCAAATAAATAATGGACATTTAAAAATCTATCTTGAATTACAATGCTCTCTGTGATAGCATAAGAACTATCCACATTGATGCTTGGCTACCAAAAGATATAACACCTGAAGTCACTGAAGACAATGGGTGCACAAGCAAGTGTGGTGAAGAAAGCTGATGGTGCTCAGCTACCAAAAGATATAGCACCTGAAGCCTTAAAGACCTGAAGATAAACAAGCACCATCTAGCTGAGAGAAAACAAAACCCACACGGAAGAAGCACACCAGCCTACCCCTACTCGATCGCTGAGGACATAGGGGGTGCATTAGCAAAAGTGGTGAAGAAAGTAGATGGTGCCCGGCTATCAAATGATACAGCATCTGGGGGTTTACAGGCTTGAAGACAAACAGACAGCCATCTAGCTAAGAGACAACAAAACCCACAAGGAGGAAACACACCAGCCTACCCCAACACGAATGCTGAAGACAAAGTGGGTACATAAGCAAATGTGGTGAAGAAAGCTGATGGTGCCAAGCTGTCAAATTACACGGAATCTGGGGTCCCACATGCTGGAAGATAAACAAGGGGCCATCTAACTGAGAAACAACAAAGCCCACATGGAAGAAGCTCACCAGCCTGTAAGATGACAAGGCGGCGAAAGGGTCAGGTATCAGGCATCAAAGACAAAAAAAAATCATAACATTGTGAATGAGGGGGAGTGCAGAGTGAGGACCCAGGGCCCATCCGGGGGAATTGGACATCCCCTTGCAGAAGGGTTGCGGGGAGGTGAGGAGCAAATCGGAATGCAGTGTAGAAACAATGAAATATGCAATTTTCCTCCGATTCTTAAATACTTCCTCCACCCCACTATCATGATCCCAATTCTACCTTACATATCCAGCTGGACTGGAGGAGGTGCACTGGCACAGATAGGAACTGGAAATACAGTGAACCCAGGACAGATGAACCCCCCAGGACCAGTGGAGAGAGTGGCGATGGCGGGAGGGTGAAGGGAAGGAGAGGGAGAAAGGGGGAACAGAGGACAAGGTCTACATGTGGCCTCCTCCTTGGGGGACGGACAGCGGAGAAGTGGGTGAGGGAGACGTGGGATGGGGCAAGATATGATAAAATAATAATAAATTATAAATTATCAGGAGTTCGGGGGGAGTGGGGAGGGAGAGGGAAAAATGAGCTGAAACCAGGGGCTCAAGTGGAAAGTGGGTGTCGTAAGAATGATGAAGTCAACATATGTACTAAAGTGCTGGACACAGATGACGTATGTACAGATTGTGATGAGTTGAATGAGGAGCCCCTAACAAAATGATTATTTTAAAAAAAAGAGAACTATCCACATGTAAGGCAATTATTCCAATTTATACACTAAGCACTAATTCTAGTGATGCAGAAATTGAAGAATAATACCACTGTCTTCTGTCTGAAATGAGTCAATGTGCATTCAAACTACATTGACTATTTTGGCGATTGGAATAAAAAAATTGGAAACAAAGATGAAGGAACAAAGAATTGGAAAATAGGAGCTTGATAGCAATGAAGTAAGAGATCCCATGATAGAATTGTGAAAGATCAATTATTCAGCACAAATAGCTTTTTTCAACCACACGAAGGCAACTATACATGTGGATTTAGTCAGACAGGATACACGGAAACCAAATTGACTACATCTGTAAGAAGGGATGCTGAAGATGATCAATATCAGCAACTAAAACTCAGCCAGGTACCAAATGTGGAGGGGAGGGGGAAAAATGAAGAGCTGATATTAAGGCCTCAAGTAGGAAACAAATGTTTTGAGAATGATGATGGCAACAAATGTACAAATGTGCTTGACACAATGGATGGATGTATGGATTGTGATAAGAATTGTATGAGTCCCCAATAGAATGATTTAAAAAAAGTGGATGTCAGAAGAGATTCTGAAACTTGCTCTTAATTGTTGAGTTGCTAAAGCAAATGGAAGTAATGATGAGTTAAGGCTCATGAAGCACTAGAAGCACTCACTCATCTATGCAAGGCAATTTGGAAGGCAGATACTTGGCCAACTGACTGGAAGAGATACATATTTGTACCCATTTCAAGGAAAAGTAACCTAACAGAATCCTCAAATTATAGAACAATGTCATTGAAATCATACCAGGAGCTGCCAGAGATTCAGTCCAGATTCTGAAAAGGATGTGGAACAAGGGATATTATTGCTGATATAAGATGGACTTTGGCTCAAAGCAGACAATAACAAAAATACAAATGTGTTTTATTGACTATGCCAGCGCATTTGACTGTATGGATAACAAACTATGGATAGCCTTGAGAAGAATGGGAATTCCAGAACACTTCACTGTGCTCATTTGGAACTTGTACATGGATCACGAGGCAGTTGTACAAACAGAACAAGGGCATACTGCTTGGTTTAAAATCAAGTGAGGTGTGCATCAGGATTGTATCCTCTCACCATACCTATTCAATATATAAGCTGAACAAGTCATCAAATAAGCTGAATTATATGAAAAAGAATGTGGCATCAGGATTGGAAGAAGGCTTACGCGTGTAACTGCATACCTGTGGTATGTAGATAACATAACCTTGCTTGCTGAAAGTGAGGAGGAATTGAAGCATTTGCTGATGAAGATCAAAAATTGTAGCTTTCAGTATGGATTACAACTCAATGTAAAGGAGACAAAAATCCCCACAACTAGGCCCATCATTAACATTATGATAAATGGAGAAAAGGTAAAAGTTGTCAAGGATTTTATCTTACTTGGATCCACAATTCAATGATCATGGAAGCAGTAGTCAAGAGATCAAAATATGTGTTGTATTGAGCAAATATGCTGCACAAGAGAGTATTGAAGATCAAGGATCTTACTTTGAGGACTAAGGTGCACCATGGTATTCTCCATTGTATCATATGCATGTGAAAGTTGAACACTGAATCCGAAGAAGGATTGATGTGTTTGAATTGTGATGCTGGAGAAGAATATTCAAAGTACGCTGGACTGTTCAAAGGACAAATAAATCTTTCCCAGAGAAGTGCATCCAGAATTCTCCTTAGAAGCAAAGATGGCAAAACTTCATCTTACGTGTTTTGGATGTGCTGTCAGGAGAGACCAGTCTCTAGACAATGACATCACACTTGATAAAGTAGAAGGGCAGTGAAAGAGAAGGAGGTCCTCAATAAGATGACTTTTAACAGTGGCTGCAACAATGAGCTCAAACGTAGAAACAATTGTGAGGATGACACAGGATTGGACAATGTTTTGTTCTGTTGTGCATAGGGTCACAGTGGCTCAGAACTGTTTAAAAAGCACCTAACCATAACTGAGAACCCTACTCAACCCTGTTGACACAAAACCTATCACACCTCTCTCTTTTTCATTATAAAATATGAATGAGCCCATGCATACAAATTACATAAAATAATATATCAGACACCTGTGTGCTTACTATTAATATAAAACAAATATAAACTCTTGGTCTTATTTTTTTTTACACATATAAAAGACAAAAAGAATGAAAGAAAACATTACTATTATAGCTAAAGCCCCATTTCCATCTCTACTGCCGCCTTTCTTTCCACCCCAGGGAGAGCCAATTTCCTGAAGTTGATGTACATTACTCAGCTGCTTGGTTTTATACTTTTGCTATAAAAATGTGTGTCAATAAATAATATATAGAATAATTTTACTTAGTTTTTGAACGTATATAAATATAATCTACTGTATGCATACTCTCAAACATTGCTGTTATCCATGGCATTCTGTGATGCTTACCATCCCGACACGATTGCTGAAGCCAAAATGGGTGTGCAAGCAAATGTGGTGAAGAAAGCTGATGGTGCTCAGCTATTAAAAGATCAGGTATCAGGAATTAGAAGACCCCAAATAATCATACTGATGTGAATGAGTGGGCTCAGAATGGAGACCCAAAGCCCATCTGTAGACAATTGGACATCCCATCACAGAAGGGTCACAAGGAAGGGACAAATCATCCAGAGTGCAGTATAGCACGTTTCTGTTGTTCATTCCCCGTGGGATGGGGGTGGGGACCATTGCAAACGGTCCCCGCTTCCATCCTTCCTTCCCCTACATTCCCCCTACCCTCCTGGTATCGATACTCCCATTTCTGTTTCTAAGGGGTTTATCTGACCTGGATTCCGTGTGTGATGAGTTCTTACCTGTACCAGAGTACATGCTCCGGTCTACCCAGAACTGAAAGGCAGGACCGGGGTCGTGATAGGGAGGGTGAGGAAGCCTCAAAGAACCAGAGGAATATTGTGTGTTTTATTAGTGCTATACTGCGCCCTGGTTGACTCATCCATTCCTTGTGACCTTTCTGTGAGGGGATGTTCTCTTCTCTACAGATGGGTTTTGGGTCTCTGCTCTGACCCACCTTGTTCTCAACAATATGGGTTTTTGTTTTGTTTAGCTTGGGGTCTTCTGCTGCAAAGAGAGGGGGGGAAAGGCTAGCGAAAAACCTCCAAACCAAAAACAAATGAAAAAACTATTCATAATTCTAGGTCTGTCCGCTGACCTTTATGACTATCTCCCCATCGGTCCTTGGGGTTTCCAGGAACAGCCCCACCCTAGCCATAAATCTATTTGGGGGACTCCTCAGGGACTTTGTGGCTTGGCTTTTCTCCAGCTGCTGATCTGTTATGTTTCTTTCTTGTTTTGCCCCACTGTGGGGGTGGGTCAGGCCGGGCTTGCTCCTCGCAGTGTGTCCCCAGTATTGTCCTCTGTCATGGTATGCTCCAGCAAGTGGACATCATGTATCGAACTGTTGTCGACCCTACAGTCTTCTCTCTGCCTCAGCAGCTCTGTGCAGCGACTTTGTCTTCAGGGCCTGATGGCCTGATGTGTCTATATGGGGTCTAGTTCCTCACTCTTTTTCCTTCCTGGTTTGTGAATGTGTGGGTATAGCAGGCTGGCCCCACTCCCCAACCACTAGGTTTAATGTTATCTGTCCTCTGTAGCACATATTTTTAGGGAGCGGGTCAGTTTGGCTCTGATGGGGGCTGGCCCTGTAGCCCTCTGTTCATGACTTGCTCACGTTGCCCTTAAGGTTTGAAGGAATGTGATGGGGTCTGCACTCACACTCCCATTTCTGTGGAGACATATACAATACCCTCGCCCTGGGTGGATTAGTGCCCTGCTTCCCCAGTGCCATTGTCTCTCTCCCCCCCCCCACTTTCTCTCCCCTCTATCTTTCCTCTTCTCTGTGTTGAAATGACATGTACATCCTTGGGTTTGGCCTGTCCCCCCCTCCTCTGATTGCCTGTACCTCAACCCATATAATGTGAGATAAGTGGCTTTTTTCTATACCTACTGTGGCAGCAAATCTTATGGAAGTAGACCACCATAACTTTCTCCCGTGATTGATGGGTTTGAACCACCAACCTTTTGTTTAAGTCAGTCAATTGCACAGCAACGAGTATAAACCATAATGATCATTTATTTTGCTCAAGAACCTCAACTTTGCATGGGTATGGCTCATCTGTACTCTATGTAGTGTCATCTAAAATCCATTCACTGGGACTAGACTATCCATTTTCAAAATGGCTCAGTTTCATTACTGGCAAATTGACGTTGGGTGTCAGCTGGGAGCTCAGCTAGAACTTTCAACTAGAGGACTTGGTTTCTGTTTAGATGTGAATCTCTATGTGGCTGATTGGACTTCCTCACAGCATGGTGGCTGGAAATCCTAGGCAAAAGATCAAAGTTTCTTCTGATCTTGCCTCCAAAATATTAGCCCATACATCCACTGAATTCTCTAAGTCAAGAAAATCACCAAAATGAGCCCAGATTCAAGGAGACAGGAGGTAGAGTACATCTGTTTTCAATATAACATATAACTATAAATTATTCACCAAGCTCACTCACACACTGCAAAGGACCCAGAATTCTCATCCCATTTTGACATCAGGTTCAGGCTGGAGGACCAGGATGCCTTCATCTAATTCATGTCTAGGTGGGATTGGATTCCTTAAGCGAAAGTCCTTGAATACAGAACTGAGGACTATACTTTGTGAATTAAATGATGTTCCCCATACACACACACCACACAATGGTGAAATAAAGATAGGCTAACCACATTCTCATTTTAAAAAGAAGGAAACAAGAGACCCATAGCAGTCCACAGTAATTCTGAAGCCCAGCCAGGCAAATATCACTACCTTTCATGAGGTGAGGCCCCAGTTCTACTGTTTGGAAAATATTCTCTATAACTCTTGACTCCAACCTTTAAAATTCTGCTTTCTCACTGTCTTTAAGATATTTTCTAAATTTTTTTTGTGTGTGAAAATTGGGATCCCATTTCACAATTTCTCCACTAGTTTCTCAGTGACATTAGTTATATATTTTAGAACATGTTAGCATTCTCGTTAATTCCATTCTGACCTTTCAGTTTCTAGTACTCTAGTTTCCCAGACACCCTATCTTCTCATTTTTGCTTTAGAGTAATTATTGCCCCTTTGGTCTTATAGATTTTTTTACTGGATCCCTATGCCCTGATTCCATTTTCTTAATAATTCTTCCTTTCTCATAAGATATGACCCATAGACAAGTGGGACTTTTGAATTGGTGGTAGGAAGAATTCAGTGAAATATTCCACAAGGAAACAACCATTTACCTATTACAATTTATGAAAGTAAAAACTTTTTCAGTCTCTAGAAATTTCCATTAAGAGCATACAACCAAAGAGAAAAAAAGTTATTCAGGAAAATCTACAAATTCTCAGTAAGAAGAGTGAGAGTCTGTTGTATTTGAGGTACAACCTGTCCCCATTCCTCACCTCATAGCACTATACAGTGATAACATCTCTAACCTGGGTAGGAGTAAATAGTGGTAGTCCCTCCCCACAACTCGTAGTGTAGGAGTACAGTTATAATCTGGGAGGGGCCAGCTACTGGTATTTCTTGTTCTTCCCATCCTTGCATTGCAGGACCTCGATTTCAACAGGTGAGTGTAAGGACTAGAACTTCCATTCAGCTCCCACCTTTTCCTATTCAACTCCCACTCTTAAGGTGAGGGTGAAATGGGTCAATGGGCCAAGAATACTTGATCTCAATCCACCCCATCCTGTTTTACTCCTAGGATAAGGGTTTCACCATGGAAGGGACAAGCTTAGAAGCCCCCTCAGTAAAGTATAGATATCACCCCAAAAGGAAAAAAAATTCTGTCACTCCCTCCAGCTCAAGTGTATGGGGACACAGGTTTTGCCCAAGGATAGATGCAGGCTATAAGGACTGAAAACCTGACAGTTATGCCTGATATGACAGACTTTATTTAAGAGAAAATATGGAGGAGGTCATACCTACAGGCATCACATAAAATGTTGAAGATTTTGGTGGCAAGCAATTAATATGTACTGGTATCATCATTATACTAGAATAAAAAAATGGCAGAACATTCAGAAGATTAGCAGAGAGCATCAGGGAGGGAGATATCAATGAAGAGCTGCCCTTCATGCCCCAGGATCACACACCAATATAAAGGAACAGAGGGCTACATGCTTGCATTAGGCAGCATCCACTTAGGAGCAATCAAAACAATATATGGTGTATACTTGAAAGCATTCACCAAACCACGTGCAAATGTATTGACACCCAATGGGCCCTTGAAACTCTTTGACTTCCAAGGAGCTTAAACAACCACTGGCCAATGACAGAACAATAAATTAGGGTGACTCCCAGGAAGTTAGGTAAAAATAAAATCCCTGGTGAGCTGGAAAACAGTGTGCCTACAACGCTGCTGCTCCTTGGGAACTTCCAGTGTGCCTACAATGCTGCTGCTCCTTGACAACTTCCAGCTTCTAAGCACTTGCTGAAGGCAGAATAATAAACTCTCTGATCTGTGAGTCTACAGACCACATACATCCAATGATTAAATAGTGAAAAGAAATCATAAGGGGACTGAAGCATAACCTTTGCCCCCAAAGTGCTTTATGCACATATAAGGATGACTCCTGGGAATTCAAGCTAGAAGATAAAATTTAAGTGAAAAAGCTGAACAAGGACATCACAGACTACATATGACATAAGAAATAGACTTAATATAGAATTATTCCATCGAATCATTAAACAAATAAACAGATTATCAAACAACAACAAAAATCAAAAAGCAAGAAGCCTCCAAAAACATGGGAACCATGTCTACAGTAGCTAAACTACATTACCTAAAACATCCTCTTTTGCCTGGGAGATCAGGATCATAGTCTCAGGCCAATTGGCATAACATAGTTCACCAAGACAGTGTTCTACATTCTACTTTTTAAAGACTGGAATCTTAAAAGCTCATGAAAACCCTCACTGCTATAGAGTAAATTCAGACTCATGGCCACACTATAGGACAGGGTAGAATTGCACCTGTGGGTTTCTGAGACTGTAAATATTTACAGGAAAAGAAAACCTGATCTTTCTCCTGAAGAGCAGCTGGTGTGTTCAAATTGTGACCCTGTGGTTACCAACACAACTTGCAACCCACTATGCCACCAGCGCTCATCAAAAGCTTATGAGGATCATGTAAATGACACTCTCCACAACCCCTGAGACCAGAAAAACAAGATGATACAGTTACCTTTACAAACTATTCTTCATGATTACATTAGAAGGCCTTGGAGAAAGTGGGAGGAAAAAAATGTGGAACAAATCTCAAAATCATAAAAGACCAGGCTTACTAGTCAGCTAGAGACTAGTGGGACCCTCCAGACTATGGCCCTTAGTAACCCTGTAGGTGTGGAATTGAGCTCATCCGCATGTTCTAATATAACTAGTAATTTAAGATTAAAAATAAAAGGCAGCATTTAACCAAGGACAAAGTTCAGAGGGTTAGGAAAGAAGGAGAAATGGAAACAGGAAACAGGGAGGAAGTGGGATCTGTGATGGTACATTGAGAGGATTGCAATAGATGAGGTGAAGCAAAATGTGTCGGAATTATTGAATGTAAAACTAATGCTATGCTCAACAAATCTTCACAAAATCCACTACAATACACTTTTAAAATAGAAATAAAATATCCAATATTCAAAATATTATGAGACACACAAAGAAACCCAAAACTGTGACCTAAACATTGGCAGTGGGCAAACAGGAAACACACCATCTGCAAGAAGAACCAGATGTCAGATCTAACCGGCATAAACTTCATAATAGTCCTTATATATATGAAGCGGGTTCAAAAAGTTCCTGGGAAAATTCCATGATCTTTTCATTCCATTTTGAAGCCCCCTAGAGGCGTTCTGGTAGCATACAGAGATGCTTACGTATTAGACTGCCAAACACACGGTCAGCATTTCTAACCCACTCGCCCTTCTGGAGGAGGCGGTAAGACTTCCTGCTCCTGAAAAGACTGATAGCCGCAGAAACCCACATGGAGCCTATTCAATGGCAGTGAATTGAGTTTAAAGGAAATCATGTTTACAGAAAAAAGTTTGATAGAATGACAAGGTCTCATCCAATAAAATGGCAGGTCTACTGTAAACTCAGGCCCTTGGATTACTGAGACCAAACTTCCCCACCCACCCTGTCCAAGGCCAGCCTTAGTCAGGTTTAGCTGACAAACGTTTCCTTTCGTTTTTGTTTCCTTTTGAGCCCTTACTCCTAGAGATCGCTCTTTCTTAACAGTACACTCATTTATGTATTAAAATATACATTCTCTCCAGAATTTCTGGATGTTGTGTAGTCAGGAGGTTTTTATATTACCTAATCTGTAAAATAACCTTCCTTTCTAATTGATACTTTGATAGTACTCAAGATCTGAAAAGAAAATCTAGGCAAGACTATTGAGTTCTGTTATAGGTTGGATTGCATTCCCGAAAAGAAGTTGAAGTCCCAACTGTCTGGCACCTCAGAATGGGACATTATTTGGAAATGGAGTCATAACAGACCTAATTACTTGCTAGTATAGGCCATATTGGACTAGCATAAGCACTTACTGCATTATGATGGATGCCTTTAATATTCTCTTCGTCAGTGTAGGTGGGGCAACAGTTAAGTGCTTGGCTACTAACTGAAATGCTGGAGGCTGGAACCCATCCAAAGAAAGGCTTGGAAATCTGCTCCCCAAAGGACTGTTTTTGTTGCTGTTAGGTGCCACCAAATCAGTGCCAACTCATTGTAACCCCGTGTCCAATACAGCAAGCATTACCTGTTCCTGCCCCAATCTCACAATTTGTTGTCTGGTTTGGGCCCATTGTTAGCCACTGTGTTAGTCCATATCATTAAGGGTCTTCTTCTTTTTCTCTGACCCTGTACTTTAAAAATGTGATGTCCCTTTCCAGAGACTTGTTCTCCTAATAACACATTCTAAGCACATAAGACAAAATTTGTCATCCTCGTGTCTAAGGAGCATTTTGGCTGTACTTCTTCTAAGACAGATTTGTTTGTTCCTCTGGCAGTACATGGTGCTTTCAACATTCTTCATTGGCCTAAGAATTAAAATGCATCTGTTTTTCAGCAGTTTGTTCTTATTAATTTTCTAGACTTCATATGCATATAAAGCAAAGGAACATACCAAGACTTGGGTTAAGTGCATCTTAGTCCTCAAAGTGACATCTTTACTCTTTAACATTTATAAGAGAGATTGTGCAGCAGAATTTCCGAATGCAATACATCATTTGGAGAGTTGAATGTAGATAAAATCTTTGACATCTACATTTTTTTTACATTTATCATGATGTTGTCTATTGGCTGGGTTATCTAAAGAAGCAAAACCAGTGATGCTTTTCATGCATGTGTGTGTATAAATTTATATCAAGAAAATTGCTAACACAGTTGTAAAAGCAGGCAAGTCCAAGTCCAGGAAGGCTCCAACTCCTTGGGTCAGATGTTAATCTAGAGGTTGCTCCTGACTCCCATAGGCTACATCGGTTGATGTACCTAAGATGTACCGGAAGACCACAGGCTGAAGGCTGCAGAGGTGGATGAATCTAAATTCAGCAGAGGTGAAAAAATCCCAGGTCAGAAGATCAGATGCCAGTCCTCTGCTGACTTCCAGGATTGGCAGACAATATGGAAGGAAGGCTGTTAGCTCAGTTCCAAAGAACTGGAGGTAAATGAGCCAGATGCCAAATTCAGATCCAGCCAAAACCAAGCAAACTTTTACACAGGACAAACATATTGGAGGGAGGCCATCCCCCATATAAAGTTGATTACGTTGTGTTAGGCACTATGATGAGGCAGTTATTACACGTTGGGTTGTAATCCACAAGGTCAGCAGTTAGAGACCACCAGTTGAGAGAAAGACAAGACTTTTTACTCCCATAAAAAGTTACAGTCTCAAAAACACATAGGGGTAGTTCTACCATCATATAGGGATACCATGAGCCAGAATCAACTTAATGGCAGTGAATTGGGTTTTGGTTTAGATCATTGGGTCTTAACTGAGAATTGTGACCTCGTCAAGTTGACACAAAACCTAGCTATAACAACCCAGTTGTGAGACGATTTTTGTTTTTCTTACATTGAGTTGTAGTCCATACTGAATTCCGTGGTCTTTTTTTTTGCACCAGCAAGTGTTCCAAGTTGTTTTTTCACATTCAGCAAGCAAGGTGGTGGTAGCAGTTCATGAAGTGTTAATAAACCTTCCTCAAATCCTGATTCTTTGATCTTCTTCATATAGTTCAGCTTCTTAGATTGTTGCTCAGCATAGGGATTTAATAAATATGATGAAAGGGTATATCCCTGATACAGTCTTTATTTTACACCATGTGATGTTACCTTGGCCTGTTAAATGATTTTCTCTTGATCCATGCACAGGTTCTAAATGAGCACAAAGATGTGTTTTAGAATCTCCATTCTTCTCAATACTAATCCATAGTTTGTTATGATCCACACAGTCAAATGCCTTGCCATAGTCAATAAAATACAAATCAACTTCTTTCTGGTATTTTCTGCTTGCAGCAATGATCCATCTGATGTTGGCAATTATATTCCTTGTTCCATATCCTCTTCTGAATATAGCCTGAACCTCTGCCAGCTCCCTGGCAACGTACCACTACAATAATTGTTGGATGATCTTCAGCAAAACTTTACTTGCATGCTATGTGAAAGACACTGTTCAATTATTTCCACATTCCACTGGGTCACCTTTCTTTGGAATGGGCATAATTATGGACCTCTTTCAATTGGTTGGCCATGTAACTGTGTCCCAAATTTCTTGGGATAGACCAGTGAATGTGTTTAGTGCTTCATCAGCTTGTTGAAGCATTTCAACTGTTATACTGTCAATTCCTGAAGCCGTGTGTTTGTCTAATGCCTTCAATGCAGCTGGGACTTCTTCCTTCAGTATCATCAGTTCTTGATCTTGTACTACTTCTTGAATTACTTGAACATTGGCAAATTCTTTCTGTTACATTGATTTTGTGTATTATTTCCATCTTCTTTTGATGTTTCCTGCATCACTCAATACTTGACCTATAGAATCTTTCAGTCTTGTCAATTGAGATGTGATTTTTTTTCATTTCTTTTAGCTTGAGACATGCTGAGCATGTGCTTCCTTTTTGTCTTTCTAACTCCAGGCCTTTGCACATTTTAAAATAACATTTCAGGGATTTTTGGTTTGCCTCTTTATATTTCATCATTTTTCCATTCATTTTACCTACTCTATGTTTAGAGACAAGTTTCAGACTATCTTCTTATATCCACTTTGGTCTTTTTTGTCTTTTTAATGGCCTTTTGCTTTCTTTATGCATTACATCCCATTCTTGATGCCATTGTACAACTTGGAAGGTCTCTGGTAATTAGTGCTCCAATGCATTTGAATTTATTCTTGAGATATACTTTAATTCAAAGGGGGTATACTCAAGGTTTTATGTTGGCTCTTGTGGATTTGTTTTAATTTCTCTAGCTTCAATCTGAACTTACATATGAGCCATTGCTTATTACACAGTTGGTCTTTTTAGTTTCTCCAATGCCTCTTCTCATGGATATAGTAATTTTATTTCTGTATTTCCCACCTGGGAAGTCCACTTGTATAATTACCATTTATGTTGTTAAAAGGGGGTGTTTGCAATGAAGAAGTCATTGGTCTTGCAAAATTCTATCATGACATTTTCAATTACATTTCTATCACCAAGGTCATATTTTCTGACTACTGTTCCTTTCTTCTTTGTTTCCAACTTTCACATTTTAGTCACCAGCAATTGGCAATGCATCTCTATGGCATGTTGGATAAATTTTGGAGTGAAGAAACTGGTAGAATTTTTGAATTTATTCATCACTTGCTTTAGTAGTCATGGTGTAATTTTGAATAATAGTCTTACTAACTGAACTTCCTAGTGGGTGTGATTTTTCTGTCAGAGATAGAATTGTATTTCAGGATAGACCTTGCAAGTTTCTTTCTGAGTATGAATATGATTCCATTGTTTTTCAAATTGTCATTCCAAGCATAATAAATCATATGGTTGTCCACTTTAAAATGGCGAATGCCAGTTGATTTCAGCTCAATTAATGCCTAGGATATTGGTCTTCATGTGTTCATTTCATTTTTGAAAAATTTCAATTCTCCTTCAATAATAATTCATATATTCTACATTCCAATTATTGATGTTTGAAGTTGTTTCTTCTCATTTTAAATCCTACCTCGTCAGAAAATGAAGGTCCCAAAAGCTTTGATCCATCTAAATCATTAAAGTTGACTCTACTTTGAAGAGGCAGCTCTTTCTCAGTAATATTTTTGAGTGTCTTCCAACCTGAGCGATTCATCTTCTGGTACTATGTCTGATGATGTTCTGTTGCTATTTATAAGGTTTTCAGTGGTTAATCCCTCAGGATTGAATAGCTGAATCCTTCTTCCTTATCTCTTCTTAGTCTGGAAGCTCCATTGAAACCTGTCCAACTTGGCTTTTGAAACCTGTCCAACTTCATTGGCACCTTGTTAGAATCCAGGTTCACCTGTCCACCTGCTAGCACTTGAAATATTGGTGTAATAAGTTCCAGCACCACAGCAACATGCAAGGACCTGCAGCGTGACAAACTGACCTATGAGTGGTGGTCTGTAAAAATCACAGCCTAGATAATTTTATGGAGAAGTCTTACTCTGTAACAATAGATCACTGGGAGTAAAAAAAATTGACTCAATGTCACCTAACAACAACAATGTCAGTGTCTTTATAAGAAAAGTAAGCAGAGAGACTGACACTGATACAGAGGGAATACTACCATGTGAAAAGCGGGGCAGAGATTGGAGTTATGCTGTCACAAATCTAGCAATATCTCGTGCTACCAAGAGCTGGAAAAGATAAGGAAGTGTTTTCTACTACTATAGCCTTTGGAAAGAGTACAACTAGGCCAAAACCCAGAATCCAGACTCTAGCTTCCAGAACTGAGACAATAAATCTTGTTTCTTAGGCCACCCAGTTGATATAGGTTTCTTAAAAATGTTCTATGAAATTAGTATAGGTTCTTTTTTGTTTCCATGGATAATTTTTGTCTGCTAGTTGAATGAAAAACTGCAAGACCACTTCTTAGGCCCAGCCATTCTCCATGCTCCCTTTTTCTTCTTTATTGTAAGCTACAAGATTTCAACCTCCTCTCCTCTCCATAGTAACTTTCTCCTCTACTCTCTCATAGTTTGGGTTATGGAAGGGGCCATGGCTTCCCTATCTACCCCTTTTCCTGGGGTTCCAGAAAAGCATAAACACTTAAACCCTCCACTTTTTAAGAGCTTTATAGCTGATCCTGTGAAGAAACATAAAGAGGTTAGCGTAACATGAGGCTATTACCACATCTTTAAGGCATTGTCTCTATTCTGTTAACCATTTGCATAAAGGGGTCCCTGACACAAATTTGCCCAAGTTCTGATGGCCAACAGGCAATAGCTAAAAGAATAAGCTTAGTTTCCCAGTCCTAATCCACTCCTCTTTTCCCCAGTCCCACCTCACTCCTTATTTAATGAATGATGATTCTGCTATAGATAGGGGAATTGGAATTTTAAAAGAGTTCATTGATTATGCATCAACATCTACATGTCAAATGTACCATTCAGCAAGAGCAAGTAGGACACAGAGAAAATTCTGATTTAATAACAAAAAATTAAGAAATATGCTATTCAGAGATCCTTCTATGTGTCAGCAAACAATATATTCTATTACCTTAGGATTTTGCTTTCCTTTGTGGGAGAATGAGGTGTATAAGTTTAGAGATGATTGCTAATATCATCCCCACATATCTGGGTATTAAAATATATATGTAGTATAAATCAATTTCCTAAAATTTGATTAAATCTCCCTTGGGCAGTGTCATGCCAGCTGCTCACAGACAAAGCCAAAGAATTAAGACAAGTATCCTCTTTCCCCCAATTTTGTGTAAATGAGCCATTTCATTTTGGCTCTGAAAACTAAGCTGCATTGATGCATCCTCATGTATATGAGCATCCCTTTAGAAAAGAAAAGAAAACCATGATTAAAATAAAATATTTGATACCACGAATTTATTGTGCATGTGCTTTGCAACCATGAGTGAAGGGCTCAATAATCAAAATCCCATAACAATCTCAGAAAAAGAAAGCAAAACAAAAACAAAAGAGCAGACCTTGTTCAACTAAGCCACACATTCTTATCCTAAGGTTTATTAACTGATAGGGAATCCATAACCAACTTTAGAAAGATTTTGATACCCCACTTCCCCCAAATTGTGTACTAAATTGTGGTTAGATGACTAGGAGACTAAGGGGTTTATGCATTCATTGGGGAAGTGAGGCCTATAGTTTTCACCAAATTCTCAGGGTATTTAGGAACCTAAGCAAAATGTCTGGCCTGGTACAATAGATCAAGAGAAATAATTAAGCTTCTGCCTCTTTCTACAAAAGCCTTAGGTTTGATCCCATGTGATTCAGGAAGCTTTCCAAGTGGATAGAGGTGATGAATAAACAAGGATTTTAAGTAGTCTCAGACCTGCAAAATGGTATTCCAAGTGGCATTCATTGGCCATGACTCTAAGACTCATTAAAACCTGTTGTTATGACTCACAGAGCAAGCTGAACTGGTTACCATGGGGCAATCAATCTAAGAGGCCACGTTAATAGAACTCTTCAGAGTCCTAACAGAATATTGTATGCACTGTGCTTTACTATTTTATATCTCGGTGTTTGCCTTGCTACTGTGCTCCTAACTTTGTATAAAATTTCAAAGAGAAAGACACTTCTTTAAAGTCAGTGAATATTTATGAAGTATTTACTCATCTTTTATAATATCATATAACAGAAAATAACACAATACAATCAATATGAAAATATACATAACAGTATTTATTCTGATGCCTTGAGCTGTGGCAGTTCTCCCGGTGTCTTCCTTTGCCCTCATCATTTTTTTCTTTCCTTTTTTTTTCACTGTGCATGGCTTATTTGGCGTTTTCGTTGGTAGAACAGATAGTTGCACTGTTTTCATGTAGGTCTTTTTACATTATATGGCAAATACACACTATTTGGATAAATATTGTACACAAAATAAAATCCTTAGGACAGTTATGCACAAGAAATGCAATACTGGAATTACTTTACACACTGGAGCCCAAGATGTGATTGGGGGAAGGAAGCTGGACTTGGGATGTTGAGTGAAGGTACCAGAAGCTCTATCACACACAGTAAACACCTTGGCAGTGGGGTCTCGGAGGTGGAGAACAATTGTATGCTAACCAATACAGAAGGACACATGATAAGTATTCACCTCAGGAAAGAGTTGTCAGGCTTTATGGCCCATCCCCAGGTCTGACTTTAGGGAACGAAGGTTTTCCCTAGATGCTCATTTTACTGCTTTAGTCATAGAGCAGATAAAGAGAGCAACATGCACACCCCTACTAACATCCATTTGTAGCCCAGACAGTGAAGTGGCTGGTACGAGACTTTAAAACTGCAGCTCTTTTTGGATCCCCCAAAGTGTATCTGCACTTTTCTTCAATCGGGCCTCTTCCTCAGGAGTCAGGGTCAGCTTCACTATGTCTGAGATTCCATTCTGTCCAAGGATGCACGGGACACTGAGGAAGACGTCTTAGTTTATACCATAAAGTCCCTTCATCATGGTGGAAATGGGATGTACCCGCCGGAGATTCTTCATTATACTCTCTCCCAAGTCAGCCACAGACAGCCCAATGGCCCAGGAAGTATAGCCTTTCAGTTTGATCACCTCATAAGCACTTTCGACCACCTGTTTGTGGACCTCTTTCCACTGTTCCTTATCTCCATCAGTGCCTAAAGCAGGATGCAGATTTTTCAGGGAGACACCAGCAACATTCACTCCACTCCAAACTGGCACACTCGAGTCTCCATGCTCCCCAAGGACCCATCCGTGACAGCTTAATGGGTGGACTCCCAGCTTCTTCCCCATGAGGTAACGGAACCGTGCTGAGTTCAGATTGCAACCACTCCCGATAACACAGTTCTTGGGGAAGCCACTTATCTTCCAAGCCACATCGGTAAGGATATCCACTGCATTAGAAACACTGAGCAACTTGCAGTTTGGGCTGTGCTTCACGACGTTCGGAATGATGAATTTGAAGATGTTCACGTTGTGTTGGACCAAATTAAGACGACTTTCTCCCTCCTGCTGACCAGCTCCAGCCGTGATAATTACCAACTTGGAAGTTGCAGTGACATTATAGTCTTTCCCAGAGACGATTTTTGGTGTTCGAAGGAAAAGGTTGCCATGCTGGAGATCCATCATTTCACCCTTCAATTTGTCTTCCATGACGTCAACAAGGGCAAGTTCATCTGCCAAGTCCTTCATTAAGATCCTGATGGCACAGGCCATGCCCACAGCACTCACCCCAACAACTGTAATCTTGTTCTGGGGGAGGGGGGTCTGTTCTTCCTTCAGGAGATTCTGAATCAGCTGCTCCTTCAGAGTTGCCATGGTGCTTTTGGAAGAGGAAGGAACCAGACTGCACGTCGGGCGAGCGGGAGGCGAAGGAAGCAGACAGTGGCAGCAGCGGCGGGGAATTTTTGGGTTTTTAAAAATCATTTTATTGAGGACTCATACAGCTCTTATCACAATCCATACATTCATTTTTTTTCTTGTTGAATAACACTTTTTCCTTCACTCAAGGTAATGTGTGTTGACTCTGTGGTTAGTGATTTACCCTCTGTAATAGTTAAAGGTTTTGCATCGGCTTGGCTGGGCCAGGATTCTCAGAGGTTTGGCAGTTAAGACCTAGTAATTGCCCATGAAGTCATCTAACACAATGTAATCGCCTCCATAATGGGATCTGCTTTAAACAGCAAATCAGTTGTAAGAACATTAGGCTGTGTGTTATTCCAAGTAGACTAGAGAAACAAATTCATGGACATTCATATATATATATATATATGAAAAAGCTTTATATACAAATGCAATTGAATAATGAGAAAACATTCCAGCCCAGTCCGGATCAAGTCCATAAGTCTGGTATTAGCCCATATGTCCGGTACCAATCCATAAATTCCTCTTCAGACTCATGAAACACATGCTATGATTCTGAGTGTAGGAAGATCACAGGCTAATGGGTGGGAAGTCTTGTGGCTTCAGTGGCGTTATAAGCATCTCAGCGCTGGCAGGAGACTCCACATAAGCATCTCAGTGCTGGCAGGGGACTCCACATGGCTTCTCCAGTTCAGGGTACTAGTGTAGCACCATGTGTCTTGTCAGCTGCAATGTCTCCTAGTTAGCTATTTATCTCCTTAGCGCCTGCAAATGAGGTCATCAAGCTGTGACTTGATTGACAGGCTAAACGCCACCCCTTCATTCTTAAGTCTCAAATTGACAACAGATTATGTAACTACCACAGGGTGGGACACAACACTCTTATTCAGATCACAGCTCTGATTTTGTCAATTGAAAGGAAATTTCCTCTAGGATGTGGGCTGCTTTTTTTTTTTTTTGCTGAATCTGATTTTGAGCTTGAGGCAATGACCTGCCATATATATTGCTTGCTGATCCTGGGAGTTGTCAGCAACCTGTCAGCTGATCTGCCAACTTGGATTCATTCGTCACTTCTCCTACTAGCCTTTCTTCTTCCTGCTGATCTTGTATTATTCAGTGTCCATAGGTACAACCATCAGGAAAAGCCTCCGGCCTAACATATGGCCCACAAACTTGAAACCTGCACAGACTTGGAACTTGCTATCTTCTACAAAAACAACAACACGGTGTGAGCCATTTTCTTGCTATAATTTTAATTATCACTAGTTTTGCTTCTCTAGAAAACCCAGCCTAAGATACACTCTTTTCCTCTCACACCCCTGGTGATCATCAACAAATGTTGTTTTTGTGTGGAAACTTTACTTGACTTGTTATAGCAGTGGCTGTTTTTCTTCTTGCTAGGTGCCATGGGGTAGGTTCTGACCCATAGCCACCCTATTCACAAGAAAACAAAACACTGCACAGTCTTGCAACATCCTAACAAGTTTTCCTATGCTTGAGCTCATTGTTACAGCCCCTGGGTCAATTCATTTTGTTGAGGGATTTCCTCTTTTTCACAACCTCTCTACTTTACCAAGCATGATGTATTTTTCCTGGGACTGGTCTCTCCTGATAACATTTCCTAAGTATATGAAGTCTTGCCATTCCACTTCTGGGAAGAATTCTGGCTGTACTTCTTCCAAGACAGATGTGTTTGTTCTTTTGGCAATCTGTGATATTTTCAAGATGCTTCACCAGCACCACAATTCAAATGTCTCAATTCTTCAGTTTTCCTTGCTTTTCAATACTCCAAAGAGGTAATCTGCAATAGATTAACCCAATGCAATGCATCATTTGATCTCTTTATTGCTACTTTCATGAGCATTGATTGTGAGTCCAAGCAAGATGAAATCCTTGACAGCCTTATTCTTTTCTATTGACCCAATTGTGAAGATTTGGTCTTTTTTACATTGAGTTCTAATTCATACAGAAGACTGGATTCCTTGATCTTCATCAGAAAGTGCTTCAAGTCCTCCTCACTTTCAGCAAGCAAGATTGTGTCATCTGAGTGTTGCAGAGTGTTAATATGCGGGTTTCCACTCCATTCTTCATCACATAATCCAGTTTATCAGGTGATCTGTTCAGAACACAGTTCGAACAAGTATTGTGAGAAAATACAGCCTTGAAGCACACTTTTGAAACCATGCAGTTTTCCCTTGTTCTCTTCACACATCTCCCTCTTGATCCATGTACAGTTCAGCATGAGCTCAATGAAGTGTGCTGGAATTCACATTTTTCTTAAGGTTATCCATAGGCTATGGTCCATACCAGCAAATGCCTTGGCATAGTCAATAAAACACAAATACACATCTTTCTGGTGTTCTTTGCTTTCAACCAAGTCTATCTGGCATCAGCAATGATATCCCTTGCTCCATGCCCTGTTCTTAATCTGGCTGGAACCCTGAGAATTCCCTGTCGATGTACTGCCGCAACCATTGTTAGATGATCTTCAGCAAAATTTTACTTGCATGTATTATCAATGATATTTTTCTATAATTTATGCATTCTGTTGGGTCACCTTTCTTTGGAATGGTACAAGCATACATTTCTTCCTTTCAATTGGCTAAGTAGCTGTCTTCTAAATCGCCTGACATAGATGTGTGAGAGTTTCTAGTGCTTGTTGAAATATTTCAATTGGTATTCGAACAATTCCTGGACCCTTGTTTTGGGCTAGTTCTTTCAGTACAGCTTAAACTTCTTCCTTCAGTATCATTGTTCTTGCTCATATGCTACCTCCTGAAATGGTGGGCTACCAACTAGTTCCTTTTGGTGTAATGACTCTGTCTGTACATCTTCTTTTGATGCTGTGATAGTTACATGATCTGGTGTCAATTTGGGACTTGATAGGATTAAGAGTGAAGGGGTGGAGTCGCGTCTGTTAATCAGATCATAGCCAGTGAGGCCTCTATGTGGGCATGGCTTTCTCCTGAGAATTCTAGGAATTCCTGTTTTTCCTCCTTGTAGATGAGAGACCCTTCTATCTCTCTCTCTCTGCTGACTCCCTGGGAGACTTTGTAGCTCATAGGACCCATGGAACTGCATTAGTGCCCTGAGCCAGAGAAGTCACATAGAGACCCCCTGCTAGCGCCGAGATGCTTACACCACTGGATCCCAAAGACTTTCATCCCACTGGCCTGTAGTCTTCCTGCATTTGGCGTCATTGCATGTGTTTCGTGAGACTGAAGAGGACTTTATAGATTGGTATCAGACATATGGGCTAATATCGGACTAATGGACTTGATCTAGACTGGGCTGGGACGTTTTCTCAATTTTCAATTGCTCTTTTATATAAACCTCTTGCTTATACACATATGAGTGTCTATGGATTTGTTTCTCTAGTGAACCCAGACTAACACCGATGCTTACTGTATCATTCAATATATTGACTATATTGCCCATAGAGTGTTTCATTATTTCAGCTCGAGGCTTGATTTTTTTTTCTTGAGTTCTTTCCATTTAAGACATGTGGAACACGTGTTTCCTTTTTGGTTTTCGAACTCTAGGGTTTTTGCACATTTCATTCTACTATTTTACTTTGTCTTCTCAAACTGCAATTTGAAAATTTCTGTTCTCTTTGACTTCATCAGTTCTTCCATTTTCCTTAACTACTCTATGATTAAGGTCAAATTTCAGAGTCTCTCTTCACATCCACTTTTATGCTTTCTTTCTTCCCGTCTTTTTAGTGACCCTTTGCTTTCTTCCTGAATGATGTTCCTGATGTCCTATCCACAGCTCACTCTGTCTTCTATCCTTAGTGTTCAATGTGTCAAATCTTTTCTTGAGGTCTCCTCAAAATTCAGGTTGAATGTACAGGAATTAAGCCTCTGGTGAATCTCCCCAGAACATAGTTGAGGGATGCGAATGGCCTTGTTATCAGACAGAGAGCATGATAAATTCAATTATGGCAGATGTAATTAAGTTAATAAGTAATGTCTTATCATTTGATGCCCCCTTTGACCCATTATAAAGTTGTTTCAGTTAAAAAGGAAAAGGGGAAGAAGTCCATGTGGATTAAGCCTCTGGTGAATCCCATCTGACCATGGACCAGGTATGTGAATAGCCTTGATACCATATAGAATGCATTGGAAAGTGGACTGTTGCAGGTGCATTTAGGTTAAAATTTAGCACCTTATGATTTGATCTTCCTTATCATCTATTTTACATTTTTTCTAATTTTTAATATTTTTCTGCTTTCTTTTCAGGTGAGCTTTATAACCTGTTTTACTTTGTTATTGTTATTAGTTTATTTTTTGGGGGGGTATATCACAAACTGGATAGGTAAATCTATAGAGACAGGAACAAGATGAATGGTTCCTTGGAGGTACAGCAAAGGAATTGGAGAGAAATGAGGAGTTAATAATGATGAGTACAAGAATGAAGAGAATGTTCAAAAACTGATTGTGGTAATGATTGAACAACTCTTCTTGATGTGACTGAATTATTGAATTGCATGATATGTTAATTGCATGCCAATAAATCCCTATGGATCACAAACAAATTCACATGAGTTAGACTTAGTAATATTTTGGCTCTCGTGGACTTGTTTGAATTTTTTTGAGCTTACATATGAGCAATTGATGGTCTCCTCCATAGTCAGCCCCTGGCCTGGTTTCAGGTGCAGATATTGACTTTCTCCATCATCTCTTCCCACATATCAGTTGAATTTGTGTGTATTCCATCTGGATACTTCCATGTGTACAGTCACCACTTGTGTTGCTGGAAAAAGGTATTTGATATAAGAAGTTGTTGGTCTTGTAAACTTCTATCATATAACCTCTAGCTCCATTTCTGTCACCAAGACCATATTTTCAAAATACTGTTCCTTCTTCTTGATGTCCAAACTTTGCATTCCAATCATCAATCATTATTAATGTATCTTTTTAAATTTTTTAATAAATCCTTTTATTGGGGGCTCTTACAGCTCTTATAACAATCCATACATCAATTGTGTCAAGCACATTTGTATATATTTACATATGTACATGCCTGTATTTAGACCTCTATAAATGTCATTTGCCTCCTGGTTCTTTCCTCTATTTCCTTTTACTTTCCTCTTGTCCTACCATCATTTTTGGCCTTCATTCGGGTTTAGTAATTCCTCACTGCTACATTGCCCTTGATTAAGCCCAACTAGGGAGCATCCTATACCCTTCTCTCCATTGATTTTAGTTTACTTGTTTTTCCCTTGTCCCTGGGTTGGCTCCGCCCCCCCTTCCTTTCTCCCACCTCCCCTTTTTCCGTATCCCCCTGGAACTATTGGTCCCGTTCTTTTCATCTCCTAATTATTTATCCTGCCTATCTTATCTAGATAGACATGCAGATACATTAATAAGCACAACAACCCAGAAAAGCCAAAAAAACAACAAAGAAACCAACAAAACAATAATGCAACAACAAAATAACAGCAACAAAAAGAAAGCCACTGACAAAAATGGAAAGGCTTATAAATAGTTTAAGGTCTGTTTGTTGGCCTTTACTAGTGTTTTCCAGTCGTGTCTGATGGGGTGCCACACTCTGTCTCCAAAGTCTACTTTTGGTATTTCCCGGGGACTTCATCACTGTACTCCCCTTGCCCCTCTGTTGCATGCCCTTAGTGTTTCGCCCCAGTGTGATGGGATCAAATTGTGCACAATTCCTGCACTGTGTCTCCAGTATTGTCCCTCACAGAGGTATGGTTTAGTGAGGGACGTCGTGTCTCGTGGTGGGGCCGGCCATTTGGTCCTTTCTGTGCATTGTCTGCTCCCAGCACGCATATTGTTCTCGGGGCTTGGTGGCCCCAGATGTCCTCACCTCCCTCCTCATCCCTTTTTGTTTCTCCCATGTGCATTAATCAGACATGCCATTCTTCCCAAGCTGTAGCCCCAGTGCTGTCCTCTGAAGTGCATTCTTCTGAGGGTGTGTGTGTGTCCACATAGTTGGGATTGGGGCCAGCCCTGAAGACCTCTCTATTGATTACCTGGTACATGCCGGTATGTTGTATTCATGTCTTGGCGCATCGGGTTGAAGTCTGGTCTTGCTCTCCCTCTCCTGTGTAGGTATAAACTATACCCTCCCCTTGGGTGAGTTAGTTTGCTTCCCCACTATCCATGACATTTTTTTTTCTTTTTCTCTTTCTTCCCCCTTGTTATTAGTTGGCTGCCATATGTATCACTGGATTAGGTTTGATCCCTGCCATAGTTGCTAGACATTACCCCAGGGATGTATTTATATAGTAGCTTTTCCCCTATGCCCCATTTTTGTTTTGTTTTGTTTGTTGTTGTTTTTGTTGTTTAAGCTTACCTCAGTGGATTCATGTTGTACTTGTCCTTTTGTGCTTGGCTTACTTCAGTTAGCATGATTTCCTCCAGTTCTTCCCATGTGGCAATGTGCTTCATGCGTTGGGCAAAGGACCTGAACAGAAGTTTCACAGATACAGAAATCCAAATGGCCAATAAACATATGAGAAAATGTTCCCGATCATTAGGGATAAGAGAAATGCAAGTTAAAACAACTATGAGATACCATCTAACACCCTCAAAGATAGCCCAATTCAAAAAATCAGAAAGCAACAAGTGTTGGAGGGGCTGTGGTGAGATAGGAACTCTCATTCACTGCTGGTGGGTCTGTGGGTATGAGCAGCCACTATGGAAATCGATTTGGCATATACCCAGAAGAGGCAGGAAACAAATCACAGCCACATATCTGTGCTACAATGTTCATCGCAGCACAGTTCACAATTGCAAGGAGTTGGAAGCTACCCAAATTTCCATCAACAGACGAATGGATAAAAAAAAACTGTGGTACAATGGAGTACTATGCATCCCTAAAAAGCAGCGATGAATGCATGAAGCACATAGCAATGCATCTTGATTACATGTTTGATCAATTTCAGACTGAAGTCATTGGTTGAATTCTTCAATTTCTCCATCACTAACTCTGGTGTTTGGTGCATAAATTAGAATAATGGTTGTATTGATTGGATTCCCTTGAGAGAAGATATATATGAGCCTATCAGGTAGCATTATGCTTCAAGATAGAGCTTGAAATGTCATTTTTGACAATGAATACAACACTATTCCTCTTGATGGTGTCATTCCTAGCATAGTAAACCATGTGATTGTCTGATTCCAAATGACCAATACCAGTCCACTGCAGCTCACTAACACTTAGAGTGTCCATCTTTATGCATTCCATTTCACATACTCTTAAAGTTCTAATTATTAGTAGATTTTTGTAGCAGTTTCTTCTTACCTTGAGTTGCACGTCATCAGCAAATGAAGATCCCAAAGCTCTACTCTCACAGGCTTTACTGCATTCACATCACCCTGGTAGACTCTATTTTGAGAAGCAGCTTCTCCTGAGTCACTTTGCAAGTGCCTTCAGCCCCCAGCACTCTCAACAATGTTCTGCTTCCATTCATTAGACCTCCAATATGTGACAATGTTTCCATACTATGCATAACGTTTTCAGTGGCTACTTTCTTTGAAGTGGAGAGCAGATTCCGTCTTCGTAGTCTGTTCTTATTCTGGAAAAGCTGTTCACTTTGGATGACCCTGCTGGTATTTGAAATACCAGTGACATACCTTCCAGTATCACAGCAACACACAAACTACCACAGCATGACAAACTGACAGACAGGGGGTAGTTTATAGTAGTAGTTCTCTATAATATTTGTCGTTTTTTGATTAGCTAGTTTCACTCAGAATTATGTCCTCCAGGTTCACCCATATTTTGCGGTATTTCACATAGTAATCATTATCCTTTAACATACATAGTATACCATTATGTGTATGTACTAAGGTTTGTTTATCTGTTCTTCCATTAATAGGCATTTAGGTTGTTTCCATCTTTTGGCTATTGAGCGTTGTGCTACGGTTTTTATTTCTCTAGAATATATAGTAAGTAGAGGGATTGATGTGTCACATCATATTTCTTTTCTCAACTCTTTAAGGAAGCCCCATACTGTTTTCCACAGTAGTTATGGAATTTTAATCTCCCACCAGCAGTGTATGGGGGTTCCACTCTCTCCACACCCTTATCAGCAATGGTTTTTAGCTTTGTTATTAATTCTGGGGTGAACTGATGTCTTGTTGTTGCTTTGATGCATTCTCTAATGACTAATGATTGTAAGTATTTCTTCAAGTGTTTGTTGATCACCTGAAAGTCTTCTTTAGTGACATGTCTGCTCATGTCTTCTGCCCATTTTTAATTGGATTATTTGTCTTTAGGTCTTGTAGAGGTTTTGAAGTTTTCTATAAATAGTACAGATTAATTACTTGTCTGATATGTTGTTGCCAATTTTTTTCCTGCCAATCTGTGGGTTCTCTTTTTAATTTGGGGTGAAATCTTTTGATGTCTAATTTTTAGACATTCCTGCTGTGTGTGCGCTTTCTGTTTGATAGTATATTTGTGCCATGTATTAGGCTCCCTAAATTTGTCTCTATTTTTTCTTCAATCATCTTTATACTTTCAGGATTCACATTTAGGTCTTTGTTTTACCTTGGGTGTATTTTTGTATAGGTATGAGATAAGGGTCCTATTTAATTTTTCTGCAAATGCATATACAGTTTTGCCATTTATTAAAGAGACTATCCCTTCCTCATTTAATGACTTTTGGACATTTGTCAACGATCACCTATCCATAGGTGGATGGATTTACTTCTAGTTTCTCAGTTGTGTTCTATTGGTCTATGTGTCTGTCATTGTTCCAAGACCAGACTTTCATGCCTATGGTGGCTGTGTAGTGTGCTTGAGATTGGGAAATATGACACATCTTTGTTGTTCTTCCTAACTAGTGCTCTGCTTATCCAGAGTCTATTTCCTTTCCATATAAAGTTGTTCTTTTCCATCTCTTTAAAAAATGATTATGGGATCTGGATCAGAATTGCTTTGTATCTATAGACTGCTTTGGATGGTGTTGATATTTTCACAATGGTATGTGTTCCTATGCCATGCACTTCCTTGAGCATGGCATATTCTTCCATTTATGTAAGTCTATCTTGGTTTCTTGTAGTAATGTTTTGTAGTTTTCTTTGTATAGCTCTTTATTAAGAATTTACTCTGTTAAATTATTGTAATGCATTGTACTTGGTGCATTATCTCATTTAGTCCTCAGGATAACCCTGTGAAGTTGGTGTTAATATTAGCTCAATTTAACTGGTGAGAAAACAGAGGCTCAGAATGGGTGTGACTAGACCAAGATCACACAACTGCTAAATAGCCAAGGTGCCATAGCTCATGGTATTTACCACTAATTATACTAAGAGCCCTTCCTCCCCTGAGATCATTCTATTACTTACATTGTCTTCTCCAAACATTTACTCAATATAGTTCATACACTCTCTTCAAGTATTGGTAACCCCAGAAATAATAATGAAAATATTGTTCTTTGAAGACTTGCAATGTGCTAAGTGCTTCTCATACAGAATCTGATTTAAGACTAACCACAAAAATCCATTACCTTATTATACATTGAATAATAATGTTAGTAGCATGTAACATGGTTAATATTTAAGGACATAGGTTTAGAAGTCAGACTATTATTTCAAAGATGAAGACATAGATACTCAGAGAAGTTAAATAACTTGTCCAATATCACACAGCTAGTATGTTGAAAAGCTGAGTTAGGAACTTAAGAATATCTGACTCCATCTCAGTACTTTTAACCACAAGAAAATATTTCAAAACAGTGTTAAATGTAATATTAACACAGCAGGGACAATGAGGCTCCAAAGAATTATTTTAATATGTAGGGAGCAGGTGTCAACTCCTACTTCCATTTCGCCTTTCCTGTGTTCACTCCAGGTGACAGAGCCTCCCATGCAGCATTCTGTGCTAACGTGAACATAATAAGACGGACCCTAGGCACTGTGCCTACATAAGCCAAACAATGCCCTAAACTGACAATAAATGAAACCAGTCGTGCCAGATTTAGGAGGAGAAAGCAAAAGGACAGACGATGTGACCAAAATATACTTTATTATTGAGAAGCCCTTTTTGTTCACCCTGACCTCCCCACTGCTTTACTGCTTCACTGAACAAGAATTGTGGCGTAAAACACATGGCTGCTACACAAGCAGGTCACGTGTGGTGCTGCTGACCTGCAGCTCTTATCTACCACTAGCAGATTCACTTGCAGCCCTCTTCTGTCTCTTCACTGTTCCTGAAGATAAAGGTGTTTTGCTAAGTATTCTGTCCCTTGCTTCCCACTGTTCCCCTGAAATTGACTTGCCTATAGAAAACATAGCATTATGGGACCAGACATGAGGAACTCTTAATGTGACAATAACCTTGTGAAAAAGGGAGAAGGACTACTATGTTCTCTGCTGCAGATGGCATTAAGGCGATAGGGGGAGAAATCATCAGAATATTAAATCACCTTTCTTGTATGTATGGTCAGATTTTCTTTCTGAAATTCAACAAGCCCTGAAAATATGTTGCTGTGCACTGCCTCCAGTCTTGGCAGCTCTTCCTTTGCTGTTGGGATGAGTTCCCAGCCTCAGGGAATAGTTCTTTCAGATGTCAGCTACACACCTTGCCCAGACAAAGCTTCCAACAGCTTGACTTATTCCAAAAGAACCCCCAGAGCAACTGAGAGGCTATTAGCACAGGTAGATGTCAGGCCAAGCTGCATCAGTAGGAAGGGAGAGAGGCGGGGGGAGAGAATATTGATAGAAGTTTTACAAGTGGGGAAAAAAGTTGCTGAGAGTTTGTTGTAGCAGAGTTTTATGCTATTTCCACTAAGGTGGTGTGAAGGTCTACTTTGAGGTCAGTGTCTGGAGAATCCTTCACTGCTAGATTTTAGTGTCCCAAGATAGACATTGAAATATTCTTTTTGACAATGTATGTGATGCCATTCCTCTTCAATTTGTCACTACTAGTATAGTAAAATATATGATTATCTGGCTCAAAATGGCCAATATCAGTCCATTTCAGCTCAATAATGCCTAGGATATTGCTCTTGATGGGTTCCATTTCAATTTTTACCATTTCCAATTTTTCTAGGTTTATATTCTTATATTCCACGTTCTGATTATTAATGGATGTTTGCAGCTCTTTGTTTTCACCTTGACTCGTGTCTCATCAGCAAATAAAGGTCCCCAAAGCTTTAGTCCATCCATTTCATTAAAGTTGTCTCTTTTTTGAAGAGTCAGCTCTGCCCCGGTCGTATTTTGAGTGCCTTTCAACCTGAGAGGCTCATCTCCTGGCACTATAAATTAATGAACAAATAAACAAAGTATGGCATATTTATATAATGAAATATAATTTGGCAATAAAGCAATGAAGTGCTGAAACATGTTACAACATGGAAGGATCTTAAGAACTTTATGCTAAGTAAAAGGAACCAAAAATGTAGGGCATACACTGTTTATTTCTATTTATATGAAATGTTTAAAATATGCAAATATATTGAGGTAGAATGTAGACTAGTAGCTTGGAAGATGGGGGGACTGAGGTAGTTAGTTTTTTGTGCCAACCTGGCCGATAAACACATGTGGGGTTAATTGAAGGGTGGAGGGATAAATGTCTCTGTGAGCCATGCCTTCCTAGTTCTCAGGTCTCTTGCTTTTTGATGGAAACACCAGGGTGCAGCTGCCTTAACAGTTCCCTGTTTCAGCTTGCAGGGCTGCCTTCCTGCAAGACATTCCCCAGGAGAAGTCACATGGACCTACCCCAATGCAGCCCTGGGTGCTGGAGCAGCCGTGTGGAGAACTCTGCCACCGCTGAGATGCTTACACGTTCACTGATTCAGTTTTCCTCCTGCAGTTGGCACCATAGCATGTGTTTTGTGAGATGGAGGAGGATTTTGTGGATTGGTGTTGGACATAATGGGTTAATGTTGGACTTGTGGGCTTGGGAAGCACTGGGTTGGCATGCTTTCTTGATGCGCACTTACCCTTTATATAAAACTCTCTCTTATACATGAGTTTCTGTGGATTTGTTTCTCTAAAGTACCCAGACTAACACAGGGACAAAGAAGTGAATGACCTTAGGTGGATTTGGCTGGATGGGTCCTAGTCTTTTCCACATTTCTCTCATCCTTCCTAGATCAGCAGCCTCCCCAGGACGTGGTCTCCTTATGAGATGAAAGAAGCACACTCATGCATATCACATAACCAAGGCCAAAAATCCAAGAGTAAAATCTTATAACCAAAAATTAGACATATGAGACACAGGGAGGAGCAATAATCCAATCTACCACATTATTCCAGCTAGAATAATCCATTTGGCAAATATTAACTGTTTACACTCTAGCAGATAATTCTGAGGACCAGTCATGCCCTTACCTTCATGGATATCACAGTAGGTTGTGATACCAATGCATCAGGTTTAAGATGAACCCATAGAGTAGGGTCAAAAACTCTAAGGTTCAGAGGTTCCAGACTTATCAGGTCCATTAGTGAATAAGGACTGGGATGAGTTTAAGAGTACTCACTTCCTGCCATTAAGTGGATTCAGACTCATAGCACCCTATAGGACAGGGTAGAACTGCTCCTATGGGTTTCTGAGACTGTAAATCTTATGGGAATAGAAAGCCTTATCTCTGTCATGTGGAGTGGCTGGTGGTTTCCAACTGCTTACCTTGCAGTTAGCAGCTCAACTTGTAACCCACTACGCCATCAGCGCTCTTTAGAGAGTACTAGCCCAGTATAAAGGAGGTAGCCATTGTTAACTCTACTCTAGCTGATTGAAACCAAGAGGGAATAAGACTGTACTATTGTCTGGTCTTATAGCTTTTCGGTGAACACCCTGGTGACATAATGAGTTACACCTTGGGCTTCTAAGCACAAAATTATCAGTTAGAAACCACCAGCCACTCCACAAGAGAAAGATGAGGCTTTCCGTTTCCCTTGAAAACCTACAGGGGCAGTTCTACCATATCCAACAGGGCCTCTATGAGTCAGAATCGACTCCATGGCACTGGGTTTTGCTTTTATAATTTTTCAAGAATAAAAAGTATTATTTTAAAAATTCCAATTCGTTTTTTTTAATCTTAGCAATCAGTGCACATAGAAAACCCCACTGTGCAAGCCAAACAAAACCGAAGACAACTAGTTCGTTGAACCCTGACATATATATATAATTGTAACAAAATATGCAATTGGAGCATAAGGGACAGCATACTTGTGACTTCCTGGAGGAATACAGGGAATCAACACAAAGATGACACCTAAGTGGAGTATATGAAGGCAGAATACAGGGAGTTCAGACAGGTAAAAAATGTGTATAGAAGGCAAGGAAAGTAAAAGACCAGGGTGTTGCATCAGCCAAAATGAAAGCACTTTTGTGGTCATCAAGACTGTGATCTGGATGACAAATTCTACATCAAATAAAAAGGAGTTTTCTGCAAGCTGAAACATTACAGTAGCAAGAAAGAATAGAGAATAGTGTATCCAGTTAGCATGAAACTTTAAAGAGAAAAGCATTCTACATACAGGTGGAGGAAAATTGGAATTGGAACTTGAACTCAAGTATAATACTGACCTGACACCTAGTCTTGCAGTTTGACGTTGCATTAGTATGGGTACTTTAGAGAAACAAATCCACAGAAACATGTATAAGAGAGAGTTTAGATAAAGGGTAAGTGCACATCAAGAAAACATCCCAACCCAATGCTGCCCAAGCCCACAAGTTCAAAATTAACCCATTAACCCATATGTCCAACACCAATCCACAAAGTCTTCCTCCATCTCACAAAACAGACGCAATGACATTGGCTGTAGGAGGAAAGCCAAATCAGTGAACGTGTAATCATCTCAGCATTGGTAGGGGTCTCCACACAGCTGCTTCAGCACCCAGGGTTGCATCGGGGTAGGTCCATGCAGCTCCTTCTCGGGGATTTCCTGCAGGAAGTGAGCCTTGGCCGTTGAAGCAGGGAACTGGCTAAGGCAGCTGCACCCTGGTCTGACCACCAGACAGTAAGAGACCCGAGAACTAGAAAGGTGAGGCTCACTGAGCCTTTTATCTCTCTGCCCTTCAATTAACCTCACATGTGTTTATTGGCCAGCTTGGCACAATGAACTAACTCAGACGTTATGAAAGAATGAGTCTTGGAAGGTCACAGGAGATCCCACCTTGGGAGAGCAGTAGACTCACTTTGAGGATATCAGAAGGTACAGTGAAATGGGTTGAGAGAGAGAGAGAAAGTGAGCAGTGGGTAAATGAGACCAAGGTGTGCCTAGTGTTGAAAAGAACATGGGATTGTTGGAGAATGACGATTTTTGGAGAATGACCAGAGGTGAGGTTTAAGGTAAATGATCATAGAGATCTTCAATTGGGAAGATGTCAACAAAGTACAGATTTAGAGAAGTGATTAACTGTTGCATAGCACACATGGAGAAGAGTATATAAAACATATGTACAATTTAAGAATAAGTAAAAGCCAATATCCATTAACTACCATCCAGATAAGTATTACTTGTGCTTCTACTGGGATTGACTGGTCACAAGGTTCCAAAAGGAACTCTGAGGAACAGCTCCATGCTGAATTTTGACCGAACTGCACTTGAAGCCCTTTTTTATCCTAAACGAAACTGAGAGCTATTAAAGTATAACCAGAAGAGATTAAGTAATGTGCCCAAGCTCTCCTGGCTAACTAATGGCGAAGCCAGAAAGAAAATTAAAGCCTTTGACTCCCATTTTTCTCTACTGAGTTGTTTGGGATTTGCTAAGTAACTTGGGATAGAAATAGAAAAGCACAGTGGTTAAGAGATTGGGGACTAGACACTGATTGCCTGAGTTTACATCTTAACTCCACCATTTGCTATCTAAGTGACCTTGAATTCCAGTTTCCACATCTGGAAAATGAGAATAATAAGAATACGTATATCATCTGGTTGTTTGGAGGATTAAATGAGATATGTCTAAAGATTTAGCACAATGTCTGACACAGAGCAAATGCTCAACAAATGATAGCTACTATTAACCACATTTGTCCTATTTCTTCTAATTTATCAGCATTTTAAAATTTGCCTACAATAAACTTGTCTTGTGTGAAGAAAATACTAAATGGTAGAATTTATATAAATGCACGTTCTCAGACTAGAAAGCCCATCTCATTTTTTGGCCATCATCTCTATTTTATGAAGAGATTCATGTGAATTATCAGGACTAAAATCCCCACATTGTCACTCCTGAACTCCTTTTGATACAAGATGAAACTCTGAGTTTGTAGTCCCCATATTTTAAGAGTATAATCTAAAGAATCCAGGATGCAGGAGAAAATGTAAAAGGGGACGTCTTCATATTGGCAACAACATTTCTGAATTTCCACTCATTCCCTTGTTAAAAGATGTAAGAAAGATTCAAAAAGAAAGCTTTCTAGCTGAAGATTAACTTCCAAGCAGCTCGGGACTTCAATAACCACTCAAGTGAACAAGCTCAATTTCACACTCTGTTCTTCGCATCTTCAAGATCCAAGAAAGTAAATTCAACAGGAAACAGTTCTTTTAGGCTAGTGCCACATGAATTGACGTGTTTCTCAAGTGTAGCTGCAGCAGAGAGAAAGCAACTTTACTCAAATAAAAAACTACAGGAGCATGAGCACCACTGCTGATTGAGCTGCAGCGCCCCTAGTGGCCTCGTTGATTTCTAAACCAAATTTACTCTTCTTTTTCTGTGCGGTTGCTGGTTGCCAGTGGTAAGTGGCCTAGAAACCATTTAAGTAAAGATTTTATTATTATTATTTGAGTCTATTTGTGAGATTAAAGAGGTCTATGAACCCACTAAATTTTCATATTGAGTTTTATGTGTATCTTTCTTTACCACATTTCGAAAGAACACCATGACAAAGCAGGTGCTAGTCTAAGTAATATGACTTCACACCTACGCTTGGTATAGGTGCAAACGATTGACAGCTTACTGTACTACATCTTTTAAAAAGTTATGCGATAAGGAAGGCAGCACCACATATTAGAGAGTCGCATAAATCATTTAAATGGTTTACCAGGGTGTCCCAAATTCTTTGATCAGCATAATCCTGTAGGGACCCATTCTAATTTGATTAAAAAACCTTCTAGAGGTGATGTCTTATGTAAGTTTTTATGTGTGTACTCTCAACGACAGCAACACAAGTTTTAAAATGTTCCTGAGCATTTAAGTACATGAGTTTACCTTTATTATAGGTTAGATAAGTCTATTTCCCCAAACAAGGATAAATGTTCCAAAACATACCAACATTTTCCTTTAAAAGATTTAAATGATTAAAAGACAATGTAAGGACTACCAAGTCAATACCAAGCTTGGTAACAAGGAAGTAAGATGAATAACAGAACACCAAAGTCACTTTTCCCCCTGTATCTATAGCCAAGTTTATTTATTTAATTCATTTTAATAAATTATTTTATTGGGGGCTATCAACAGCTCAAAACAATCCATACATCCATTGTATCAAGTACATTTGTACACATGTTGCCATAATCCTTTTCAAAACATTTTCCTTCTCCTTGAGCCCTTGGTACCAGCTCCTCTTTTTATCCCCTCCCTCCTGTACCTTCTCACCCTCATGAACCCTTGATAAATTATAAATTATTATTTTCATATCTTACACCACCCACTGTCTCTCTTCACCCATGAACAATCAAGTTCATTAACATTTTCATTTCTCCATGACTTGAGGAAAATAAAATGCAGATTTCCAATGTGTACCTGTACATATTCACATTTTGCAAGTCTGAGTAGAGATACAAGTGGGTATAAATACTGAGCTTCCTGGAGAGTTCAACTGATCCTCAGACAGAAGATCTTTACCTATAGAACATTCACTAGTATTACTCAGTTGAGCATCAGCTCCACAGTTTCAAACGGAAAAGACAGAGACATCAATGCCCAGGGCCCAACTAAAGCAAGGAGTCTTACAGAAGACACATGTGACATGAAACTGGAACTTGAACGGACTGTACTACAAGGTATCAATAAGCCAGAACTAAAATAGTCCCTTTCTGTTAGACAGGCTTATTCAGGAAAATGGAAGACACTATGTATTGCAAGAATGAAAGGACTTAATACAAGAAAAATTTTAATGATAGATAATAACATGAACTAGTATAACTCAAAAATATATTTTCTGTGTCTACTAAAATGGAACTGATTACAAGGATCTAATATAACCCCCTCCCTAGGGGATGGACAACAGAAAAGTGGGCAAAGGGAGACATCGGACAAGTAAGATATGACAAAATAATAATTTATAAATTAATAGGACATCCTATTGTGACAGAAGGCAATGGAATATTCATAGAATAGTGGAGTCATGTCAAAAGACTACAGGAAACAGATTGGAGGGCAAATTGAAGAGATATGTCCATCAAAAGATGATTATAATTGTTTATAACATTGAATTTAAAAGATCCAAGAGCCCATTGTGATATATTGGAAAAACAGTAAGTTCTTTATTACAAGAATATGCCAAGGAATGATAGGATTAGAAATATGATTATTTCCCAACCCTTAATTGACAGTTGATTCTGGCATATGGTATATCATGAATGGATTTTAAAATCATTGGATAATTATTGAGAAAGTTTTTTGAGGATGACAATACAATTTGCACAGCACTGATGTTTAACTCCACATTTATTTAGTAATTTCAAAGGAAAAAATGTATTTTTCAGAAAGGAAAAATGATAATGATCTGGCACTCATGACCTTAACCTAAGGATAAAAAATTTAATCAGGGGATGACCTGATATTGTATGCTCCGTTATGTGATATAATGTTAGGTACAGACTGCCACCAATGAAGTATTCTTGCCAATAAGTTTAACCTGAATCAAATCAACCCTATGCCAATGGTCTCCAACAGAAAGGTAATTCAAGAGACATTTGTAATTTTAATGGTCTCATATCCACATTAAAAGGTTTACAGAAATAGTTGAAAAATAATATAATTTGTGCATGTGAAAACTAGAAGACCAGAGAAGAATTGATGTATTTAAATTATGGTGCTGGAAAAGAATACTTGGACTTCCAGAAATAAAAACAGATCTGTCTTTGAAGAAGTAGGCTCAGGATACTCCTTAGAAATGAGGAATTACTGAAACCCAAATGAAGGCTGAGCATGATAGTGGGACAGTAGGAAAGTAAAAGGAAATACAGGAAAGAACTAGGAGGCAAAGGGCATTTATAGAGGTCTAAATGCAGGCATGTACAGAGTAAATATATTTATATATGATGATGGGAAAATAGATCCATGTGCATATATTTATAGGTGTAGTATTAAGGTAGCAGCTCGACATTGGGCCTCTACTCAAGTACTCCCTCAATGCAAGAACACTTTGTTCTATTAAACTGGCATTCTGTGATCCTCACCTTCCCGACACGATCTCTGAAGACAAAATAGGTGTATAAGCAAATGTGGTGAAGAAAGCTGATGGTATCCGGCTATCAAAAGATATAATGTCTGGGGTCTTAAAGGCCACCTACTGAGAAACCGCAAAGCCCACATGGAAGAAGCACACCAGCCTGTGTGATCATGAGGTGTCAATGGGATCAGGTATCAGGCATCAAAGAACAGACCATCATATCATTGTGAATGAGGGGGGGCGGGTGCAGAATGGGGACCCAAAGCCCAACTGTAGGCAACTGGACATCCCCTTACAGAAGGGTCGTGGGGAGGAGACGGGCCAGTAAGAGTGCAGTGTAGCAAAGATGAAACATACAACTTTCCTCTAGTTCTTAAATGCTCCCCCACCCCACTATCATAATCTCAATTCTACCTTAAAAATCCAGCTAGACCAGAGGATGTACACTGGTACAGATAGGAACTGGAAACATAGGGAATCCAGGATAGATGACTCCCTAGGACCAATGGTGAGAATGGAGATACCAGAAGGGTGGAGGGAAGGTGGGGCAGAAAGGGGAAACTTACAAGGATCTCCATATAACCCCCTCCCTGGGGGACAGACAACAGAAAAGTAAATGAAGGGAGATGTCATACAGTGTAAGATATGACAAAATAATAATAATTTATAAATTATCCAGGTTTCATGAGGGGAACAGTGGGAGGAAGAGGGTCTATATGTGTTGGAATTGACTCAACAGCATATAACAACATATTTTAGTTAGCTCTCATAAGGTTGCACTAAGTTAGAATCCACTAGATGGCAATGAGTTTAGTTTTATGTATGTATGTATATATATAATATTATTTCACAATGAAATATAAAAACTATTAATGAGATGCTTTACACTCTTTTCCACAACAAATTGTCAAATTCCTAAGAGTAGTTTATACTTACAGTACATCTCAGTTTGGACTACATACAGTGAACCCTCGCCACTTCACGCTTCGACTTCCGCAGCTTCACTCTATCGCGGTTTTTGC
>NW_022103917.1:14855190-14861132 GCF_000313985.2 Echinops telfairi
ATTGATGTGTGTATGGATTGGGATAACAGTTGTATGAGCCCCTAATAAAATGTTAAAACAACAACAACAACAACAAAAAACCTCTTCAAACAAATCTTTTGGAAAAGTGGAGGAGATTCAAACACTTGAGTTCTAAACCTCCCTGAAAGAACAGAAACCTCTAACAATCACACCCTATAAGTTCAGAGGGAGAAATCACCACAAAGATGGCCCCCTTTGGCCCCAAAGTAGAAGATTCTGTGCTGCCAGAACAGGAAGCCTGAAGAACTGCCCATTCTCCTCGCACTCCAGACCTCAGTAGATGCAAAAATAACTAACACAACAGAGAACACATCTTCCCCAACATACCTGGGGGGAGGGGACGGGTGATTTGAGTCCATGTTGGGGAGGTGCAAATGCAATTGAACTCGGGTAGGAAAATTCATAGGTCCTTACAGCCTAGAATTAAGAGCGTTACAGTCCATTCACTGCATTCTAGGCAGATAGGAGAGACTCAAATCAGCTGGAGGCTGATTCTCAAAGCCTAGCTGGAATTCCTGTGACTGGACTTATGCCATGTTCCTGGAATACCAGGAGAATAAGCCAGCCATGGAGGGAGAACAGAATTAGGTGGGCCTGTGTCAGAGGAAAGTTGGCATAAGGGAATTTGAACCCCATCTCTCCATGGACCCAAGGTTCAAAGTGGTATCACCTGCCGTCTGTCAACTCAAAATAGACTCTGTGCTCTGCTCTGATATCCAGAGTCAGTGAATACAGTTCAGTAGGGCAATGGAGCAGGTGGTGTCTTTGATAGTCTCATCTTTCCCCCTTCATGTCAGTTGTATTGCGCAATGGCCTGCACAATATATATACACAATTCATATACCAGGGAGCCAACCTCAAAATCAGGATCTTGACAAGGGAAGTATTTATTTCTTGCCACCAGCCCCTGCTCAGGATAGGCTAGTGCCATATGACCTAGCCACCCTTGACTCTTCAGTATCTACAACAGGTGCATGGGGAGTGCTGTTCAGCCCAGAGTCAATACAAAAACAACACAGTGTCTCCGAAGCAGCAGCCAATATCTGTGCATTTGCAAAAACAAGAGAAAATGGCTCAATTGAGTGCAATACAGGCAGGTGTGGATATAAAGGAAGTCTTGAAAAAGGAGAAAATTTTAGATAGTCATGTGAGGGAGTTTAGGGGATTTTTTCTTCAGTTGTTTCAAATAAATGAAGAACACCAGTTACAGATAAAACCCCGAAGAGCTGGCAGATGAACTCAGGAAAGCATTACAAGACCAATCTGTCAAAATAAGTGAAAAAAATAGGAATAATTCAAGTCAAATAGAAATTCAAAAGGCAAACAGTAACATATATTAGAACTGGATAACATTTTGAAAGAACAAAACAAAATTTGAAAGAATGGAAATATGAATCAATGAATTCTAAGACAAATCTCTCAAGACCAAATTACAAGATCAAACTATCAAAAAGACCAAAAAAAGCTGAAGAAAAACCTAAGAATTCAAGAAGGCACTAACAAAAGAAACGATTTACATTTGATAAACATCCCACACCTGAAAGAGGAAAAACTAACTACAGAAAAAATAGTTGAAAAGTATTAAAAGAGAACTTGCCTAACACTATGAAAGGATAGAAAAGTAGAATTCAGAGTGGGCATGCAAGGATGGTTCAATATTAGAAAAACAATTCATGTAATTTAGCACATAGACAAAATAAAGTAAAAGAACCATATGATTATTTCAATCAATACATACAGAAAAGGCATTTGATAAAGTTCAACTTCCATTCTTGACTAAAAATAAAACAAAACACTTAACAAAATAGGAACAAAAGGGAAATTCCTCAACACAATTAAGGGCACATATACAAAACCAATAGCTAGCATCTCATTTGATGGAGAGAAATTCAAACCATTCTGCCTCCACAGGGGAGCCAGAGGAGGTTGCCTCCTTTATTTAATTTAGTCCAAAAGTCTTAGCCCCAGAGAGGACTGTAGGACTGAAAACATGATGACCCCTTGCTGGAACATACAGAAGCAGAGGACAATACTGCGGACACACTGTGGGGAGGGAGTCCAGTCTGAACACCCAAGAGTAGAGGGAACCAAGAAGGGAACATAACAGATCAGCAATGGGCGCAAAGCCAAGGCCAAAAGCTCCTGAAGAGGCCCCCAAATTGACTTTAGGCTAGGAGGGCAGTTCCTGGAACCCCCCAGGACCAGTGGGAAGTTAGTCATAAAGGTCTGCAAACAGACCTGGAATTGTCTATGCTTTTATTGTTTGGTTGGTTTTTGCTAGTTATTGTTATTATTTATATGTATATTTTTCTATTTCTTTTGATTACTCTTTTTATTCAATTTTTTGTTTTCTTTTTGCATTGTCTATTTTACTGTTTGTTTGCCTACCTATATAAGATAGGCATGGGAAGCAAGCCAAAGGAAAAAGCAACAGAGGGACTTAGGGGGAGGAGGAGGCAGGAGAAGGGAGAGGTAAGCAAACAACGCCATAGACAAGGGAACAACTAGGGAACTAAAATTTAAAAAATAAGGAGGATGTAGGGATCCTGGTGGTGTTGGAGCAAGAGCAATCTAGTAGAGAGGATTTACTAAGAGGCAGAAGAAGGGTGAGTATGATGGTGGGACAGGAGGAAGGTAAGAGAAACAGGAAAGATCTAAGAAGCAAAGCTATGCATAGAGGTATAAACATAGGTGTGAACTTACATAAATATATTAATTCATAAAAATATAGGTATTGGCATAGGTACATATATTTATATGGCAATACATTGAGGCAGTGGATAGACTTTGGGCCTTTGCTCAAGCCCTCCCTCAACGCAAGAATACTTTGTTCTAACAACCTGGCTTTCTGTGATGCTCACCCTCCTGGCATGATCGCTGAAGACAAAATGATTGCACAAGCAAATATGGTAAAGAAAGCTGATGGTGCCCAGCTATCAAAGGTTCTAGCATCTGGGGTCTTAAAGGCTTGAAGTTAAACAAGCAGCCATCTAGCAGAGAAGCAACAAGCCCACAAGGAAGAAGATCACCAGCCTCTGCGATCATGAGGTGTTGATGGGATCAGGTAACAGGCATCAGAATATGCCACACAAGCATACAAAAAAGCATGTTATTGAGAATGAGGGGGGTCAGAGCAGAGATCCCAAACCCATCTGGAGACAATGCCACATCCCCTCACAGAAAGGTCACAAAGAAGGGATGAGACAATCAGGGTGAAGTATAGCACCAATGAAAAACACAATATTGCTCTGGTTCGCTTAAGCCATCCTCAGCCCCACTATCATGATTACAATCCTGCCTTTCATTGAGGGCTAGGCCAGAGCATGTACACAGGTACAGATAAGAGCTCAGGAAACACGGAATCAAGGTCAGATAACCCCCTCAGGAACAGAAATGGGAGTAGTGATACCAGGAGGTTAGGGGAAAGGTGGGTAGAGGAAGGGGGAAGAAACCACCAGGGAAGGGAGACAGCGGTTGGTGTAAGATATGACAATAATAATAATTTATCAAAAGGTTATGAGGGTGGGAGTGGGGAGGGAGGGTAAAAAAAGGAGCTGATACCAAGAGCTAAAATAGAATGTAAATGTTTAGAAAATAATCATGGCAACATATGTACAAAAATGCTTGATGCAATTGATTGTTATAAGAACTCTAAGATCCCCCAATAAAATGATCTTACAAAAAAAGTCTCAGCCAGAGCTGTAAGACATAAAAAATATATTACAGACACCCAAATTGGCAAAGAAGAAATAAAATGCTCTTTATTTAAAGATGATGTCATCCTATATAGAAAACCAAAAAACTTGATTAAAAAATAATGCTGAAACCAATTGAAAATGTTGGCAACATATCAAGCTATAAGATAGATATGGAAAAATCAGTTGGCTTCTTGTATATTAAAGAAGATGACACCAAAAATAGCTATAAAAAACCAATATCATTTACAATTACTACGCAAAAGATAAAATACTTAGGAATAAATATACCCAGAGAAACAAATGACTCATAAAAATATCAGACAGTAAAATACTTCTTCAAGAAGCCCAAAGAGACTTACATAATGAAGAATATCCTATACCCATTGATAAGAAGACTTAATATAGTGAAAATGTCAATATGACTGAAACCACTCTGTAAATTCAATGGAATTCTGATCCAAAGCTCAGCACAGTTCTTCAAAGAAATGGAAAAATTAATCACCAAATGCAAACTGTAAGGAAAGAAACCCATTATAAATAAAACACTGTTAAAAAACAGCAAAGGAGCCCTGGTGGCATAGTGGTTGCGAGTTGGCCTGTGATCAGAAAGGTCAGCAGCTCAAAATCACTATCCATTCCACAGGAGAATGATGGTGCTTTCTATTCTAGTAAGTAGTTACAGTCTCAGAAACTTAAAGGGGCAGTTCTACCCTGTCCTATATGGTCACTATGAGTTGGCATCAATTCAATGGCAGTGAGTTTTGGAGAACTGATTTTTAAAAAAAAAAAGACTTTCCACTCCCTGATTTCAAAACCTATTATATAGCCAGGGTAATCAGAAAAGTTTGCTATTAGTACAATGGTAGATATGTACAATAGTACAATAGATTTGAACAGGGAACCCAGAAATACAACCAAGAAGCTTCAGACATATGATTTTTTATAACGGACTAAAATACATCATCAGGAAGAAGATAGCCTTTCAACAAATGGTCTGGAAGAAATTGGATCTCTACCTGAAAAAGAATGAAATATAACCCATACTTACATGTTGCACAAAAATGAACTCAAGATGGATTAAAAACCTAAATGTAAACCCTAGAACCATAAGGATCACTAATGGAAACAGTGGGGATAAACTTAAATGCCAACATAAAGAAAACACCCATACTACAGAAAACAAAAGAGAGAACTAGGACCTTCCAAAAACGTGGCATTTGAGTAAAAAAAAAACAAAAAACCCACAAATTGGGAAAATATTTGGCAATGATATAACAGATAAAGGGCTAGTCTTAAAAATCCATAGAAACCTGCAACATATTAATAAGAAAAAAATGTAATAAAACTGCCCACAAAACCTGAATAGACAATATAATAAAGATGACGTCCAGGTGCCCAACAAACATATGAACAAATGTTAGAATTAATTAGCAACATGAGAAATACATATTTAAACAACAATGAGATGCCACCTCACACTGATACTCCTAAAAAATTTTTAAAAAGAAAATAGTAAATGCTGGAGATGATGTGTAGAGATTAGAATGCTCATACATTGCTGGCGGGATTGCAGAATTGCACAACCACTATGGAAAACTGTGTGGTGCCTCCTTAAACAAAGGTACATAGAAATATCATATGACCCTAAAATCCCTTTACTTGGTATATATCCTAAAGAAATAAAGAACAAAAAATAAACATACATATGCTCACCTATGTTTTTTGCGGCATTTTTCTTTTCATTTATTTATTATTTTAAAAATCATTTTATTGGGGGCTCATACAACTCTTATCACAATCCATACATACATACATTGTGTCAAACACTTTTGTACATTTATTGTCATCATCATTCTTAAAACATTTTTCTTTCTATTGGAGCCCTTGGTATCATCTTCTCATTTTTTTCCGTCCCTTCAAGGGCCTCCTTCCTCATGAGCCCTTGATAATTTATAAATTATTATTATTTTGTCATGTATTATACTGTCCACAGTCTCCCTTCATCCAATTTTCTGTTGTACGTCACCCAAGGAAGGGGTTATATGTTGATCCTTGTGATTGGTTCCCCCTTCCTACCCCACCTTCCCCTAACCCTCCTGGCATTCTCATTATTGGTCCTGAGGAGTTTATCTGTCCTGGATTCCCTGTGTTTCCAGTTCCTATCTGTACCAGTGTACATCCTCTGGTCTAGCCGGATTTGTAAGGTAGAATTGGGATCATGAT
>NW_022103917.1:14863714-14877395 GCF_000313985.2 Echinops telfairi
ATGTACAAATGCGCTTTACACAATTGATGTGTGCATGGATTGTGATAAGAGTTGTATGAGCCCCTAATAAAATGATGTTTAAAAAAAAGAAAAGAGGTTTATATACAAGAACAATTGAATATTGAGAAAACGTCCCAGCACAGTCCAAGTCCATAGTCTGATATTAGCCCATATGTCTGATACCAATCTATAAAGTCCTCTTCACACTCACAAAACACATGCAATGATGTTGAATGCAAGATGATCACAGGCCAGTGGGTCGAAAGACTTTGGATCCAGTGGTGTTGTAAGCATCTCAGCGCTGGCAGGGGGCTCTAGTGAATTCTGAGGCTTCAAAGGTCTGGTTGCATCAGAGCAGGTCCATGTGGTTTCTCCAGATCAGGGCACTAGCATGGTTCCATGGGTCTTGTCAGCTGCAATGTCTCCCAGGGAGTGAGCAGAGAGAGAGAGGTGTCTCCTGCCTACAGGAAAGAAACAGTGAATTTCCCAGAATTCTCAAGAGAAGGCCATGCCCACACAGAAGTCTCATTGGCTATCTCACTCCACCCCTACACTCTTACTTCGCAAATTGACACCAGATTAGGTAACTACCACAGTCAAACTCATAAAGATAAATATTTTATAACACATTATTATAAAGTGAAAATTAAATGGTTTCACGCAAAAGAAAAATGTTTGAGGACTTTGAAGAGGCCAGGAGGGAGGAGGCTGGGGGGGAGGTACAGGGCGAGTGGGTGGGAAAAGAAAAAGATGAAAAAACCACTACATACACTAAGAGGGGGTGACGAGGAAAAAAGTAATCAGCTTTGGAAAACCTTTTTTAAAGTGCCGAAGGGCACGGGTGTCACTTTGACAACTCAGCTGCACCTCACCCATGCCATGGCATGGTCAATCACCTCATATCCATGTGAAAGTTGCATACTGAATAAGGAAAACCACAGAAGAATTGATGCATTTCAATGGTGGTGCTGGCGAAGCATCTTGAAAGTACCATGAGCTGCCAAAAGAACAAACAACCTATCCGGAAGAAGTACATCCAGAATGCTCCTTAAAAGCAAGGAGGGCAAAACTTAGTGTATTTTGGGCATGTTATCACAAGAGATGGAGCAGGACGTCGTGACTGGTAAAATAGAAGGGCAGCCAACAGAGAAAGGCCCTCAACAAGATGGACTGATACATTGTGTACATACAACAATGGTTTCAAACATAAGAACAGCTGTGAGGATGGCGCAGGACTGGGCCACGTTTGGTTCTGTTGTACATAGGGTCGCTCTGAGTCAGAATCAACTCGAGGGCATCTAACAGCAGGAACAAAATAGCTTCTTCAGTTAGAAGGTGAGGCCACCACTATCCCGTGGAACAGATGTCACTGCCATCGAGTCAATGCTGACTCAAAGTGACCCTATAGGACAGAATATAACTGCCTCTGTGAGTTTCTGAGACTGTAACTCTTTATGGGAGTACAAAGCCCCATCGTTCGCTCTCAGAGCAGCTGGTGATTTCGAACTACCAACCTTGCAGTCAACACCCCAAAGTTTAACCACTGTGCTACCAGGGCACCAGGACTCCAGAGTTCTTGGAAGAGAGGGCAGGGCTGAACCCTCCTCAACCCCAAGAAGAGGGGCCATAGCCTCCTCCGTTCCTGAGGGTAGGGCCCTACTTTCCTGAGGATTGGAGAGCTGGGGATAAGCTTTTCTGATTTTCAGGATGTGAGATATCACCTCCTGGATGTCAGCGGACATGGTCACCTGCTCTGAGTAACAGAAGGCCATATTTTCAAGGGGCTAGAAGTCTCCCCTCTACATGCTGAAAACCATCTCATCTCATTCTCCTTAGGACTCACCTCTTCTCAACCCCCTCTCAAGTCAAGGTTCCTCTTGGCTCACTCATGACAGGCTCTTCTCAGTCCCCTCTGAACTGGATTCCTCTTAGACCCCTCAGGAGAAACAGGATCCTCTCTACCTATTCTTACAGACCCCTCTCATCCCACTCAGGACAGTCTTCCTCGTCTCCTCTGCCCCTCTCAGTCAAGAGTGCCTGGGGGCACACCAATCTGACAGCAAGCCTGCTGCCCAATGTTCTTCAACACACTTGCTCCATGAACTACAGAGAGCTTGGACACCATATTCTCAGCTCCAGCAGAGAGGTCACAGAAACTTGAGATACAGAGGCTGGGGGAGCCACTTCCAGGCATACCAGAAAGTGGAGTGAGCATTTTCTGGGTTCCAGAGTAGAGTTTATGACCTCTTAGATTCCAGAGAGCAGGGCTACCATCTTATAAAACTCAGGGTTGGGACTATTGACTGCTGGGTTCCAAAGGGCAGGACCACCATCTCTTTGAGAGTCAGATGATGGTGCTAAGCCCCCCTGAACTCCAAGTGGCAAGGCCACACCCTCTGGTTCCCAGAAGGAGGAGTCACTGAGTCATGGTTTATATGGGCAAATCTAATGCTCCCCAGGTTCCAGAGAGCAGGACCAGGTCTAGTTGTTTCTAAGAGATGAGGACATGGGCTCCTAGTTAGGGAACCACTTCCTGGACTTCAGGGGGAGGAGTTACTGCCTCCTGGGTTCCAGTGGTGGTCTCCATCTCCTAGCTTATGCTTGCTTTGAAGACTTCCTGAACTGCAGAAGTGAGAGTGGTGCCATGGACTCCTGGTTCGCAAAAGTCATGGTCAAGAGCTCCCAGGTCCCATGGGTGTTTCTATTGCCTTGTAGGTCCCTCTGTGGAAGCCGTTCACCTGTGTGCCAAAGGATAAATGCTTCTGATCTCTAAGACACGGGACTGAGGCATCCTGGGTACCAGAGGGTAGGGCCCACCACCACCCCATGGATTCTAGGGCAAGGCCAAGTCCTTCTGATTTCCCAGACCAGCGACACAGTCTCCTAGCTTCAGTGGTACAGCCCCAGTCTGTCAAGTTCCATGTGGGAAACCCATTGCCTTTTGAGACCCACTGGATGATGCCACCAACTCCTGTAGTGTCAGATGGGTTGTCCAGCACACCCTAGATTCTAAGGGAGGCTCAGAGACTTCTGGGTTTCATAGAGTGGAGCCAACATCTCCCTGAGGACCAGAGAGCAGAGGCAAGTCCTTTTGATGTCCAGGATGCTAGAACATGCTAAATTCCAAAGCTCAGAGACATAACCTACTCAACTACTGGACAGGGTCCCCAAATCTTCTAATTCCTACGAGGGAAGGACAAGCTCTCCTGTATTAAGAGGTGGGGGGCACTGCATCCTGGAGTACAAAGGGCTGAGAGACCACTGGCTCGATCCTCCGAACAACCTCCTCAATGCCCACACAGGAGAGGTTTGGGGACCCTGTCCAGTAGTTGAGTAGGTTATGTCTCTGAGCTTTGGTTCCACAGATGAGGCCTTCTCTTAGCCCCTTCTTTTCAGGGCCCACTATTGTCCCCCTTCGCAACTTCAGGAAAAGATACCCTGTATTGCTCTGGATCATCTTTCCACATCCCCCTCAGGAAAGTTCTTTCAGCTCTTTCCGGACAGTACACCATTTCCTGGAATCCAGAGGGTATGCCACGGCCTCTGTGGGCCCAGGGGCTGGGCAGCCAGCATCCAGGTTCTAAATGGAAGGCTTCCCTTTGGGGTTTGGTTTGTGACCTCTTGTGTCCAGGTTTACAGTTCCAGCTTGCCAAGCTCTATGGGTCAGCCCATGACATGCATGGTCTGCCAATACTTTGTAGAGTGTCAGATAGCTTGTGGAGCATCCCAAGTCCCAGGGGCCGGTTCCCTATCTCCTAGGGCACAGCTACTGCCTCCTAGGACCCAGGGTAAGTCCATTGCCTCCTAGGACCCAATGGACAGGGCCACTGCCTCCTCCAGTACCCCAAGGCTGGGCCAAGCCCTTCTTATACCAAAAAAAAGGGGGGGGAACGGCCTCTAGAGTTCCAGATGGAGGAAGCCAGTGCTGTTGATGTTCTGGTGGAAGAAACCATCACCCCTTGGTTTGCAGAGTGTGGGTTATTATCTCACAGGGCCCATAGGCAGAGCTATTGCCTCTTGGAATTCCGAAGGCAAAATTAGCCACCCTGTTCTCAGAGAGGGAGTCCACAGCCTCCTTGTTTTCAGATGGAAGGGCCACCATTTCTCTGTGAAACAGAAGGTGGGGTGAAGGTCTCAAATCCTCCAATATGCAGGGTCATAGGCTCCTTGGATGCAGAGGTTGGGGCCACAACTAGCCTGAGGAATAAAGGGCAGTGCTAAGCCATACTGGACTCCAAGAGGCTTGCCCTCAGCCTCCTCAGGCCCAGAGCACTGGGCTACAATTTCTTTAAGGAATGGATAACTAAGACTTTCTGATTTCCAAGATACAAAACACTCTCCTCCTGGGTTTGGAGGACATAGTCACCAGCTCTGAGGAACCAAAGGGTGTTATATTCCAATGGGTTGGAAGGCTCCCTTCTCCTGCCTGAGAACCATCCCTCAAAGCACCCTCAAAACAGACCATTTCTTTTTCCTTTTCCTTTTTTTCTGTTTTAATAAAAAAATTATATTTAACTCAATAAATTTCAAATATTGTCACATCATCAGTGGCATTAGATATATTTCAAGGGCACAAAAGTCACACAAGGCAAGAGACTACTGTATTAAACCATACAGATAAATCTCAAACTCTGCCATCAAGTCAATTTCAACTCATAACAACCCTCTATAGGGGGTCCCTCCCGATTAAGGCAGACTAGAACTAACTGCCTTTGTGACTTTCTGAGACGGAAACTCTTTAGGGGAGTAGAAAGCCCTGTCTTTCTCCCGCAGATCATCTGGTGGTTTCGAACTGCTGACCTTGCAGTTAGCAGCCCAACACTAACCACTAGGCAACCAGAGATCCTAGACAGAGGATATATAACTGTAAAGAGATGGCAGAGAAGGATGACAACATCCTTAAGCTAGAGAATGACAGGTCTTGATGAAAGAGTAATTTATGGTCATCTGGTGGAGAAAAGAAGAGATCATTTCCAGACAAAAGGATAAACCCATGAAAAGCTCCAGGGGAAGAACGAGCATGGGGAGTCTCAGAGGCATAAGAAGTATACAGTGGTGCAAGGTAAATTCATGGTACTTTGACTCACAGCAACCCTATGTGTGACAGAATAAGTCTGTGCTCCATAGGGGGTTTTAAAATTGGGATTCATAAAAATGTAAAATGTTTATGCTTCAAAGGACACTATCAAGAAAGGTGAAAAAAATAATATAGAGAGAACAGGAATAAACATTTGCTAGACCTACAAGGGGCACCCATAAAAAACTGGATTTTTTCAAAGCTATGTATTTAATTCTTAAAAACAACCTTATCACCTTCAAATTACTCTTCATTACACTTAATACACTTGTCAAATCTGTGATTCCATTCTTGGAAATATTTTTCAAACTCATCTGTTTGGATGGCTGACAGCACCTCCTTCTTTTGTTCCTTCACATCTTCTGTGCCATCAAATCGCTGTCATTTCATGTCCCTCCTCATTTATGGAAACAAAAAGAAGTGGCACGGAACGAGGTCAGGTGAGTAAGGTGCATAGGGCAAGAGAGGCCTGTTGTTTTTTGCCAAAAACTGCGACACTGAGATGGCTGCGTGAGCAGGTGCATTGTCCTGGTGGCAAAACCAGTCCCCCATCTGCCACAAATCGGGTCTTTTTTGGTACACATTGTCACACAATCTTTTCAGAACCTCTAAATAGAAAGCTTGATTGACAGTCTGATCTGGAGGAATGAACTCCAAATGTACTATCCCATCACATCAAAAAGAACAAATGAACATTGGTTTGGGGGGAGGGGGGGAATAACCCCTCCTATACTTGATAAAAGAGTCTAATATCTAATATGCAGACTATGTAAAAAAAACTCTAACAATTATTAACAACTCATATGTTTTTGTCAGGTGCTACAAGTTGATTCCATCACCATGAGATGGAATCATAGTTAGATGATTTTATGTCAACTAGATGCTCCTGGTTATGGGTGGAGTCAAATCTGTTAATCAGGTCACAGCCTCAGGCTGTCTCCTAGGGGGTGTGGCCTTCTCATAAGAAGGACCCTGGAGCCTAACTTCCTTGTTTCTCCCCCTTCACTTTGCTGCTTGCTGGGTACCCTGAGATCCTTGGATTCACATGACTGCACCCACCAGCCTGGGATCGTCCTCCATTCTGCATCATGGCTTGTGGTTCCATGAGTCTGAAGAGGGACTTATGGGCTGGGTTGCTTTCTTGATATAAAGCCCTTTCTTATACTGGATTTCTTTTTTCCCCCTTTTAATCATTTTATTAGGGGCCTGTACAACTCTTATCACAGTCCATTCATCCATCCATTGTGTCAAGCGCATTTGTACATTTGTTGCCATCATCATTCTCAAAACATTTTCTTTCTACTTGTGCCCTTGGTATCAGCTTCTCATTTTAGTGCCCTCCCTTCCCCACTCTCCCTCCCTCATGAACCCTTGATAATTTAGAATTTCTTTCATGTCTTACACTGACCGATGTCTCCCTTCACCCACTTTTCTCTTGTCCATCCCCCTGGGAGGGGGTTATAGGTAGATCATTGTGATCGGTTCCCCCTATCTACCCCCACCTTCCCCTGCCCCTCCTGGTATGGCTACTCTCAATATTGGTCCTGAGGGGGTTATCTGTCCTGGAATCCCTGTATTTCCAGCTCTAATCTGTACCTGTATACATGCTCTGGTCTAGCCAGATTTGTAAGGTAGAATTGGGATCATGATAGTGTGGTGGGGGGAGGAAGCCTTAAAAACTAGAGGAAAGTTGTATGTTTCATCGGTGCTATACTGCACCCTGACTGACATTTCTTCCCCTCCCCCCACCCCATGATCGTTCTGTAAGGGTATGTCCAATTGCCTATGGATGGCCTTTGGGTCTCCACTCGACACTCTCCCTCATTCACAATGATATGATTTTTTGTTCTGGGTCTTTGATGCCTAATCTGATCCTATTGACATCTCATGATCACACAGGCTGGTGTGCTTCTTCCATGTGGGCTTTGCTGCTTCTCAGCTAGATGGTTGCTTGTTTTTCTTCAAGCTTTAAGACACCAGACACTATATCTTTTGATAGCTGGATGCCATCAGCTTTCTTCACCACATCTGCTTATGCACCCACTTTGTCTTCAGTGATTGTGTCAGAAAGGTAAGCATCATAAATGCCAGGTTAATAGAACAAAGTGCTCTTGAGTTGACGGATTACTTGAGTAGAGGCCCAATGTCCACCTTCTACCTTAATACTAAACCTATAAATATATGTACATAGATCTATTTCCCCATAATCATATATAAATGTATTTGCATATGTACATGCCTGCTTATACTGGATTTCTTCCTCTAGTCAACCTGCCCTAACTCAGCAACCCTATGCATGACAGACTGAAACACTGTCAAGTCCTGCGCCATCCTCAAAATTGTTATCTTTGGTCCTGCCGAAGCATTCACTGTGCCAATTCTGTCTTCCTCCTTTTCACTGGTCCTCTGCTTTACCAAGCATGAAGGCCCGACCACTTCTCAAACCCCTCTCAGGGCAAGGCTCCTCTTGACTCATCCATTACAGACTCTTCACATCCTACTCAGGGCAGGATTCCTCCCAGTCCCTAAGGACTAGCTCCTGCCAACCATTCTTTACAGAATCCTCTCAGTCCATGCCTTTCTCAGTCAAGTGTTGACACCTAATTTAACTCCACCAACAAGAGCCCAGACACACTCTTATCTAACATGAAGCTCCTTACACAAATGCCTTCAGCTTTCTTTTTTCTATGGACTTCAGAGAGCTAGGCTCCAGGAGAAAGTTCACAGCTTCCTGGGCTTCGAGTTTGGGATCATCACTCCCTGGAGTCCCACAGAGTTGAGGGATAATTTTCTGGACTTCAAATAGGGACCTCCTAGATTTCATAACCTCCTAGATTTCAGAGGGTACCAAACACCCAAGTCTGGGACCATTGCCTCCAAGGTGGTACAGGTCAGGGCCACTGCCTCCCTGTGGGCCAGGGAAAGGGTTCAAATGCATTTGGTATGCAAAGGGCAAGGCTACAGCATTCTGGATTCCAGAAGGTGGGGTTTCTGTAGCCTCAGTACCAGAGAAAGGGGTGGGGCAAGTCCTGGTTGTTTCTACCAGATGAAGACACAGCATGATTGGTAGGCAAACACTTCTTGGAATTCAGGAGATGAGTTACCTCCTCTTGGATTCAAGAGAACAGGCTGTCATTTCTAGGTTTCAGAGCTGGGTCACCATCTTCTGGGTTCCAAAAGGAGAGGCTGCCCTTGGGGGAGGGTTTATAGTTTTCTCAGCCCTGGTGACTCAGGGAGGGGGTCTTTGGTGCCCCCAAGCAAGGTACCACCAGACCTGTGCTTGACCATACATCCTCCTCAAGACAGGCTTCTTCTCCTTCCGGCCACTGCTCCGTGAACGATTGCAGCTCTTTCAGCCTCACACAGACAGACCTGGAGGCCCTCAGGACAGGCATCTCTCATTAACCTCAAGACAGATCTCTTCTCATCCGCCACAAAACACCATCATTCTCAAATCATTTGCTTTCTACTTGAGCCCTTGATATCAGCTCCTCATTTTTCCACTCCCTCCCTGCTCCCCCTCCCTCGTGAACCCTTGATAATTTATAAATTATTATTATTTTTGTCATATCTTACACTGTCCGGCGTCTCCCTTCACCCACTTCCCTGCTGTCCGTCCCCCAGAAAGGCGGTTATATGTAGATCCTTGTAATACGTTCCCCCTTTCTACCCCACCTTCGCTCCACCCTCCTGGTATCGCCACTCTCACCAATGGTCTTGAGGGGTTCATCTTTCCTGGATTTCCAGTGTTTCCAGCTCCTCTAATACATTCATTCGTTACAGACCCGTCCCATCCTTCTCAGGCTAAGCCTCTTCTCAGCCCAGGCCTCTCTCAGCCGCCTGTTAACATCTAATTTCGCTCCACCAACAAGAGCCCAGAGGCATGCCTATCTGACAGCAAACTTGCTGCCCTAAGACCTTCAACTTTCTTACTCCATGGACTTCAGAGAGATAGGTAATTTGTTCATGAACTTCACTGGAGAGGTCATAGCCTCCTGGGTTCCAGTGGCTTGGCCCACCACCTCCTGGCATCCCATAAAGTGGAGAGACTGCTCTCTGGGCTCCAGGGTAGAGTTCATGATCTTCTAGTCTCCAGAAGACAGAGATACCACTGCATATAAACCAGGACTGGGGCCATAGATTCCTGGGTTCCAGAGGGCAGGATCCATAACCCCCCTGAGGACTAGTGAGCAGGACCAAGCCCCTCAGATTTCTGAGGGCAGCCACACAGCCTCCTGGCTTCAGAACCACAGTCGCGTCCTTCCAAAGCCCATCGGTATGGAGACATACTGGACTATTCTCTTCTAGTCTTTTTTCTACATATTTGACTATTGACATTTTGAACTATTTTCTTCTAGACTTTTTCTGCATAATATCCTTCGCAGTCCTGAGAGAATATAGTTTATACAATATGGTTATTGATTTTCCCCCTTGTACACGGTTGCTTAAAAACCTTGACAATTGTCTATTAAAATTATTTTAAATTAGTTAATATTAGAAAAATTGCCTATAAAAGGGTTTAAAATAGTTGATTATATTAGCATTTGATTGTTTTTTATTTTAACCATTTTATTGACCTATACTTATTTGATACAATGATTTAAATATATTAAAAAGTGTTAAATCATCAATACAATAAATTTTAGAACATTGTCTTCATTCTTATACTCATTATTAGCTTTCCACCCCTCTCAGTCTTCCCGTTATAACTCTAAGAAACTATTGATCCAGTTATTGTCACTATAGATTTACCTATCCTGGATTTCAAAGGAAGAAAAGCATACACCTCTCTGAACAACAATATAAAACAGGAAAACCTCAATCAAAATGAAAGCAGAATACAACAAAAATTAGAACATATGCTAAATGAGTCAAAAGGGAGAATAGATGACAAGCTGTTACCTTTTAATCTAATTATGTTTGCATTAATCCACTTTCCAATGCACTGTGTATGATAACAAGGTTATTCACATTGATGGTCAATGATGGGAGAGGATACTAGGGAGGCTTAATCCACGTGGGGACTCTGCAAATGGGATTTGGATTGTTGTTGTCATTCATATCCTTCTGGAAATCTAGTGCTCAGAATTTATAATTTCCTCCTCTGGTCTTGGATTTTATTATTTTATTATTTATTTTATTTTATTATTTTATTATTTGCTGTGCTTCTTCCAAGTGGAATTAGCATCAAAGTATATAAATGTATTCTCTTATATTTCTGTGCATGGAGAGTATGAGTATGGGCTAGCTGGATCATGAGCTCAAGGTATCACCAGAATAAATAAAAGGAGTTGGCCAGGGCTGTGATCTCATCTAAGGCTAGGGACCCTCTTCTTAGCTCATGGAAGTTGTTGGTAGAACTGAATTCCTGGTGTTTGTGTTCTTGCTGGATGTCTGTCAGGGATCTTTTTTGGCATCTAGATAGAGGCCACTCCCAGCTCCATTGAAAAATAGCCCTCTCACAATATGGAAACATACTTCTTCAAAACAAGCAGGATTATCTCTCTCCAAGTTGCTACAACAGAGCTTGTGGAAAGTAGCATAATCCCAGGTTTGACTATTTCATCTCCAAGGTGGGGGCAACATGTCCTGTGATCCAAAAGACCTGTTTACTACTCCTTATCATTTCAATGGCAAGAGGATTCTACCCCCTTAGATCTAAAAGGAAGGGCCACAACCTCCCCAACTACTGCAGGGAAGGATGAAGCCTTTCTGATTTCCAAAAGGCAAGGGGGGACACAACTGCCCAGGGGGATACTTTAGTGGTTCTATAGGAACCTATTACAGAAGACTTGAAGACCAGAGGAGAGAGATTAGGCAGTTAGGATAAACAAGAGGCAAGGCCACTAGTTCCCTGGAGAACCGAGGGTGGAGCTAAGCCAACGCGAACTCTAAAATGAGAGGTAACAGCCCTTCAATTCCAGAGGGTGGGCTCACAACTTCCCTGAGGAACAGAGGGCAACTCTTGAACACCAAGTGTTGCCCCACTGCATTCCTGTTTCTGGAGGATAGGAAGACACTTCCTTAAAGAGAGGGCTATGCTAAGACTTCCTGTACGCCAAGAGGCAGGACCACAGGTGCCTTACTTCTTGAGGCATGGAAAGCACTATGCTGAGAAACTGAGGACAGGGGTGAGGCTTCCTGGACTCCAAGAGGCAGAAGCTGCAGCCTCTTCAGTCAGAGGGTGGGGCTACCAATTCCTTGGGAGGTAGTTGTGAAAAACTCACCTAAACTACATGAGGCTGGACCACGGTGTCTAGAACTCCAGGGGACAGGACCCCAGCAGCATAGGGAACAGAGGGCAGGGCTAAAGCCTCCTCAACCTTAGAGGCTGGGCCACAGCCTCAGTTCCAGAAGGCAAGGCCCCCACTTCCCTAAGGAAAAGAAAGCTGAGGTTTTGTCTTTTGGATTTCCAGGGTGTGTCGAAATCACCTCGTAGGTTTCAGAGGACATGGTCCCCTCCTCAGATCAGAGGCTCCCCTCAGCCCACTGAGAACTGTCTCATCTCATCTTCCTCCTCAGAACCCACCTCTTCTTAACCCCCTCCCAGGTCAAGGCTCCTCTTGGCTCACCCATGACAGGCTCTTCACACCCCCTCTGGACAGGATTCCTCTCAGACCCGGCTGTGGACAGACAGGCCTCTTCTCAGCCTCTGCCCCTCTCAATCAAGTGTGCAGCTCTTTTAGATCCACCAAGAGCTCCAGGAACACTAATTTGCATAGTCTTCTCAAAGTCCTTCAGCTTCCTTGCTCCATAGGACTTCAGAACTCAGACACCACTTTTCTGGGCTCCAGGGAAGGGATGACAGCAACTGGTGATCCAAAGGCTAGGGGAAACCACCTCCTGGGATACCACAAAGGAGACTGATGATGTTCTCAAATCAAGAGTGGGCTACATGGTTCCCTAGATTCCAGAAAGCCAGGCCACCGTCGGGTTGGACCATTGCTTCCTGGGTTCCAGAAAGTAGGGCCACCTTCTCTTTGAGGGTCAGAGGATAGAGCCATCCCTCCCTAAACTCCAGAGGATAGCGCTACTGCCTCCTCAGTACCAGGGGCAGGGCGAACCCATGATTATTTCCAAGAGATGAGGACACAGCCTCCTGGGTATACAACAACGTCCTGAGTTCAGGGGACGCATCCCTTCCTCTTAGATTCAAGTGAAGAAACCACACCTCTTAGATGCCAGGTTTGGGCACAATCTTCTTGCTTCCTAAAGGAAAGGCTTCCCTTGCAGGGAGGGTGTGCAGTTGCCTCAACCCTGAGGGTTCAAAAATGGAGACTTAGGTCCTAAGAAGCCAGGACCCCCAGGACCTGTGCTTTACTCAACCACCCCCCCTCAGGACAGGCTCCTTTCTGATCTCATGTCCTGCTTGGTTAAGTGTTGCAGCTACTTTAGCTCCACCTTCAAGGACCTGAAAACCCTCCAATCAACCAGGAAGCCTCGGATCCAAAGGCCTTCAGCAATCTGATTCCAAGGACCAACAAATTCCCTCACCTCCACAGACTAGTGCTCAGTGCCCACAACGCCTCCAGCAGGCTTCCTGCCTGAAGGCCCTCAGCTCTTTTGTGCTGTGGGGCAGCAAGGCCAGTGCACTCATGTGCTCCATGGGCCAGCAAGCAAACTAGCTGCTGACAAACACCCAAAGCATCCAATTCCACCAGCAGGCTACCTGGCCAAGGGCAACCAGCTCTCTTACTCTGTGACTCAGCAAGCCCAAAGCAGCTGCCTCAGCCCATGAACTTGAAGCCCGTTACATAAACTCACAATTCATCAGTCTCCAGGTTCTCCTACTCAAGCCTCATAGCTCTGTATGGCTCCTGCATATAAGATGTTTTCACACAGGCAGCACAAGTCCCAAAGTGACACTGGCTAACAGGTTCCTCTTGATGAAAGTGAAGCTTGTACTGCTAGGATGGCTGCTTATATAGGTAAGTAACTTAATCCTACTGGGTGGATTTTGCACACACTTTTTGCATTATAATTTACTGATTTCTCTCTGGATTACACAGGCCAATCCTATTAGAAATGGCAGTATTCTGTCTATTAGTGTACTAGTGACATCTGCTGGTAGATGTAGGCTATAGACTTAACAACAAGTGTCTCCAAGACTCATCTGGCTGATACAGAGGCCATCTGGACTCATAGTGCCCCTACAAGACAGTGTAGAACTGCCCTGTGGGTTTCTGAGTCCGTAAATCTTTATGTGACTATAAAGCCTCATCTTTCTCCCATTAAACGTCTGGTGATTTCGAACTGCTGTCCTTGTGTTCTCAAGACCCCTTTTGAAGAAGGGAGCCCTGGAAGGCATAGGGGGTTACACATTGGGCTGCTAAGAGCTAGATCAGCAATTCGAAACCACCTGGCAAACTGCGAAGAAAGATGAGGTTTTCAGGCTCAGAAATCCACAGAGGTTGTTCAACTGTGTCCTGTAAGAGCGCTCTGAGTCATAATCAACTCCTTGGCAGTCTCTGGAGCCCGGCTATCAAAAGGTATAGTGTCTGGGGTCTTAAACGCTTGAAGGTTAGCAAGCGGCCATCTAGCTCAGAAGCAACAAAGCCCACATGGAAGAAGCACACCAGCCTATGCAACCACGAGGTGTCGAAG